>NC_073342.2:29365000-29708500 GCF_027580225.2 Misgurnus anguillicaudatus
CCTGGAGAAGTGGGTATACTCTTAATTTTGCCCCCAATTTTGTTTTAAAGCATCCCAGCAATAGATAAATACCCTTTGTTATAAAAGGCATGTAAATAGTCTTGCAAGTAAATCACCACAAAATGGGCTAGTACTATTTTCACATTGTCACTTAATTTCTGATGCTTGACTTCTTAGAGTAAGGATCATTATGAAATCAAAACCACAAAGAGGTGCAGATTTTTCAGAAAATAGGCCTACTGGCTCACAGATTAGGAATAGAAAACTAATTATGAATTGCGAGTACACTTTTTAAGACTGTTCACACAGTAAAAATAGACAACTACAACCCCAAATCAGAATTAAAACTGCAAGCAGTGATGGAAGGGCCCTCGCACACTTGACACCGCCACTCCGTGGCATAAGAATTAAAGGGAACAGTAGTAAATAGGCATTTAAGCATGTAAACATAGGTGAACCATTTAAAAGTGTAGTATAATGTGCCACATTTCCTGTGAGTTTTGTGAGTGAGCGAGTGTGTGTGTGTGTGTGTGTGTGTGTGTGTGTGTGTGTGTGAGTATGAGTGACTACATGTAAATATTGGCACGTAGATGTGGCAGATCTGACTTTGAATAATCAGTGTAAAACATGTTACTTCTTGTTGCCAGCAGGTGGCACTATGGCCATAAGTGACTATTGGCATGTATATGTGTTCAGTCCAGGGCTCTTGTCAATTATGTAAAGTTTGGGACAGATCAGACATTGCATAATCATTGTAAACATGTCACTTCCTGTTGCCAGCTGGTGGCGCTATGACCATAAGTGACTATTGACATGAAGATGTGTTCAGTTCAGGACTCTTATCAATCATGTGAAGTTTGGGACAAATCCGACATTGCATAATCATTGTAAACATGTTACTTCCTGTTACCAGCTGGTGGCGCTATGACCATAACTGACTATTGGCATCATAAGTGACTATTGACATGTAGATGTGTTCAGTCCAGGACTCTTATTAATCATGTGAAGTAAGGGAAAGATCGGACATTGGATAATCAGTGTAAACATGTCACTTCCGGTTGCCAGCTGGTGGCGCTTTGACCATAAGTGACTATTGACATGTATATGTGTTCAGTCCAGGACTCTTATTAATCATGTAAAGTTTGGTACAGATCAGACATTGCATAATCATTGTAAACATGTCACTTCCTGTTGCCAGCTGGTGGCGCTATAACCATAAGTGACTATTGACATGTAGATGTGTTAAGGTCAGGACTCTTAGCAATCATGTGAAGTTTGGGACAGATCAGACATTGCATAATCATTGTAAACATGCCACTTCCTGTTGCCAGCTGGTGGCGCTATAACCATAAGTGACTATTGACATGTAGATGTGTTCAGGTCAGGACTCTTAGCAATCATGTGAAGTTTGGGACAGATCGGACACGGTATGCCTGAGTTCCAGCAACCTGTTTCATAGCGAAACATCAAACTTTGGCTGGCCGAAACAGACACAAATTTTAACATGGAATCAAATCCTTCGCAATTTAGCATCACAAAGGCCTTAAGATGAGACTTACCAAATATGATGATGATCCGACGAAAACTGTAGGAGGAGTTAGTTAAAGTATGACTGCTGGAAATGAGAAAAACTGAGCCAAAATCTGAGAAATAATTCAAAATAGCTGAATTCCTGTTTGGTGTAGGGCGTTGCTCCAAGAGACTTTTTTGTAGGGCTTGTAATAATACATAAGCATACCGAAATTCGTACATGTAAGTTAAACACAGTCCAAGGGCTGCTTCATTCAATATTTGAAAGTGGCGCTAAAACATGTTCCTTCAGGTTGCCAGCTGGTGGTGCTATGGCTATAAATGAAAATTGTGTTCAGGTCAGGACTCTTAGCAATCATGTGAAATTTGGGACAGATCGGACACTGTATGCATGAGTTCCAGCAACTTCCTGTTTTATTGGAAAACATAAAATTTTGTCGGGCCAGAACCGATACAAATATTTACGTAGAGTCAATTTAGCATCACAAAGGCCTTAAGATGACACTCACCAAATATGAAGATGATCCGACGAAAACTGTAGGAGGAGTTAGTTAAAGTATGACGCCTAGAAATGACAAAAACTGCGCCCAAATCACAAAAATAACTCAGAATAGCTGACTTCCTGTTTGGTTTACGGCTTCGCTCCAAGAGACTTTTTTGTAGGTCTTGTCTTATGCTACAGAAGCGTACCGAATTTCGTAATTGTACATCAAACACAGTCCGAGGGCTGCTTCTTTGAAAATTTGTATGTGGCGCTATAGAGCCATTTTCCTACACCTATTTCCAAAGCCTACACCACATGTACGTTTGCATCACTCGTGACATCTGTGCAAAGTTTCATGAGTTTTCGAGCATGTTTAGGCCCTCTAAAGTCCCGCTGAAATCGGAGAAAAAAAATAAAAATAATAATAAAACTGCAAGCAGTGATGGAAGGGCCCTCGCACACATGACACCATCACGCCGTGGCATAAGAATTAAAGGGAACAGTAGTAAATAGGCATTTAACTCATTCACCGCCATTGACGAGTTATCTCGTCATTTATGAGTTCATATTTAACTAATAAATATGCCTTTTTGGACGAATTTCAAAGTGAAAATGTAATACCGCTTTTATCCACCAGATGGCGCCAAGTGGAATTTATCAAAAACGGAAGTTAAAAAGATTTAATGGTTATTTTAACTGCCTTTATGTTTGATAGTCATTCTGAGTCTGATCTCTAACATAAATTCCTTTACAAATACGCAATTTTTTAAGCTTTTTGCTCAAAATGTTGTATTTTTGAAGAGAAATATCCATATTTCAGTGGTTAAATTAAGTAGAAAAAGTAAATATATAACGAAACGTTTTTCCCCATTTTGTTTGTTTGTTTGTTTGTTTATTGTTTGTTTGAAAGCAGAGGGTGTGTTCTTTAATTTGATATAATTTGTATGTTTATATATTTATAGAAAATGATTTTTCCAGCAAGGAATTTTGTGAAAATTTTGTTAAAATCACAAAAATGCAGGTGGGCAACTTTTCTCAAAAAGGCTGGGGGTGAATGAGTTAAGCATGTAAACATAGGTGAACTATTTAAAAGTGTAGTATAATGTGCCACATTTCCTGTTGCTAATTACAAATTACAGCGAGGTAGCATCGTGTAAGATAGCATGAGAGAGGGAGAGAAAGAGAGAGAGAGAGAGAGAGAGAGAGAGAGAGAGAGAGAGAGAGAGAGAGAGAGAGAGAGAGAGAGAGAGAGAGAGAGTGAGCGAGTGTGTGTGTGTGAGTATGACTGACTACATGTAAATATTGGCACATAGATGTGTTCAGTCCAGGACTCTTATTGATCATGTAAAATTTAGGGCAGATCTGACTTTGAATAATCAGTGTAAAACATGTTACTTCTTGTTGCCAGCAGGTGGCGCTATGACCATAAGTGACTATTGGCATGTAGATGTGTTCAGTCCTGGACTCTTGTCAATTATGTAAAGTTTGGGACAGATCAGACATTGCATAATTATTGTAAACATGTCACTTCCTGTTGCCAGCTGGTGGCGCTATAACTATAAGTGACTATTGGCGTGTAGATGTGTTCAGTCCAGGACTCTTATCAATCATGTGGAGTTTGTGACTGATCAGACATTGCATAATTAGTAGGGATGTAACGATTCAATCAAGATTCAATCGCGGTCCTCATTAAAAATGCCTGTCTGAAATCGATTCTGGATCGCAAGGCTGCGATTCTTTGTTTTATGCACAGCTTGTGCCTGTATTACGGCATTTGGTCAGTAGGAAGTCCTTATCAATCTAAAATCATTATGAGTCGGAGTCGTTTATAATGTGCATTTAAAAAAGCAACACTCGTTAAAAAAAATCAATCAAAAAATTCTTTATTATCATGAAAATACCTGAAACAATTTGAAGAACAGCGTATAAATATTCATGTGTAGACATTTCCTGAAATAGCGTTTGTAATGCTACTTCTTGTGTGGCACAAAGGGAGTTTCTGCACGGGAGCGCCCCCTGGTGTTCGGATGTTCCTGGATTTCACCGTAATTCATTCAAATTCATTCATTGAGAAAACGCGCATTTGCACGATGAATCGTTACACCCCTAATAATTAGTGTAAACATGTCACTTCCTGTTGCCAGCTGGTGGCGCTATGACCATAAGTGACTATTGACATGAAGATGTGTTCAGTTCAGGACTCTTATCACTCATGTGAAGTTTGGAACAAATCCGACATTGCATAATCATTGTAAACATGTCACTTCCTGTTGCCAGCTGGTGGCGCTATAACTATAAGTGACTATTGACATGAAGATGTGTTCAGTTCAGGACTCTTAGCAATCATGTGAAGTTTGGGACAAATCCGACATTGCATTATCATTGTAAACATGTTACTTCCTGTTACCAGCTGGTGGCACTATGACCATAACTGACTATTGACATGTAGATGTGTTCAGTCCAGGACTCTTATTAATCATGTGAAGTTAGGGAAAGATCGGACATTGCATAATCAGTGTAAACATGTCACTTCCTGTTGCCAGCTGGTGGCACTATGACCATAAGTGACTATTGACATGTAGATGTGTTCAGTCCAGGACTCTTATTAATCATGTGAAGTTTGGGACAGATCAGACATTGCATAATCATTGTAAACATGTCACTTCCTGTTGCCAGCTGGTGGCGCTATAACCATAAGTGACTATTGACATGTAGATGTGTTCAGTCCAGGACTCTTATTAATCATGTGAAGTTTGGTACAGATCAGACATTGCATAATCATTGTAAACATGTCACTTCCTGTTGCCAGCTGGTGGCGCTATAACCATAAGTGACTATTGACATGTAGATGTGTTAAGGTCAGGACTCTTAGCGATCATGTGAAGTTTGGGACAGATCAGACATTGCATAATCATTGTAAACATGTCACTTCTAGTTGCCAGCTGGTGGCGCTATAACCATAAGTGACTATTGACATGTAGATGTGTTCAGTCCAGGACTCTTATTAATCATGTGAAGTTTGGGACAGATCAGACATTGCATAATCATTGTAAACATGTCATTTCCTGTTGCCAGCTGGTGGCGCTATAACCATAAGTGACTATTGACATGTAGATGTGTTAAGGTCAGGACTCTTAGCAATCATGTGAAGTTTGGGACAGATTGGACACTGTATGCCTGAGTTCCAACAACCTGTTTCATAGCGAAACATCAAACTTTGGCTGGCCGAAACCGACACAAATTTCAATATAGAATCAAATCCTTCGCAATTTAGCATCACAAAGGCCTCAAGATGAGACTCGCCAAATATGATGATGATCCGACGAAAAACTGTAGGAGGAGTTAGTTAAAGTATGACGCCTGGAAATGAGAAAAACTGAGCCAAAATCTGAGAAATAATTCAAAATAGCTGACTTCCTGTTTGGTGTAGGGCGTTGCTCCAAGAGACTTTTTTTGTAGGGCTTGTAATAATACACGAGCATACCGAAATCCGTACATTTAAGTTAAACACAGTCCAAGGGCTGCTTAATTCAATAGATTTGAATATTTGAAAGTGGCCCTAAAACATGTTCCTTCAGGTTGCCAGCTGGTGGCGCTATGGCTATAAATGAAAATTGTTATGTAGATGTGTTCAGGCCAGGACTCTTAGCAATCATGTGAAATTTGGGACAGATCGGACACTGTATGCATGAGTTCCAGCAACTTCCTGTTTCATTGGAAAACATCAAACTTTGTCGGGCCAGAACTGACACAAATATTTACGTAGAGTCAAATCCTTCGCAATTTAGCATCACAAAGGCCTTAAGATGACACTCACCAAATATGAAGATGATCCGACGAAAACTGTAGGAGGAGTTAGTTAAAGTATGACACCTGGAAATGACATAAACTGCGCCCAAATCACAAAAATAACTCAGAATAGCTGACTTCCTGTTTGGTTTACGGCTTCGCTCCAATAGACTTTTTTGTAGGTCTTGTCATACTACAGAAGTGTACCGAATTTCGTAATTGTACGTCAAACACAGTCCGAGGGCTGCTTCGTTGAAAATTTGTAGGTGGCGCTATATAATTTTCATCACTCTTAACATCTGTGCAAAATTTCATGAGTTTTTGAGTATGTTTAGGCCCTCTAAAGTCCTGCTGAAGTCGGAGAAGAAAAAGAAAATAATAATAAATATAGCTGCAAGCAGCGATGGCGGGCCCTCGCACGTTTTTTTACCGCTACACGGTGCCTCCGAGAAAACGATGCACGGTGGGCATGTGCATCAAGTGGGTAAATATCAGTGGACTATTTCATGTTGCTACTGATCCATTTAGGTACTGTAGGTAAAAGAAACCCCACATTTTAGACAAACGGGGGCGCTACTAAGACACTAAATAGACACACCTTTATCTGACCTTTTTGTCAACACTTAACAGCCGACAACTCTGATGTGTGTGCCAAATTTAAATTTAATCTAAGCACGCCAAGAGCCTTAAATATGCCTGAAATAAAAGTAAAGTTTGACGTGTTGCCATGGGAACAGCGTTCGAGATGTCAAAAATTCCTTCTCAATTTATCATCTACAATGTCTCAGCATCATGTTGACCACTTCTGGTGTCAATAACATTATTTACCTAGAAAGAGTATTTAAAAGAACATCGCATGCAACTGTAATGCTTAAATAAGCCTTTAAAATGAAAGTAAAATTTGTCGCGTTGCCATAGGAACAACATTCGAGATATCAAAAATCCCTTCGCAATTTATCATCTACAATGTCTCAGCATCATGTTGACCACTTTTGGTGTCAATCGCATGAATATCCTAGAAGGAGTATTTAAAAGTTCACTGCATGAAACTGTAAGGCTTAAATATGCCTTTAAAATGAAAGTAAAGTTTGACACGTTGCCATAGAAACAACATTCGAGATATCAAAAATCCCTTCGCAATTTATCATCTACTATGCCTCAGCATCATGTTGACCACTTTTGGTGTCAATTGCATGATTTTTCTAGAAGGAGTATTTAAAAGAACATTGCCTGGAACTGTCAAAAAAATCCAGCTTTGTAAATGACACACTTCCTGGCGCCTGCTGGTGGCGCTATACCCAGGAGTCACAATAGGCGCATCGATGCGAGCGGAATCTTCCGACGAACAAACACCCGGCATGGCATCACAATAAGATATTTTTTGCCATAGATATTAGACACTTCCTGTTTCTCTGATTTCACCATAACTTTGCCGCTTCGCCATGGCAACACCGTTCGAGATATCAAAAATCCCTTCGCAATTTAGCAAGTCCAATGTCTCAGCATCATGTTGACCACGTTTGGTGTCATTTGCATGAATCCCCTAGGAGGAGTATTCAAAAAAAAAATTTTTTAAACAATCCAAAATGGCGGACTTCCTGTTGGGCGGAGCTAAAATGTTAGAGGGCGAAAGTTGTTCGGGTCGATGAGATCTATATGTGTACCAACTTTCGTAAATGTGCGTACATGTTTGCCCGATCTGCGCACTCCTGTTTGTTTTTGCATTACAGGGGGCGCTACAGAGCCCCCGTGCCACGCCCGTGTTCCAGCCTTTGCCCGTTCACAATGACGGACGACTCTGACGTCTGTGCCAAATTTCAAGAGTTTTCGAGTATGTTAAGGCACCCAAAATGCCCAAAAGTGTTAAAAAAAAAAAATATAGCTGCAAGCAGCGATGGCGGGCCCTCGCACGTATTTGTACCGCTACACGGTGCGTCCGAGAAAACGATGCACGGTGGGCAAGTGCATCAAGTGGGTAAATATCGGTGGACTATTTATGTTGTTACTGACCCAATTGGGGACTGTAGGTAAAAGAAACCTCACATTTTGGACAAACAGGGGCGCTAGTGAGCGACTTAAGAGGCACACCTATGTCTGACCTGTTTGTCAACACTTAACAGTTGACAATTCTGATGTGTGTGCCAAATTTCAAGTAAATCTAAGCATGCCAAGAGGCTTAAACATGCCTGAAATTAAAGTAAAGTTTGACGCGTTGCCATGGGAACAGCGTTCGAGATGTCAAAAATTCCTTCGCAATTTATCATCTACAATGTCTCGGCATCATGTTGACCACTTCTGGTGTCAATAGCATGATTATTCTAGAAGGAGAATTTAAAGGTTCACAGCATGTAACTGTCAGCCTTAAATATGTGTAAAAATGAAAGTAACGTTTGACAGGTTGCCATGTGAACAGCGTTTGAGATATCAAAAATCCCTTCGCAATTTATCATCTACAATGTCTCGGCATCATGGTGACCACTTTTGGTGTCAATCGCATGAATATCCTAAAAGGAGTATTTAAAAGAACATCGGATGGAACTGTCAAAAAAATCCACCTTTGTGACTGACACACTTCCTGGCGCCTGGTGGTGGCGCTATACCCGAGACTTACAATAGGCACATCAATGCGATCGGAATCTTCAGACGAACAAACACCCCGCATGTCATCACAATAAGACATTTTTTGCCTTAGATATTAGACACTTCCTGTTTCTCTGATTTCGCCATGACTTTGTCGCCTCGCCATGGCAGAACCGTTCGAGATATCAAAAATCCCTTCGCAATTTAGCAAGTCCAATGTCTCGACATCATGATCACCACGTTTGGTGTCAATCCCATGAATCCCCTGTGAGGAGTATTTAAAAGTTCACCGTATGCATTTTTTAAACAATCCAAAATAGCCGACTTCCTGTTGGGCGGAGCTAAAATGTTAGAGGGTGAAAGTTGTTCGGGTCGATGAGATCTATATGCGTACCAACTCTCGTACATGTGCGTACATGTTTGCCCGATCTGTGCCCCAATGTTTGTTTTTGCATTACAGGGGGCGCTACAGAGCTCCCTTGCCACGCCCGAGTTCCAGCCTTTGATGGGTCCTAATGGCCGACGACTCTGACATCTCTGCCAATTTTCAAGAGTTTTTGAGTATGTTAAGGCCCCCAAATTGCCCCGAAACGTAAAAAAAAAAAAAAAAAAAAATAATAAATCCGAGCAAAAACAATAGGGTTTCGCACCTACGGTGCAGGCCATTCTGGCCTGCTCCTCGGTGCTCGGGCCCTAAATATAGCTGCAAGCAGCGATGGCGGGCCCTCGCATTTTTTTTTTCCGCTACACGGTGCGTCCGAGAAAACGATGCACGGTGGACAAGGGCCTCAAGTGGGTAAATATCAGTGGGCTATTTAATGTTGTTACTGACCCATTTGGGGACTGTAGGTAAAAGAAACGCCACATTTTAGACAAACGGGGGGCTAGTCAGCCACTAAATAGACACGCCTTTATCTGACCTTTTTGTCAACACGTAACAGCCGACAACTCTGATGTGTGTGCCAAATTTGAAGTTAATCCAAACACGCCAAGAGCCTTAAAAAGCCTTAAAGAAAAGTAAAGTTTGACACGTTGCCATGGGAACAGTGTTCAAGATATCAAAAACCCCTTTGCAATTTATCATCTACAATGTCTCGGCATCATGTTGACCACTTTTGGTGTCAATCGAATGAATATCCTAGAAGGAGTATTTAAAAGAACATCGGATGGAACTGTCAAAAAAATCCACCTTTGTGACTGACACACTTCCTGGCGCCTGGTGGTGGCGCTATACCCGAGACTTACAATAGGCACATCAATGCGATCGGAATCTTCAGACGAACAAACACCCCGCATGTCATCACAATAAGACATTTTTTGCCTTAGATATTAGACACTTCCTGTTTCTCTGATTTCGCCATGAATTTGTCGCTTCGCCATGGCAGAACCGTTTGAGATATCAAAAATCCCTTCGCAATTAAGCAAGTACAATGTCTCAACATCATGATCACCACGTTTGGTGTCATTCGCATGAATCCCCTAGAAGGAGTATTCAAAAGTTCACCGCATGCATTTTTTAAACAATCCAAAATAGCCGACTTCCTGTTGGGCGGAGCTTAAATGTTAGAAGGCGAAAGTTGTTCGGGTCGATGAGATCTATATGCGTACCAACTCTCGTACAAGTGCGTACATTTTTGCCCGATCTGTGCCCCAATGTTTGTTTTTGCATTACAGGGGGCGCTATAGAGTCCCCGTGCCACGCCCGTGTTCCAGCCTTTGGATTTCGGCGATGACGGACGACTTTGACGTCTGTGCCAAATTTCAAGAGTTTTCGAGTATGTTAAGGCACCCAAAAAGTCCAAAAGTGTTAAAAAAACAAAAAACAAACAAAAATTAAAGCTGCAAGCAGCGATGGAAGGGCCCTCGCACGCATGTGCACCGCTACCCTATGGCATTAGTAAAGCAGTAAACCAGGGGGGTATGATTTAAAGTGGATAAATACAGGTGGATATTCAAAGGGAAACTGATGTGCCACACCGCCTGTGTGCAGCAGGTGGCGCTATGGCGGTACCTGATTATTGTTATATTGACGTGTTCAGGCCGGGACCCTTATCAAACTTGTGAAGTCGCGGGCAGATTGGATAATGTATGCCTGAATTACAACAGCTTCCTGTTTCATGGCGAAATATCACACTTTGCCAGGCTGCCACGGACACGCCCTTCAACGAAAAGTCAAGATCTTCGCAATTTATCACCGCAAAGGGCTTAACATCAGTCTGACCAAATATGATGATGATTTGATTAAATCTCTAAGAGCAGTAAATCACAGAGTAAAACATGGCATTTCCTGCTACCTCTAGGTGGCGCTATGACTGATGTTGAATATTGGCATTAAAATGTGTTCAGGCCAAGACTCTTATCAAACATGTGAAGTGTGGGGCAGATTGAACATTGTATGCCTTAGTTATAACAACTTCCTGTTTCATGGCGAAAATGCCGAACTTTGGCAGGCCGCCACGGACACACCCTCCAGCGAAAAGTCAAGATCTCCGCAATTTAGCATCGCAAAGGCCTTTAGATGAGACTGACCAAATATGATAATGATCGGATTAAATCTCTAGGAGGAGTTCGTTAAAGTACGACGCTTGGAAATGTCAAAAAATGACAGAAAAAATTCAAAATGGCCGACTTCCTGTGGGGTTTAGAGCTTCGCTCCAAGAGACTTTTTTGTAGGTCTTGGGGTGCTAGATGATCCTACCAAATTTCGTATCTGTACGTTTTTCGTAGTGGGGGGGCTGTTCTCTTGAAATTTTGCAGATGGCGCTATCGAGCCATTTTTAGACGCCCACTTCTGACGCCTATACATCATGTAAATTTTCGCCACTTCTGACGCGTGTGCAAATTTTCATGAGTTTTCGAGTATATTTAGCCCTTCAAAAATGCGATTCATTTCGGAATATAATAATAATAATAATAATAATAATAATAATAATAAACGAAGCAAAAACAATAGGGCTTTGCACCCACGGTGCAGGCCATTCTGGCCTGCTCCTCGGTGCTCGGGCCCTAAAAATAATAATAAATATAGCTGCAAGCAGCGATGGCGGGCCCTCGCACGTTATTTTACCGCTATACGATGCCTCCGAGAAAATGATGCACGGTGAGCAAGTGCATCAAGTGGGTAAATATCAGTGGGCTATTTCATGTTGTTATTGACCCATTTGGGGACTGTAAAAGAAACCCCACATTTTAGACAAACGGGGGCGCTGGGGAGCCACTTATGTCTGGGGAGACACGCATATGTCTGACCTTTTTGTGCACACTTAACAGTCGACAACTCTGATGTGTGTGCCAAGTTTTAGGTTAATCTAAGCACGCCAAGAGCCTTAAACATGCCTGAAATTAAAGTAAAATTTTACGCGTTGCCATGGGAACAGCGTTGGAGATATCAAAAATCCCTTCGCAATTTATCATCTACTATGCCTCGGCATCATGTTGACCACTTTTGGTGTCAATCGCATGAAAATCCTAGAAGGAGTATTTAAAAGAACATTGGATGGAACTGTCAAAAAAATCCACCTTTGTGACTGACACACTTACTGGCGGCTGGTGGTGGCGCTATACCCGAGACTCACAATAGGCACATCGATGCGTTCGGAATCTTCAGACGAACAAACGTCCTGCGTATCATTACAATAAGACATTTTTTGCCTTTGATATTAGACACTTCCTGTTTCTCTGATTTCGCCATGACTTTGTCGCTTCGCCATGGCAGAACCGTTCGAGATATCAAAAATCCCTTCGCAATTTAGCAAGTACAATGTCTCGACATCATGTTCACTGCGTTTGGTGTCAATCGCGTAAATCCCCTAGGAGGAGTATTTAAAAGTTCATCACATGCGTTTTTGAAACAATCAAAAATGGCAGACTTCCTGTTGGGCGGAGCTAATAGGTTTAAGGGCGAAAGTTGTTCGGGTCGATGAGTTCTATATGTGTACCAACTCTCGTACATGTGCGTACATTTTTGCCCGATCTGTGCCCCAATGTTTGTTTTTGAATTACAGGGGGCGCTACAGAGCTCCCTTGCCACGCCCGTGGTCCGGCCTTTGCCCGGACCTGATGGCCGACGACTCTGATGTCTGTGCAAAATTTCAAGAGTTTTTGAGTATGTTAAGGCCGCCAAATTGCCCCGAAACGTAAAAAAAAAAAAAAAAAATAAATAATAATAATAATAAAAATAATAATCCGAGCAAAAACAATAGGGCTTCGCACCTTTCGGTGCAGGCCATTCTGGCCTGCTCCTCGGTGCTCGGGCCCTAAATATAGCTGCAAGCAGCGATGGCGGGCCCTCGCACGTTTTTTTTACCGCTACACGGTGCCTCCGATAAAACGATGCACGGTGGGCAAGTGCATCAAGTGGGTAAATATCAGAGGACTATTTATGTTGTTACTGACCCAATTAGGGACTGTAGGTAAAAGAAACCCCACATTTTGGACAAACGGGGGGACTAGTGAGCAACTTAAGAGGCACACCTATGTCTGACCTGTTTGTCAACACTTAACAGTTGACAACTCTGATGTGTGTGCCAAATTTGAAGTTAATCTAAGCATGCCAAGAGGCTTAAATATTCCTGAAATAATAGTAAACTTTGATGCATTGCCATGGCAACAGCGTTCGAGATGTCAAAAATCCCTTCTCAATTTATCATCTACAATGTCTCAGCACCATGTTGACCACGTTTGGTGTCAATCGCATGAATATCCTAGAAGGAGTATTGAAAAGTTCACTGCATGCAACTGAAGGGCTTAAATATGCCTTTAAAATGAAAGTAAAGTTTGAAGCGTTGCCATGGCAACAGCGTTCGAGATGTCATAAATTCCTTCGCAATTTAGCATCTACAATGTCTCAGCATCATGTTGACCACTTTTGGTGTCAATCACATAAACATTCTAGGAGAAGTATTTAAAAGAACATCACATGGAACTGTCAAAAAAATCAACCTTTGTGACTGCAACACTTTCTGGCGCCTGGTGGTGGTGCTATACCCGAGACTCACAATAGGCACATCGATGCGATCAGAATCTTCAGACGAACAAACACCCCGTGTGTCATCATAAAAAGACATTTTTTACCTTAGATATTAGACACTTCCTGTTTCTCTGATTTCACCATGACTTTGCCGCTTCGCCATGGCAACACCGTTCGAGATATCAAAAATCCCTTCGCAATTTAGCAAGTACAATGTCTCGACATCATGATCACCACGTTTGGTGTCAATCCCATGAATCCTCTAGAAGGAGTATTCAAAAGTTCACCGTATGCATTTTTGATACCATCCAAAATGGCCGACTTCCTGTGGGGCGGAGCTAATAGGTTTGATTGTGAAAGTTGTTCGGGTCGATGGGATCTATATACGTTCCAACTCTCGTACATGTGCGTACATGTTTGCCTGATTTGTGCACCAATAAAAAATGTTGCATTACAGGGGGCGCTACAGAGCCCTACTGCCACGCCCGTGTTCCAGCTTTGAGGTCTGTGCCAAATTCCCGGTGTTTTCGAGCATGTTAAGGCACCCAAAGTGCATGCCAAGTGCTTAAATATGCCTGAAAATGAAAGTAAAGTTTGACGTGTTACCATGGGAGCAGCATTTGAGATATCAAAAATCCCTTCACAATTTATCATCTACAATGCCTCAACATCATGTTGACCACTTTTGGTGTCAATCGCATGAAAATCCTAGAAGGAGTATTTAAAAGTTAACTGTATGCAACTGAAAGGCTTAAATATGCCTTTAAAATGAAAGTAAAGTTTGACAGGTTGCCATGGAAACAGCGTTTGAGATATCAAAAATGCCTTCGCAATTTATCATCTACAATGTCTCAGCATCATGGTGACCACTTTTGGTGTCAATCGCATAAAAAGCCTAGAAGGAGTATTTAAAAGAACATTGCATGGAACTTTCAAAAAAATCCAGCTTTGTGACTGACACACTTCCTGGCGCCTGCTGGTGGCGCTATACCAGGGAGTCACAATAGGCACATCGATGCGATCGGAATCTTCAGATAAACAAACACCCCGCGTGTCATTACAATAAAACATTTTTTGCCTTAGATATTAGACACTTCCTGTTTCTCTGATTTCGCCACAACTTTGTCGGCTCGCCATGGCAGAACCGTTCGAGATATCAAAAATCCCTTCGCAATTTAGCAAGGTCAATGTCTCGACATCATGTTCACCACTTTTGGTGTCAATCGCATGCATCCTCTAGGAGGAGTATTCAAAAGTTCAACGCATGCATTTTTTAAACAATCCAAAATAGCTGACTTCCTGTTGGGCGGAGCTTAAATGTTAGAGGGCGAAAGTTGTTCGGGTCGATCAGATCTATATGCGTACCAACTCTCGTACATGTGCGTACATGTTTGCACGATCTGGGCATCAATGTTTTTTTTTGCATTACAGGGGGCGCTACAGAGCCCCCGTGCCACGCCCGTGTTCCAGCCTTTGCCCGTTCGCAATGACGGACGACTCTGACGTCTGCCAAATTTCAAGAGTTTTCGAGTATGTTAAGGCACCCAAAATGCCCAAAAGTGTTAAAAAAAAAAAATAATAAAAAAAAAAAAATAAAAAAATAAATCCGAGCAAAAACAATAGGGCTTCGCACCTTTCGGTGCAGGCCATTCTGGCCTGCTCCTCGGTGCTCGGGCCCTAATAATCTGAGCAAAAACAATAGGGCTTCGCACCTTTCGGTGCAGGCCATTCTGGCCTGCTCCTCGGTGCTCGGGCCCTAATAATAAATATAGCTGCAAGCAGCGATGGCGGGCCCTCGCACGTTTTTTTTCCGCTACACGGTGCCTTCGAGAAAACGATGCACGGTGGGCATGTGCATCAAGTGGGTAAATATCAGTGGATATTTAGGTACTGTAGGTAAAAGAAACCCCACATTTTAGAAAAAAGGGGGGCGCTAGTAAGACACTAAATAGACACGCCTTTATCTGACCTTTTTGTCAACACTTAACAGCCGACAACTCTGATGTGTGTGCCAAATTTAAATTTAATCTAAGCACGCCAAGAGCCTTAAATATGCCTGAAATAAAAGTAAAGTTTGACGTGTTGCCATGGGAACAGCATTCGAGATGTCAAAAATTCCTTCGCAATTTAGCATCTACAATGTCTCGGCATCATGTTGACCACTTTTGGTGTCAATCGCATGAAAATCCTAGAAGGAGTATTTAAAAGAACATCGGATGGAACTGTCAAAAAAATCCACCTTTGTGACTGACACACTTCCTGGCGCCTGGTGGTGGCGCTATAACCGGGAGTCACAATAGGCATATCGATGCGATCGGAATCTTCAGACGAACAAACACCCCGCGTGTCATTACAATAAGACATTTTTTGCCTTAGATATTAGACAATTCCTGTTTCTCTGATTTCGCCATAAGTTTGTCGCCTCGCCATGACAGAACCGTTCGAGATATCAAAAATCCCTTCGCAATTTAGCAAGTCCAATGTCTCGACATCATGTTCACCACTTTTGGTGTCAATCGCATGCATCCTCTAGGAGGAGTATTCAAAAGTTCAACGCATGCATTTTTTAAACAATCCAAAATAGCTGACTTCCTGTTGGGCGGAGCTTAAATGTTAGAGGGCGAAAGTTGTTCGGGTCGATGAGCTCTATACGCGTACCAACTCTCGTACATGTGCGTACATATTTGCACGATCTGTGCATCAATGTTTTTTTTTGCATTACAGGGGGCGCTACAGAGCCCCCGTGCAACGCCCGTGTTCCAGCCTTTGCCTGTTCGCAATGACGAACGACTCTGACGTCTGTGCCAAATTTCAAGAGTTTTTGAGTATGTTAAGGCACCCAAAATGCCCAAAAGTGTTAAAAAAAAAAAAAAAAAAAAAAAAAAAAAAAAAAATAATAAATATAGCTGCAAGCAGCGATGGCGGGCCCTCGCACGTTATTTTACCGCTATACGATGCCTCCGAGAAAACGATGCACGGTGAGCAAGTGCATCAAGTGGGTAAATATCAGTGGGCTATTTCATGTTGTTATTGACCCATTTGGGGACTGTAGGTAAAAGAAACCCCACATTTTAGACAAACGGGGGCGCTGGTGAGCCACTTAAGAGACACGCCTGTGTCTGACCTTTTTGTGCACACTTAACAGTCGACAACTCTGATGTGTGTGCCAAGTTTTAGGTTAATCTAAGCACGCCAAGAGCCTTAAACATGCCTGAAATTAAAGTAAAATTTGACGCGTTGCCATGGGAACAGCGTTGGAGATATCAAAAATCCCTTCGCAATTTATCATCTACTATGCCTCGGCATCATGTTGACCACTTTTGGTGTCAATCGCATGAAAATCCTAGAAGGAGTATTTAAAAGAACATTGGATGGAACTGTCAAAAAAATCCACCTTTGTGACTGACACACTTCCTGGCACCTGGTGGTGGCGCTATACCCGAGACTCACAATAGGCACATCGATGCGTTCGGAATCTTTAGACGAACAAACGTCCTGCGTATCATTACAATAAGACATTTTTTGCCTTAGATATTAGACACTTCCTGTTTCTCTGATTTCGCCATGACTTTGTCGCTTCGCCATGGCAGAACCGTTCGAGATATCAAAAATCCCTTCGCAATTTAGCAAGTACAATGTCTTGACATCATGTTCACCGCGTTTGGTGTCAATCGCATAAATCCCCTAGGAGGAGTATTTAAAAGTTCATCACATGCGTTTTTGAAACAATCAAAAATGGCCGACTTCCTGTTGGGCGGAGCTAATAGGTTTAAGGGCGAAAGTTGTTCGGGTCGATGAGTTCTATATGTGTCCCAACTCTCGTACATGTGTGTACATTTTTGCCCGATCTGTGCCCCAATGTTTGTTTTTGAATTACAGGGGGCGCTACAGAGCTCCCTTGCCACGCCCGTGGTCCGGCCTTTGCCCGGACCTGATGGCCGACGACTCTGATGTCTGTGCAAAATTTCAAGAGTTTTTGAGTATGTTAAAGGATAATTCCGGTATTTAACACTTTGAGTCTCATTTCTGGTTTGTTTTGGATGAACTACAGTGATGGACACAGAAATTTTGACAATGGGTCTTGTCTTGAGTTTTTGACTCGTTTAGAAGCATCTCTTGACTGCTTCAGAATGGAAGTCAATGGCCATGCACAAACATGTCATTAAAACAACACTTAACGTTCATTTTCAAAACTGTGCTACTCACCGAGTGGTTTGTGGTGTTCGTTGATGATTAAAAACAAGTTGTGTAGCGAAATACAGTTTCTGTCGTGTTTTATTTGGCATTTTGTAAAATTCCATTGACTTCTCTGGAAGACTGTTTGCTCGCTGATATATCACTCCGCCGCCGGGAAACAGAAAAGGGTCTGTTTGTTTTTACATGTGTTGTAGTTTTTTCACTCGGTTTCTCTCAGAAGAAATTTTTCCCATATTTGTAGGGCTGGACCAGAATATTCGAATATTTGTTCCGTGGGTTGACATTCGATTTTCAGTTTTGAGATTCGAATATATATAAATATTTTACAGCGTTAATGTAGAGCTTTTGCCAAGCAGGAAGTGCGCTTCACGCTCCCGCTCTATAGGTGGCGCAGAGAGACCAACATCCATAGCCAACAGCCACCAAACGCACACTAGTGGAAGAGATCGTCTCAAACGGAAAACGCGCTTCCTGCTTTGGCATTCACGCTAATAATGTTGTAAATAACGTTCAGTTTCTTGCAAAAACTGATTGATTTGCTTCACAAGACGTCAATATGTCACACGGAGTTATGGGGGATTACTGTTGCATTGGATATATATGCTTTAGCTCTTAAAGTGTGCGGATCTGTTGACTTGCATGACGGAGCACTGGGGTTTCTGCAAAATATCTTCTTTATTGTTCTGCCGATGAAAAAACATATTGGATGGTGTAAGTGTTATAAATAAACTTGATTTTGAAAGTATGCTACCGTTTTATAACAGTTTGTTGGACTACGTTCATTCATGCTTCAGACTCAAATATAGAGCGGAAGTATATACGCGGTTGTGAGGTCTCTGAAAAATAGTTCCACTATAGCAATTAACACGGATTGAAATCATACATTGCGCCAAGATAGTTGTTTTTAATAATCAACGAACACCACGAACCACTCGGTGAGTAGTACAGTTTTGAAAATGAACGTTAAGTGTTGTTTTAATGACATGTTTGTGCATGGCCATTGACTTCCATTCTGAAGCAGTCAAGAGACGCTTCTAAATCAGTCGAAAAGTCAAGACACGACCCATTGTCAAAATTTCTGTGTCCATCATTGTAGTTCATCCAAAACAAATCAGAAATGAGACTCAAAGTGTTAAATACCGGAATTATCCTTTAAGGCCCCCAAATTGCCCCGAAACGTAAAAAAAAATAAAAATAAAAAAAATAATAATAATAATAAAAAATATAGCTGCAAGCAGCAATGGCGGGCCCTCGCACGTTTTTTTACCGCTACACGGTGCGTCCGAGAAAACAATGCACGGTGGGCAAGGGCATCAAGTGGGTAAAATATCAGTGGGCTATTTAATGTTGTTTCTGAGCCATTTGGGGACTGTAGGTAAAAGAAACCCCACATTTTAGACAAACAGGTGCACTAGTGAGCCACTTAAGAGACACGCCTATGTCTGACCTTTTTGTCAACACTTAACAGCCGAAAACTCTGATGTGTGCAGAGATGTATAGTAACGAAGTAGAACTACTTCACTACTGTACTTAAGTACTAAAAGACAGTATCTGTACTCTACTGAAGTATTATTTTTTTCTCCTACTTCCACTTTTACTTCAGTACATATTTTCGATGAGTTTAATACTTTTACTCCAATACATTTTTAATGTGCTGCATAGTTACTCGTTACACTCAAATGTTACGAATCATTCCAAACCTACATTATCACTGCCGGAGCGGTGATACACATTAGAAACACACACAGATTGTGGTCTTAACCAATAGGAGATAGTGAAGAGCGGACCCCTCCCTCCCTCTCACTCACAAATATGAGCCGCGGTTGTGGACAAATGTGAAGTGAAGAGAGAACCAAAGTGCACGAGAGTGACCGATAGAGAGAGAGAATTTGCGAGAAAGGGCGAGTGTGCGCGAAAGAAGGAAACCTAAATACATTGAAACATCTTGTACCTTTACCTATTACCATTACATCGACTAATATTTTATTAATTCTGAATTTTCTATTGCCATATTAGTTAAATTAATCTGAACATTCCTGTCCTTGTACTCCTGCTACAGCCAAAGCAATTGTGAGTGTCCTTTAGCTTAAACATTTGAAATAATATAAACAATATTATATTCAAACTTTTGACTGTTTTCTTTAATAACTACATTACACAATACTTGTACTTTTACTTTCAGTACTTGAGTAGTATATTTTAAATAAAATAAACTACTTGCAATACTTAAGTACAAAACATGTTTAATACTTCAGTACTTCCACTTAAGTGGTGTGCTCACTTTTTTGATAGAGCACTTGTACTTTTACTCAAGTCTGGGTCCCTAGTACTTTATACATCTCTGGATGTGTGTGCCAAATTTAAAGTTCAACTAAGCACGCTAAAAGCCTTAAACATGCCTGAAATTAAAGTAAAGTTTGACGCGTTGCCATGGGAACAGCGTTCGAGATGTCTAAAATTCCTTCGCAATTTATCATCTACAATGTCTCGGCATCATGTTGACCACTTCTGGTGTCAATCGCATGAATCCCATACGAGGAGTATTTAAAGGTTCACAGCATGCAACTGTCAGCCTTAAATATGTGTAAAAATGAAAGTAAAGTTTGATGCATTGCCATGGGAACAGCGTTTGAGATATCAAAAATCCCTTCGCAATTTATCATCTACAGTGTCTCGGCATCATGTTTACCACTTCTCGTGTCAATCGCATGAAAATCCTAGAAGGAGTATTTAAAAGTTAACTGTATAAAACTGAAAGGCTTAAATATGCCTTTAAAATGAAAGTAAAGTTTGACGCGTTGCCATGGGAATACCGTTTGAGATATCAAAAATCCCTTCGCAATTTATCATCTACAATGTCTCGGCATCATGCTGACCACTTTTGGTGTCAATCGTATGAAAATCCTAGAAGGAGTATTTAAAAGAACATTGCATGGAACTTTCAAAAAAATCCAGCTTTGTGACTGACACACTTCCTGGCGCCTGCTGGTGGCGCTATACCCGGGAGTCACAATAGGCACATCGATGCGATCGGAATCTTCAGATGAACAAACACCCCGCGTGTCATTACAATAAGACATTTTTTGCCTTAGATATTAGACACTTCCTGTTTCTCTGATTTCGCCACAAGTTTGTCGGCTCGCCATGGCAGAACCGTTCGAGATATCAAAAATCCCTTCGCAATTTAGCAAGTCCAATGTCTGGACATCATGTTCACCACTTTTGGTGTCAATCGCATGATTCCTCTAGGAGGAGTATTCAAAAGTTCAACGCATGCATTTTTTAAACGATCCAAAATAGCTGACTTCCTGTTGGGCGGAGCTTAAATGTTAGAGGGCGAAAGTTGTTCGGGTCGATGAGATCTATATGCGTACCAACTCTCGTACATGTGCATACATGTTTGCACGATCTGTGCATCAATGTTTTTTTTTGCATTACAGGGGGCGCTACAGAGCCCCCGTGCCACGCCCGTGTTCCAGCCTTTGCCCGTTCGCAATGACGGACGACTCTGACGTCTGTGCCAAATTTCAAGAGTTTTCGAGTATGTTAAGGCACCCAAAATGCCCAAAAGTGTTAAAAAAAAAAAAAATAAAAAAAAAAATAATAATAAATTCGAGCAAAACCAATAGGGCTTCGCACCTTTCGGTGCAGGCCATTCTGGCCTGCTCCTCGGTGCTCGGGCCCTAATAATAATCCGAGCAAAAACAATAGGGCTTCGCACCTTTCGGTGCAGGCCATTCTGGCCTGCTCCTCGGTGCTCGGGCCCTAATAAATTCGAGCAAAAACAATAGGGCTTCGCACCTTTCGGTGCAGGCCATTCTGGCCTGCTCCTCGGTGCTCGGGCCCTAATAAAAATAATAATCCGAGCAAAACCAATAGGGCTTCGCACCTTTCGGTGCAGGCCATTCTGGCCTGCTCCTCGGTGCTCGGGCCCTAAATATAGCTGCAAGCAGCAATGGCGGGCCCTCGCACGTTTTTTTACCGCTACATGGTGCGTCCGAGAAAACGATGCACGGTGGGCAAGGGCATCAAGTGGGTAAAATATCAGAGGGCTATTTAATGTTGTTTCTGAGCCATTTGGGGACTGTAGGAAAAAGAAACCCCACATTTTAGACAAACAGGTGCACTAGTGAGCCACTTAAGAGACACGCCTATGTCTGACCTTTTTGTCAACACTTAACAGCCGAAAACTCTGATGTGTTCAGAGATGTACAGTAACGAAGTAGAACTACTTCACTACTGTACTTAAGTACTAAAAGGCAGTATCTGTACTCTACTGAAGTATTATTTTTTTCTCCTACTTCCACTTTTACTTCAGTACATATTTTCGATGAGTTTAATACTTTTACTCCAATACATTTTTATGTGCTGCATAGTTACTCGTTACACTCAAATGTTACGAATCATTCCAAACCCACATTATCACTGCCGGAACAATGATACACATTAGAAACACACACAGATTGTGGTCTAAACCAATAGGAGATAGTGAAGAGCGGACCCCTCCCTCCCTCTCACTCACAAATATGAGCCGCGGTTGTGGACAAATGTGAAGTGAAGAGAGAACCAAAGTGCACGAGAGAGACCGATAGAGAGAGAGAATTCGCGAGAAAGGGCGAGTGTGCGCGAAAGAAGGAATCCTAAATACATTGAAACATCTTGTACCTTTACCTATTACCATTACATCGACTAATATTTTATTAATTCTGAATTCTCTATTGCCATATTAGTTAAATTAATCTGAACATTCCTGTCCTTGTACTCCTGCTACAGCCAAAGCAATTGTGAGTGTCCTTTAGCTTAAACATTTGAAATAATATAAACAATATTATATTCAAACTTTTGACTGTTTTCTTTAATAACTACATTACACACAATACTTGTACTTTTACTTTCAGTACTTGAGTAGTATATTTTAAAATAAACTACTTGCAATACTTAAGTACAAAACATGTTTAATACTTCAGTACTTCCACTTAAGTGGTGTGCTCACTTGATAGAGCACTTGTACTTTTACTCAAGTCTGGGTCCCTAGTACTTTATACATCTCTGGATGTGTGTGCCAAATTTAAAGTTCAACTAAGCACGCCAAGAGCCTTAAACATGCCTGAAATTAAAGTAAAGTTTGACGCGTTGCCATGGGAACAGCGTTCGAGATGTCTAAAATTCCTTTGCAATTTATCATCTACAATGTCTCGGCATCATGTTGACCACTTCTGGTGTCAATCGCATGAATCCCATACGAGGAGTATTTAAAGGTTCACAGCATGTAACTGTCAGCCTTAAATATGTGTAAAAATGAAAGTAAAGTCTGATGCATTGCCATGGGAACAGCGTTTGAGATATCAAAAATCCCTTCGCAATTTATCATCTACAATGTCTCGGCATCATGTTGACCACTTCTCGTGTCAATCGCATGAAAATCCTAGTAGGAGTATTTAAAAGTTAACTGTATGCAACTGAAAGTCTTAAATATGCCTTTAAAATGAAAGTAAAGTTTGACAGGTTGCCATGGGAACAGCGTTTGAGATATCAAAAATCCCTTCGCAATTTATCATCTACAGTGTCTCGGCATCATGTTGACCACTTTTGGTGTCAATCGTATGAAAATCCTAGAAGGAGTATTTAAAAGTTAACTGTATAAAACTGAAAGGCTTAAATATGCCTTTAAAATGAAAGTAAAGTTTGACGCGTTGCCATGGGAATACCGTTTGAGATATCAAAAATCCCTTCGCAATTTATCATCTACAATGTCTCGGCATCATGGTGACCACTTTTGGTGTCAATCGTATGAAAATCCTAGAAGGAGTATTTAAAAGAACATTGCATGGAACTTTCAAAAATATCCAGCTTTGTGACTGACACACTTCCTGGCGCCTGATGGTGGCGCTATACCCGGGAGTCACAATAGGCACATCGATGCGATCGGAATCTTCAGACGAACAAACACCCCGCATGTCATCACAATAAGACATTTTTTTGCCTTAGATATTAGACACTTCCTGTTTCTCTGATTTCGCCACAACTTTGTCGGCTCGCCATGGCAGAACCGTTCGAGATATCAAAAATCCCTTCGCAATTTAGCAAGTCCAATGTCTCGACATCATGTTCACCACTTTTGGTGTCAATCGCATGATTCCTCTAGGAGGAGTATTCAAAAGTTCAACGCATGCATTTTTTAAACGATCCAACATAGCTGACTTCCTGTTGGGCGGAGCTTAAATGTTAGAGGGCAAAAGTTGTTCGGGTCGATGAGATCTATATGCGTACCAACTCTCGTACATGTGCGTACATGTTTGCACAATCTGTGCATCAATGTTTTTTTTTGCATTACAGGGGGCGCTACAGAGCCCCCGTGCCACGCCCGTGTTCCAGCCTTTGCCCGTTCGCAATGACGGACGACTCTGACGTCTGTGCCAAATTTCAAGAGTTTTCGAGTATGTTAAGGCACCCAAAATGCCCAAAAGTGATAAAAAAATAAAATAAAAAAATAATAATAATTAAAGCTGCAAGCAGCGATGGAAGGGCCCTCGCACGCATGTGCACCGCTACCCTATGGCATTAGTAAAGCAGTAAACCAGGGGGATAAGAATTTAAGTGGGTAAATATAGGTGGATATTTAAAGGAAAATGGATGTGCCACACCGCCTGTGTGCTGCAGGTGGCGCTATGATGGTACCTGATTATTGTTATATTGACGTGTTCAGGCCGGGACCCCTAACAAACTTGTGAAGTCTGGGGCAGATCGAACAATGTACTCCTGAATTATAACAGCTTCCTGTTTCATTGTGAAACATCACACTTTGCCAGGCCGCCATGGACACACCCTTAAACGAAAAGTCAAGATCTTCACAATTTATCACCACAAAGGGCTTAAGATCAATCTGACCAAATATGATGATGATTTGATTAAATCTCTAAGAGCAGTAAATCACAGCGTAAAACATGGTATTTCCTGCTACCTCTAGGTGGCGCTATGACTGAAGCTGAATATTGGCATTGTAATGTGTTCAGGCCAAGACTCTTATCAAACATGTGAAGCGTGGGGCAGATTGGACATTGTATACCTGAGTTAGAGCCACTTCCTGTTTCATGGCGAAAATGCTGAAATTTGTCAGGCCGCCACGGACACACCCTCCGACGAAAAGTGAAGATCTCCGCAATTTAACATCGCAAAGGCCTTTAGATGAGATTGACCAAATATGACAATGATCTGATTAAATCTGTAGGAGGAGTTCGTTAAAGTATGAAGCCTGGAAATTACCAAATTTGCACAAAAATCAAGGCAAAAATTAAAAATGGCTGACTTCCTGTGGGGTTTAGAGCTTTGCTCCAAGAGACTTTTTTGTAGGTCTTGGGGTGATAGATGATCCTACCAAATTTCGTATCTGTACGTTTTTCGTAGCGGGGGGGCTGTTCTCTTGAAATTTTGCAGGTGGCGCTATCGAGCCATTTCTACACGCCCACTTCTGGCGCCTATGCCACATGTAAATTTTCGCCACTTCTGACATGTGTGCAAAATTTCATGAGTTTTCGAGCATGTTTCGCCCCTCAAAAATGCAATTCACTTTGGAGAAGAAACGGAATAATAATTAAAGCTGCAAGCAGCGATGGAAGGGCCCTCGCACGCATGTGCACCGCTACCCTATGGCATTAGTAAAGCAGTAAACCAGGGGGGTATGATTTAAAGTGGATAAATACAGGTGGATATTCAAAGGGAAACTGATGTGCCACACCGCCTGTGTGCAGCAGGTGGCGCTATGGCGGTACCTGATTATTGTTATATTGACGTGTTCAGGCCGGGACCCTTATCAAACTTGTGAAGTCGCGGGCAGATTGGATAATGTATGCCTGAATTACAACAGCTTCCTGTTTCATGGCGAAATATCACACTTTGCCAGGCTGCCATGGACACGCCCTTCAACGAAAAGTCAAGATCTTCGCAATTTATCACTGCAAAGGGCTTAACATCAGTCTGACCAAATATGATGATGATTTGATTAAATCTCTAAGAGCAGTAAATCACAGAGTAAAACATGGCATTTCCTGCTACCTCTAGGTGGCGCTATGACTGATGTTGAATATTGGCATTAAAATGTGTTCAGGCCAAGACTCTTATCAAACATGTGAAGTGTGTGGCAGATTGGACATTGTATGCCTGAGTTATAACAACTTCCTGTTTCATGGCGAAAATGCCGAACTTTGGCAGGCCGCCACGGACACACCCTCCAGCGAAAAGTCAAGATCTCCGCAATTTAGCATCGCAAAGGCCTTTAGATGAGACTGACCAAATATGATGATGATCGGATTAAATCTCTAGGAGGAGTTCGTTAAAGTCCGACGCTTGGAAATGTCAAAAAATGACAGAAAAAATTCAAAATGGCCGACTTCCTGTGGGGTTTAGAGCTTCGCTCCAAGAGACTTTTTTGTAGGTCTTGGGGTGCTAGATGATCCTACCAAATTTCGTATCTGTACGTTTTTCGTAGTGGGGGGGCTGTTCTCTTGAAATTTTGCAGGTGGCGCTATCGAGCCATTTCTACACGCCCACTTCTGACGCCTATACTACATGTAAATTTTCGCCACTTCTGACGCGTGTGCAAATTTTCATGAGTTTTCGGGTATGTTTAGGCCTTCAAAAATGCGATTCATTTCGGAATATAATAATAATAATAATAATAATAATAAACGAAGCAAAAACAATAGGGCTTTGCACCCACGGTGCAGGCCATTCTGGCCTGCTCCTCGGTGCTCGGGCCCTAATAATAATAATAATAAACCGAGCAAAAACAATAGGGTCCTCACACTTGTGTGCTCGGGCCCTAATTAAAGCTGCAAGCAGCGATGGAAGGGCCCTCGCACGCATGTGCACAGCTACCCTATGGCATTAGAAAAGCAGTGAACCAGGGGGATATGAATTAAAGTGGGTAAATATAGGTGGATATTCAAAGGAAAATTGATGTGCCACAACGCCTGTGTGCAGTAGGTGGCGCTATGACTGTACCTGATTATTGTTATATTGACGTGTTCAGCCCGGGACCCTTAACAAACGTGTGAAGTCTGGGGCAGATCGAACAATGTATGCCTGAATGACAACAGCTTCCTGTTTCATGTCAAAACATCACACTTTGTCAGGCCGCCACGGACACGCCCTTCAACGAAAAGTCAAGATCTTCGTAATTTATCACTGCAAAGGGCTTAACATCAGTCTGACCAAATATGATGATGATTTGATCAAATCTCTAAGAGCAGTAATTCACAGCGTAAAACATGGATTTCCTGCTACCTCTAGGTGGTGCTATGACTGAAGGTGAATATTGGCATTGAAATGTGTTCAGGTCAAGACCCTTATCAAACATGTGAAGCGTGGGTCAGATTATACATTGTATGCCTGAGTTAGGACAACTCCCTGTGTCATGCCGAAAACGCCAAAATTTGTTAGGCTGCCACGGACACACTCTCCAACGAAAAGTCAAGATCTCCACAATTTAACATGGCAAAGGCCTTTAGATAAGACTGACCAAATATGATGATGATCGGATTAAATATGTAGGAGGAGTTTGTTAAAGTACGAAGCCTGGAAATTCCAAAATTAGCTCAGAAATCACAATGAAAATTAAAAATGGCCGACTTCCTGTGGGGTTTAGAGCTTCGCTCCAAGAGACTTTTTTGTAGGTCTTGGGGTGATACATGATCCTACCAAATTTCGTATCTGTACGTTTTTCGTAGCGGGGGGGCTGTTCTCTTGAAATTTTGCAGGTGGCGCTATCGAGCCATTTCTACACGCCCACTTCTGACGCCTATACCACATGTAAATTTTCACCACTTCTGACGCGTGTGCAAAATTTCATGAGTTTTTGAGCATGTTTAGGCCTTCAAAAATGCGATTCATTTCGGAAAATAATAATAATAATAATAATAATAATAATAATAAACGAAGCAAAAACAATAGGGCTTTGCACCCACGGTGCAGGCCATTCTGGCCTGCTCCTCGGTGCTCGGGCCCTAAATATAGCTGCAAGCAGCAATGGCGGGCCCTCGCACGTTTTTTTACCGCTACACGGTGCGTTCAAGAAAACGATGCACGGTGGGCAAGGGCATCAAGTGGGTAAAATATCAGTGGGCTATTTAATGTTGTTTCTGAGCCATTTGGGGACTTTAGGTAAAAGAAACTCCACATTTTAGACAAACAGGGGCACTAGTGAGCCACTTAAAAGACACACCTATGTCTGACCTTTTTGTCAACACTTAACAGCCGAAAACTCTAATGTGTGTGCCAAATTTAAAGTTCAACTAAGCACGCCAAGAGCCTTAAACATGCCTGAAATTAAAGTAAAGTTTTACACGTTGCCATGGGAACAGCTTTTGAGATGTCAAAAATTCCTTCGCAATTTATCATCTACAATATCTCGGCATCATGTTGACCACTTCTGGTGTCAATCGCATGATTATTCTAGAAGGAGAATTTAAAGGTTCACAGCATGTAACTGTCAGCCTTAAATATGTGTAAAAATGAAAGTAAAGTTTGATGCATTGCCATGGGAACAGTGTTCGAGATATCAAAAATCCCTTCGCATTTGATCATCTACAATGTCTCGGCATCATGTTGACCACTTTTGGTGTCAATCGCATGAAAATCCTAGAAGGAGTATTTAAAAGAACATTGCATGGAACTTTCAAAAAAATCCAGCTTTGTGACTGACACACTTCTTGGCGCCTGCTGGTGGCGCTATACCTGGGAGTCACAATAGGCACATCGATGCGATCGGAATCTTCAGACGAACAAACACCCCGCATGGCATCACAATAAGATATTTTTTGCCTTAGATATCAGACACTTCCTGTTTCTCTGATTTCGCCATAAATTTGTCGCCTCGCCATGGCAGAACCGTTCGAGATATCAAAAATCCCTTCGCAATTTAGCAAGTCCAATGTCTCGACATCATGTTCACCACTTTTGGTGTCAATCGCATGCATCCTCTAGGAGGAGCAGTGTTGTAGTCGAGTCACCAACTGTCGAGTCCGAGTCGAGTCTCGAGTCCCAGTGTTCGAGTCCGAGTCCAAGTCCGAGTCACCAAAGAAGAGTCTGAGTCGAGTCCAAGTCGAGTCACCATTACCAGAGTTCGAGTCCGAGTCGAGTCTCAAGTCCCCAGTGTTCGAGTCCGAGTCGAGTCTCGAGTCCCGTATTCGAGTCTGAGAGAGCCTACATGTCTTCACTCTGGGACCTTTAAAAAACTGATAAAATGTATTAAAGAGGTTCTACATTAAACAAAAATGACACCACTGTCACGATTGCAAAGGGAGTTTATTTACTGTTTTGACATATACACTTTGCAACACACTTTGCAACTTTACGACGCCATCAAAAGCATGTGTGTACTTCCATTGTTGTGAACTTGTAATTGAGAACTAGCGTAGAAAATTTACAAATTGCATGTTTAATCATGCTGCATTTTGTTTTTTTGAGGAAACAAAAACAAACAACTGAGTTGGCATTGAAGTCCATTAAGAAAACATCCTGAAATGATTTTCTTTAAAAAACTCTGTGTAACTCTTGTGTAACTGTGTAATATCAAACTCCTTTGCAAAATACTCTGCTGACAGTAAAACAAGGACATTTCAAATGTATTTAATAATTTATCTAAATGCACAAAGCCACTACAGAGCCTGACTCCACCCACTGGCAATATTTGAAAAATGCAAGAAAAGTGGGCAGATCCCAACGGAGATAGAGGGGACGAACTAAGCTCGTACCAAGTGTGTGGTGAGATCGTAACAAGGGCATGGTAAGCTTGAACCTGCTTATGTCACGAGTCATTTTTTGGAACCAACATGCAATAGGAAAATTCAACTGCAGTAGCCACCGTTCAACCTGAAGAGGGCAGCACTCAGACGTTTTTACACCATATATTGTAGTATTGAAACACTTTATATCCAAATGTCAAAAAACGTACTAAAATCAATGAACAGCACTAATAAACCATCGTTCTTACAGATCAGTAACTAAAAAAACTTGTATTAAGGTTTAGTTATTCTTTTTAAGTTATCAACAGACAAAAATGCTGTAATCTGAACCAGACATACATTAACCCTAGCTTCTTCTGTTTGTTATATATGCATTAGTCAGTAATATTTTTTTTAAAAAAAGCTAACGTTAGGCAATGGAAAGCATTTTACTTACTTTTCTGGGTGCATTCGTGACCGGTGTCTGTTAAAGTTTGAGGTTGTCCCAGTCTTTTCCTCAATTGTGCGATTACACACACAACATTTAGCGCTGCTCTTTCCAGCATTAGAAGCAAAATTCGCGTAGGCGAACTTCAAGATCCGGGGCACGTCTTTCTGCATTTTACAACATTTAGCCCGCGAATCATGCATCATGCATTGCACGAGCGTAAAAGTGAGTGACGTCAGTGAGTGTGTTGTCAAGCAAAGAGAGCGAGAGGTAGCAGTGTCTGTGAGTGTGAAGGGAGATCGCGACCGGTCTTGGGCACGAAACAGGAAAAGTGTAACACCTTATATAATTTTTTTATAACATATTTAGTCAAAAACAAAGCGATGAATGCTCAAGTCCGATTGTATATATCCTCGAGTCCGAGTCCAAGTACGAGTCATCAATCCGCGAGTCCAAGTCGAGTCACAAGTCCAGAGAATGGATTCTCGAGTCGGACTCGAGTCCAAAGAATAGTGACTCGAGTCGGACTCGAGTCCGAGTCCAGGACTCGAGTACTCCATCACTGAGGAGGAGTATTTAAAAGTTCACCGTATGCATTTTTGAAACCATCCAAAATGGCTGACTTCCTGTGGGGCGGAGCTAATAGGTTTGATTGTGAAAGTTGTTCGGGTCGATGGGATCTATATCCGTACCAACTCTCGTACATGTGCGTACATGTTTGCCCGATTTGTGCACCAATATTTTTTTTTGCATTACGGGGGCGCTACAGAGCCCTACTGCCACGCCCGTGTTCCAGCATTTGCCCGGTCCTAATGGCCGACGACTTTGAGGTCTGTGCTAAATTTCAGTTGTTTTCGAGCATGTTAAGGCACCCAAAGTGCATGCCAAGTGCTTAAATATGCCTGAAAATGAAAGTAAAGTTTGACGTGTTGCAATGGGAACAGCGTTTGAGATATCAAAAATCCCTTCGCAATTTATCATCTACAATGTCTCAGCATCATGTTGACCACTTTTGGTGTCAATCGCATGAAAATCCTAGGAGGAGTATTTAAAAGTTCACCACATGCAACTGTCAAAAAATCCACCTTTTGTGACTGCACCACTTCCTGGTGCCTGTTGGTGGCGCTATACCCGAGACTCACAATAGGCACATCGATGCGATCGGAATCCTTGGCTGAACATACACACTGCGTTTCATCCCAATAAGACATTTTTTGCTCTAGATATTAGACACTTCCTGTTTCTCTGAATTCGCCATAAATTTGACGGCTCGCCATGGCAACACCGTTAGAGATATCAAAAATCCCTTCGCAATTTAGCAAGTCCAATGTCTCAGCATCATGTTCACCACGTTCAGTGTCAATCGTATGAATTTTCTAGGAGAAGTATTTAAAAGTTCATGACTGACACACTTCCTGGCGCCTGGTGGTGGCGCTATAGCCGAGCCTCACAATAGGCACATCGATGCAATCGGAATTTTCCGACGAACAAACACCCCGCATGGCATCACAATAAGACATTTTTTGCCTTAGATATTAGACACTTCCTGTTTCTCTGATTTCGCCACAACTTTGTCGGCTCGCTATGGCAGAACCGTTCGAGATATCAAAAATCCCTTCGCAATTTAGCAAGTCCAATGTCTCGACATCATGTTCACCACTTTTGGTGTCAATCGCATGCATCCTCTAGGAGGAGTATTTAAAAGTTCAACGCATAAATTTTTTAAACAATCCAAAATGGCCAACTTCCTGTTGGGCGGAGCTTAAATGTTAGAGGGCGAAAGTTGTTCGGGTCGATGAGCTCTATATGCGTACCAACTCTCGTACATGTGCGTACATGTTTGCACGATCTGTGCGTCAATGTTTTTTTTTGCATTACAGGGGGCGCTACAGAGCCCCCGTGCCACGCCCGTGTTCCAGCCTTTGCCCGTTCGCAATGACGGACGACTCTGACGTCTGTGCCAAATTTCAAGAGTTTTCGAGTATGTTAAGGCACCCAAAATGCCCAAAAGTGTTAAAAAAAATAAAAATAAAAAAAAAAATAATAAATTCGAGCAAAAACAATAGGGCTTCGCACCTTTCGGTGCAGGCCATTCTGGCCTGCTCCTCGGTGCTCGGGCCCTAATAATAATAATAAACGAAGCAAAAACAATAGGGCTTTGCACCCACGGTGCAGGCCATTCTGGCCTGCTCCTCGGTGCTCGGGCCCTAATTAAAGCTGCAAGCAGCGATGGAAGGGCCCTCGCACGCATATGCACCGCTACCCTATGGCATTAGTAAAGCAGTAAACCAGGGGGGTATAAATTAAAGTGGGTAAATACAGCTGGATATTCAAAGGGAAACTGGTGTGCCACACCGCCTGTGTGCAGCAGGTGGCGCTATGATGATACCTGATTATTGTTATATTGACGTGTTCAGGCCGGGACCCTTATCAAACGTGTGAAGTCTGAAGCAGATCGGATAATGTATGTCTGAATTACAACAGCTTCCTGTTTCATGTCAAAACATCTCACTTTGCCAGGCTGCCACAGACACACACTTCAACGAAAAGTCAAGATCTTCGCAATTTATCACGGCAAAGGGCTTAACATCAGTCTGACCAAATATGATGATGATTTGATTAAATCTCTAAGAGTAGTAAATCACAGCGTAAAACATGGCATTTCCTGCTACCTCTAGGTGGCGCTAGGACTGAAGCTGAATATTGGCATTGAAATGTGTTCAGGTCGAGACTCTTATCAAACATGTGAAGTGTGGGGCAGATTGGACATTGTATGCCTGAGTTAGAACAACTTCCTGTTTCATGGCGAAAACGCTGAAATTTGTCAGGCCGCCACGGACACACCCTCCAACGAAAAGTCAAAAGCTCCGCAATTTAACATCGCAAAGGCCTTTAGATCAGATTGACCAAATATGATGACGATCTGATAAAATCTCTAGGAGGAGTTCGTTAAAGTACGAAGGCTGGAAATGACAAAATTTGCACAGAAATCAAGGCAAAAATTCAAAATGGCCGACTTCCTGTGGGGTTTAGAGTTTAGCTTCAAGAGACTTTTTTGTACGTTTTGGGGTGATAGATGATCCTACCAAATTTCGTATCTGTATGTTTTTCGTAGTGGGGGGGCTGTTCTCTTGAAATTTTGCAGGTGGCGCTATCGAGCCATTTTTAGACGCCCACTTCTGACGCCTATACTACATGTAAATTTTCGCCACTTCTGACGCGTGTGCAAATTTTCATGAGTTTTCGAGTATGTTTAGCCCCTCAAAAATGCAATCCATTTTGGAGAAGAAGAATAATAATAATAATTAAAACTGCAAGCAGTGATGGAAGGGCCCTCGCACGCATGTGCACCGCCACTCTATGGCCTTAGTAAAGCAATAAACCAGGGGGATTGAAATTTCCGTGGATAAATATAGGTGGATATTCAAAGGAACTTTGAAGTGCCACTACTCCTTTATGCAGCAGGAGGCGCTATGATTGTAATTGATTGTTGTAACATTGATGTGTTGAGGCCAGGACCCTTGTCAAACGTATGATGTCTGTGACAGGTCGGACATTGCATGTCTGAGTTACAACAGCTTTCTCATGGCGAAAAATCAAACTTTGACAGGTCACCACGGACACGCCCCTTTAACGAAATGTCAAGATCTTCACAATTTATCATTGTGAAGTCCCTAAGTTCAGACTGACCAAATATGATGATGATCTGAATACATTTCAATGAGCAGTACATCACAGTGTAAAACATGTCATTTCCTGCTTCCAGCAGGTGGCGCTATAACTTTTACTGAATATTGCCATGTTGATGTGTTCAGGACAGGACAATTATCAAACTTGTGAAGCGTGGGTCAGATTGGACATTTTAAACCTGAGTTAGAACAACTTCCTGTTTCATTGAGAAACACAGAAATTTGGCAAGCCGCCACGTACACAGCCTCCATTGAAATGTCAAGATCTCCGCAATTTAGCATTGCAAAGCCCTTTAGATGACACTCACCAAATATGATGATTATCTGATTCAATTTATAGGAGGAGTTTGTTAAAATACGAAGGCCAGAAATGGCAAAATTTGCACTCAAATTACAGAGAAAATTCAAAATGGCTGACTTCCTGTGGGGTTAGAGCTTTGCTCCAAGAGACTTTTTTGTAGGTCTTGGGGTGATACATGATCCTACCGCATTTTCGTATCTGTGCGATTAACGTAGCGGGGGGGCTGCTCTATTGAATTTTTGTAGGTGGCGCTATAGAGCCATTTTAACACCCCAAGTTCTGAAGCCTACATCACATGAATATATTCGCCACTTTTGACACGTGTGCAACGTTTCATGACTTTTTGAGCTCGTTTAGGCTGTCAAAAATGGGATTCATTTAGCGATACTTTGCGAGGCCGCAACGGACACGCCCTTTCATGAAAAGTCAAGGTCGTTGCTATTGATCATCACACAAGGTCTTGAGATTAGACTGATGAAATATGATGTTGATATGGTTAAATTTCTAAGAGCAGTAAGTCACAGCATAAAAGGTGGTATTTCCTGCTGCCTCTAGGTGGCGCTATGACTGATACTGAATTATGCCATGTTGATGTGTTCAGGCCGGGACCCTTATGAAACGTGTGAAGTTGGGGGCAGATCGGACTATGTATGTCTGAATTACAACAGCTTCCTGTTTCATGGTGAAACATCACACTTTGCCAGGCCGCCACGGACACGCCCTTCAACGAAAAGTCAAGATCTTTGCAATTTATCACCGCAACGGGCTTAACATCAGTCAGACCAAATATGATGATGATTTGATTAAATCTCTAAGAGCAGTAAATCACAGCATAAAACATGGTATTTCCTCCTACCTCTAGGTGGCGCTATGAGTGAAGTTGAATATTGGCATTGAAATGTGTTCAGGCCAAGACCCTTATCAAACATGTGAAGTGTGGGGCAGATTGGACATTGTATTGCCTGAGTTAGAGCCACTTCCTGTTTCATGGCGAAAATGCCAAAATTTGTCAGGCCGCCACGGACACACCCTCCAACGAAAAGTCAAGATCTCCGCAATTTAACATCGCAAAGGCCTTTAGATGAGATTGACCAAATATGACGATGATCGGATTAAATCTGTAGGAGGAGTTCGTTAAAGTATGAAGCCTGGAAATGACCAAATTTGCACAAAAATCAAGGCAAAAATTCAAAATGGCCGACTTCCTGTTGGGTTTAGAGCTTCGCTCCAAGAGACTTTTTTGTAGGTCTTGGGGTGTTAGATGATCCTACCAAATTTCGTATCTGTACGTTTTTCGTAGCGGGGGGGCTGATCTCTTGAAATTTTGCAGGTGGCGCTATCGAGTCATTTCTACATGCCCACTTCTGGCGCCTATACCACATGTAAATTTTCGCCACTTCTGATATGTGTGCAAAATTTCATGAGTTTTCGAGCATGTTTCGCCCCTCAAAAATGCAATTCACTTTGGAGAAGAAGAAGAATAAATAATAAATATAGCTGCAAGCAGCGATGGCGGGCCCTCGCACGTATTTTTACCGCTACACGGTGCCTCCGAGAAAACGATGCACGGTGGGCAAGTGCATCACGTGGGTAAATATCGGTGGACTATTTATGTTGTTACTGACCCAATTGGGGACTGTAGGTAAAATAAACCTCACATTTTGGACAAACGGGGGCGCTAGTGAGCGACTTAAGAGGCACACCTATGTCTGACCTGTTTGTCAACACTTAACAGTTGACAACTCTGATGTGTGTGCCAAATTTGAAGTTAATCTAAGCATGCCAAGAGGCTTAAATATTCCTGAAATAATAGTAAACTTTGATGCGTTGCCATGGCAACAGCGTTCGAGATGTCAAAAATCCCTTCGCATTTTATCATCTCCAATGTCTCAGCATCATGTTGACCACGTTTGGTGTCAATCGCATGAATATCCTAGAAGGAGTATTTAAAAGTTCACTGCATGCAACTGAAGGGCTTAAATATGCTTTTAAAATTAAAGTAAAGTTTGAAGCATTGTCATGGGAACAACGTTCGAGATATCAAAAATCCATTCGCAATTTATCATCTACTATGTCTTGGCATCATGTTGACCACTTTTGGTGTCAATCGCATAAACATTCTAGGAGGAGTATTTAAAAGAACATCACATGGAACTGTCAAAAAAATCAACCTTTGTGACTGCAACACTTCCTGGCGCCTGGTGGTGGCGCTATACCCGAGACTTACAATAGGCACATCGATGCGATCGGAATCCTTGGCCGAGCATACACAATGCGTTTCATCCCAATAAGACATTTTTTGCTTTTGATATTAGACACTTCCTGTTTCTCTGAATTCGCCATAAATTTGTCGCCTCGCCATGGCAACACCATTCAAGATATCAAAAATCCCTTCGCAATTTAGCAAGTCCAATGTCTCAGCATCATGTTCACCACGTTTGGTGTCAATTGTATGAATTCCCTAAGAGAAGTATTTCAAAGTTGATGACTAACACATTTCCTGGCGCCTGGTGGTGGCGCTATACCCGGGAGTAACAATAGGCACATCGATGCAATCGGAATCTTCAGACGAACAAACACCCCGCGTGTCATCACTATAAGACATTTTTTGTCATAGATATTAGATACTTTCTGTTTCTCTGATTTCCCCATGAATTTGTCGCCTCGCCATGGCAACACCGTTCGAGATATCAAAAATCCCTTCGCAATTTAGCAAGTACAATGTCTCGACATCATGATTACAACGTTTGGTGTTATTTGCATGAATCCCCTAGGAGGAGTATTTAAAAGTTCACCGCATGCATTTTTTAAACAATCTAAAATGGCCGACTTTCTGTTGGGCGGAGCTTAAATGTTAGAGGGCGAAAGTTGTTCGGGTTGATGAGATCTATATGCGTACCAACTTTCATACATGTGCGTACATGTTTGTCCGATCTGTGCATTAATGGTTTTTTTTGCATTACAGGCTTTGCCAGTTCGCAATGACGGACGACCCTGACGTCTGTGCCAAATTTCAAGAGTTTTCGAGTATGTTAAGGCACCCAAAATGGCCAAAAGTGTTAAAAAAAATAAAAATAAAAAAAATAATAAATTCGAGCAAAAACAATAGGGCTTCGCACCTTTCGGTGCAGGCCATTCTGGCCTGCTCCTCGGTGCTCGGGCCCTAATTAAAGCTGCAAGCAGCGATGGTAGGGCCCTCGCACGCATGTGCACCGCCACCCTATGGCATTAGTAAAGCAGTGAACCAGGGGGATATGAATTAAAGTGGGTAAATATAGGTGGATATTCAAAGGAAAATTGATGTGCCACACCGCCTGTGTGCAGCAGGTGGCGCTATGACTACCTGATTATTGTTATATTGACGTGTTCAGGCCGGGACCCTTATCAAACGTGTGAAGTAGGGGGCAGATCGGATAATGTATACCTGAATTACAACAGCTTCCTGTATCATGGCGAAATATCACACTTTGCCAGGCCGCCACGGACATGCCCTTAAACGAAAAGTCAAGATCTTCGCAATTTATCACCGCAAAGGGCTTAACATCAGTCTGACCAAATATGATGATGATTTGATCAAATCTATATGAGCAGTAAATCACAGCGTAAAACATGGCATTTCCTGCTACCTCTAGGTGGCGCTATGACTGAAGCTGAATATTGGCATTGAAATGTGTTCAGGCCAAGACTCTTATCAAACAAGTGAAGCGTGGGGTAGACTGGACATTGTATGCCTGAGTTAAAGCCACTTCCTGTTTCATGGCGAAAACGCTGAACTTTGTCAGGCCGCCACGGACACACCCTCCAACGAAAAGTCAAAAGCTCCGCAATAAATATAGCTGCAAGCAGCAATGGCGGGCCCTCGCACGTTTTATTACCGCTACACGGTGCCTCAGAGAAAACGATGCACGGTGGGCAAGGGCATCAAGTGGGTAAATATCAAAGGACTGTTTTATGTTGTTACTGACCCATTTGGGGACTGTAGGTAAAAGAAACCCCACATTTTAGACAAACGGGGGCGCTAGTGAGCCACTTAAGGGACACGCCTATGTGTGACCTTTTTGTGCACACTTAACAGCCGACAAATCTGATGTGTGTGCCAAATTTAAAGTTAATCTAAGCACGCCAAGAGCCTTAAATAAGCCTGAAATCAAAGTAAACTTTGACGCATTGCCATGGGAACAGCGTTTGAGATATCAAAAATCCTTTCGCAATTTATCATCTACAATGTCTCAGCATCATGTTGACCACTTTTGGTGTCACTTGCATGAATATTCTAGAAGGAGTATTTAAAAGAACATTGGATGGAACTGTAAGGCTTAAATATTCCTTTAAAATGAAAGTAAAGTTTGAAACGTTGCCATGGGAGCAGCGTTCGAGATATCAAAAATCCCTTCGCAATTTATCATCTACAATGTCTCAGCATCATGTCGACCACTTTTGGTGTCACTTGCATGAATATTCTAGAAGGAGTATTTAAAAGAACATTGGATGGAACTGTCAAAAAAATCCACCTTTGTGACTGACACACTTCCTGGCGCCTGGTGGTGGCGCTATACCCGGGAGTCACAATAGGCACATCGATGCGATCAGAATCTTCAGACGAACAAACATCCCGCATGGCATCACAATAAGACATTTTTTGCCTTAAATATTAGACACTTCCTGTTTCTCTGATTTCGCCATAAATTTGTCGGCTCGCCATGGCAGAACCGTTCGAGATATCAAAAATCCCTTCGCAATTTAGCAAGTTCAATGTCTCGACATCATGTTCACCACTTTTGGTGTCAATCGCATGCATCCTCTAGGAGGAGTATTTAAAAGTTCAACGCATGCATTTTTTAAACAATCCAAAATAGCTGACTTCCTGTTGGGCGGAGCTGAAATGTTAGAGGGCGAAAGTTGTTCGGGTCGATGAGATCTATATGCGTACTAACTTTCGTACATGGGCGTACATGCTTGCCCGATCTGTGCACCAATGTTTGTTTTTGCATTACAGGGGGCGCTACAGAGCCCCCGTGCCACACCCGTGTTCCAGCCTTTGGATTTCTGCGATGACGGACGACTCTGACGTCTGTGCCAAATTTCAAGAGTTTTTGAGTATGTTAAGGCACCCAAAAAGTCCAAAAGTGTTAAAAAAAATAAAAAAAATAATAATAAAAATAATAATCCGAGCAAAAACAATAGGGCTTCGCACCTTTCGGTGCAGGCCATTCTGGCCTGCTCCTCGGTGCTCGGGCCCTAATAATAATAATAAACGGAGCAAAAACAATAGGGTCCTCACACCCCGGTGTGCTCGGGCCCTAATAATAATAATAATAATAATTAAAGCTGCAAGCAGCGATGGAAGGGCCCTCGCACGCATGTGCACCGCCACCCTATGGCATTAGTTAAGCAGTGAACCAGGGGGATATGAATTAAAGTGGGTAAATATAGGTGGATATTCAAAGGACAAAAAATGTGCCACACCGCCTGTGTGCAGCAGGTGGCGCTATGACTGTACCTGATTATTGTTATATTGACGTGTTCAGGCCGGGACCCTTAACAAACTTGTGAAGTCGGGGGCAGATCGGATAATGTATGCCTGAATTACAACAGCTTCCTGTTTCATGGTGAAATATCACACTTTGCCAGGCTGCCATGACACGCCCTTCAACGAAAAGTCAAGATCTTCGTAATTTATCACGGCAAAGGGCTTAACATCAGTCTGACCAAATATGATGATGATTTGATTAAATCTCTAAGAGCAGTAAATCACAGCGTAAAACATGGCATTTCCTGCTACCTCTAGGTGGCGCTATGACTGAAGCTGAATATTGGCATTAAAATGTGTTCAGGTCAAGACCCTTATCAAACATGTGAAGTGTGGGGCAGATTGGACATTGTATGCCTGAGTTAGAACAACTTCCTGTTTCATGGCGAAAATGCCTAACTTTGTCAGGCCGCCACGGACACACCCTCCAACGAAAAGTCAAGATCACCGCAATTTAGCATCGCAAAGGCCTTTAGATGAGACTGACCAAATATGATAATGATCGGATTAAATCGCTAGGAGGAGTTCGTTAAAGTGCGACGCTTGGAAATGTCAAAAAATGACAGAGAAAATTCAAAATGGCCGACTTCCTGTGGGGTTTAGAGTTTCGCTCCAAGAGACTTTTTTGTAGGTCTTGGAGTGCTAGATGACCCTTCCAAATTTCATATCTGTACGCTTTTCGTAGTGGGGGGGCTGTTCTCTTGAAATTTTGCAGGTGGCGCTATCGAGCCATTTCTACACGCCCACTTCTGATGCCTATACTACATGTAAATTTTCGCCACTTCTGACGTGTGTGCAAATTTTCATGAGTTTTCGGGTCTGTTTAGGCCCTCAAAAATGCGATCCATTTCGGAGAAGAAGAAGAAGAAGAAAAATGAAAGCTGCAAGCAGCGATGGAAGGGCCCTCGCACGCATGTGCACTGCCACCCTATGGCATTAGTTAAGCAGTGAACCAGGGGGATATGAATTAAAGTGGGTAAATATAGGTGGACATTCAAAGGGAAACTGATGCGCCACAATGGCTGTGTGCAGCAGGTGGCGCTATGACTGTACCTGATTATTTTTATATTGACGTGTTTAGGCCGGGACCCTTATCAAACTTGTGAAGTCGGGGGCAGATCGGATAATGTATGCCTGAATTACAACAGCTTCCTGTTTCATGGCAAAATATCACACTTTGCCAGGCTGCCACGGACACGCCCTTCAACGAAAAGTCAAGATCTTCACAGTTTATCACGGCAAAGGGCTTAACATCAGTCTGACCAAATATGATGATGATTTGATTAAATCTCTAAGAGCAGTAAATCACAGCGTAAAACATGGCATTTCCTGCTACCTCTAGGTGGCGCTATGACTGAAGCTGAATATTGCCATTAAAATGTGTTCACTTCAAGACCCTTATCAAACATGTGAAGCGTGGGGCAGATTGGACATTGTATGCCTTAGTTATAACAACTTCCTGTTTCATGGCGAAAATGCCGAACTTTGTCAGGCCGCCACGGACACACCCTCCAACGAAAAGTCAAGATCTCCGCAATTTAGCATCGCAAAGGCCTTTAGATGAGACTGACCAAATATGATAATGATCGGATTAAATCGCTAGGAGGAGTTCGTTAAAGTACAACGCTTGGAAATGTCAAAAAATGACAGAAAAAATTCAAAATGGCCAACTTCCTGTGGGGTTTAGAGCTTCGCTCCAAGAGACTTTTTTGTAGGTCTTGGGGTGCTAGATGATCCTACCAAATTTCGTATCTGTACGTTTTTCGTAGTGGGGGGGCTGTTCTCTTGAAATTTTGCAGGTGGCGCTATCGAGCCATTTCTACACGCCCACTTCTGACGCCTATACTACATGTAAATTTTCGCCACTTCTGACGCGTGTGCAAATTTTCATGAGTTTTTGGGTATGTTTAGGCCCTGAAAATTGCGATCCATTTCGGAGAAGAAGAAGAAGAAGAAGAAAAATAATAATAATTAAAGCTGCAAGCAGCGATGGAAGGGCCCTCGCACGCATATGCACCGCTACCCTATGGCATTAGTAAAGCAGTAAACCAGGGGGGTATAAATTAAAGTGGGTAAATACAGCTGGATATTCAAAGGGAAACTGGTGTGCCACACCGCCTGTGTGCAGCAGGTGGCGCTATGATGGTACCTGATTATTGTTATATTGACGTGTTCAGGCCGGGACCCTTATCAAACGTGTGAAGTCTGAAGCAGATCGGATAATGTATGCCTGAATTACAACAGCTTCCTGTTTCATGTCAAAACATCTCACTTTGCCAGGCCGCCACGGACACGCACTTCAACGAAAAGTCAAGATCTTCGCAATTTATCACGGCAAAGGGCTTAACATCAGTCTGACCAAATATGATGATGATTTGATTAAATCTCTAAGAGTAGTAAATCACAGCGTAAAACATGGCATTTCCTGCTACCTCTAGGTGGCGCTAGGACTGAAGCTGAATATTGGCATTGAAATGTGTTCAGGCCGAGACTCTTATCAAACATGTGAAGTGTGGGGCAGATTGGACATTGTATGCCTGAGATAGAACAACTTCCTGTTTCATGGCGAAAACGCTGAATTTTGTCAGGCCGCCACGGACACACCCTCCAACGAAAAGTCAAAAGCTCCGCAATTTAACATCGCAAAGGCCTTTAGATCAGATTGACCAAATATGATGACGATCTGATAAAATCTCTAGGAGGAGTTTGTTAAAGTACGAAGGCTGGAAATGACAAAATTTGCACAGAAATCACAGCGAAAAATCAAAATGGCCGACTTCCTGTGGGGTTTAGAGCTTCGCTCCAAGAGACTTTTTTGTAGGTCTTGGGGTGATACATGATCCTACCAAATTTCGTATCTGTACGTTTTTCGTAGTGGGGGGGCTGTTCTTTTGAAATTTTGCAGGTGGCGCTATTGAGCCATTTCTACACGCCCACTTCTGGCGCCTATGCCACATGTAAATTTTCGCCACTTCTGACGTGTTTGCAAAATTTCATGAGTTTTCGAGTATGTTTAGGCCCTCAAAAATGCGATTCACTTTGGAGAAGAAACGGAATAATAATAATAATAATAATAATAAACCGAGCAAAAACAATAGGGTCCTCACACTGGTGTGCTCGGGCCCTAATTAAAGCTGCAAGCAGCGATGGAAGGGCCCTCGCACGCATGTGCACCGCTACCCTATGGCATTAGTAAAGCAGTGAACCAGGGGGATAAGAATTAAAGTGGGTAAATATAGGTGGATATTCAAAGAAAAATTGATGTGCCACAACGCCTGTGTGCAGTAGGTGGCGCTATGACTGTACCTGATTATTGTTATTTTGACGTGTTCAGGCCGGGACCCTTATGAAACGTGTGAAGTCAGGGGCAGATCGGACCATGTATGTATGAATTACAACAGCTTCCTGTTTCATGGCGAAACATCACACTTTGCCAGGCTGCGACGGACACGCCCTTCAACGAAAAGTCAAGATCTTCGCAATTTATAATCGCCAAAGGGCTTAAAATCAGTCTGACCAAATATGATGATGATTTTATTAAATCTCTAAGAGCAGTAAATCACAGCATAAAACATGGCATTTCCTGTTACCTCTAGGTGGCGCTATGACTGAAGCTGAATATTGGCATTGAAATGTGTTCAGGCCAAGACACTTATCAAACGTATGAAGCGTGGGGCAGATTGGACATTGAATGCCTGAGTTAGAACCACTTCCTGTTTCATGGCGAAAACGCTGAACTTTGTCAGGCCGCCACGGACACACCCTCCAACGAAAAGTCAAAAGCTCCGCAATTTAACATCGCAAAGACCTTTAGATTAGACTGACCAAATATGATGACGATCTGATAAAATCTCTAGGAGGAGTTCGTTAAAGTACGAAGCCTGGAAATGACAAAATTGGCACAGAAATCACAGCAAAAATTCAAAATGCCCGACTTCCTGTGGGGTTTACAGCTCAGCTCCAAGAGACTTTTTTGTAGGTCTTGGGGTGATAGATGATCCTACCAAATTTCGTATCTGTACGTTTTTCGTAGTGGGGGGGCTGTTCTTTTGAAATTTTGCAGGTGGCGCTATCGAGCCATTTCTACACGCCCACTTCTGACGGCTATACTACATGTAAATTTTCGCCACTTCTGACGTGTGTGCAAATTTTCATGAGTTTTCGGGTATGTTTAGGCCCTCAAAAATGCGATCCATTTCGGAGAAGAAGAAGAAGAAGAAGAAGAAGAAAAATAATAATAATTAAAGCTGCAAGCAGCGATGGAAGGGCCCTCGCACGCATGTGCACCGCTACCCTATGGCATTAGTAAAGCAATGAGCCAGGGGGATATGAATTTAAGCGGGTAAATATAGGTGGATATTTAAAGGAAAATGGATGTGCCACACCGCCTGTGTGCTGCAGGTGGCGCTATGACGGTACCTGATTATTGTTATATTGACGTGTTCAGGCCGGGACCCCTAACAAACTTGTGAAGTCTGGGGCAGATCGAACAATGTACTCCTGAATTATAACAGCTTCCTGTTTCATTGTGAAACATCACACTTTGCCAGGCCGCCATGGACACACCCTTAAAGGAAAAGTCAAGATCTTCACAATTTATCACCACAAAGGGCTTAAGATCAATCTGACCAAATATGATGATGATTTAATTAAATCTCTAAGAGCAGTAAATCACAGCGTAAAACATGGTATTTCCTGCTACCTCTAGGTGGCGCTATGACTGAAGCTGAATATTGGCATTGAAATGTGTTCAGGCCAAGACCCTTATCAAACGTGTGAAGCGTGGGGCAGATTGGACATTGTATACCTGAGTTAGAGCCACTTCCTGTTTCATGGCGAAAACTCTGAACTTTGTCAGGCCGCCACGGACACACCCTCCAACGAAAAGTCAAGATCTCCGCAATTTAACATCGCAAAGGCCTTTAGATGAGATTGACCAAATATGACAATGATCTGATTAAATCTGTAGGAGGAGTTCGTTAAAGTATGAAGCCTGGAAATGACCAAATTTGCACAAAAATCAAGGCAAAAATTAAAAATGGCTGACTTCCTGTGGGGTTTAGAGTTTTGCTCCAAGAGACTTTTTTGTAGGTCTTGGGGTGATAGATGATCCTACCAAATTTCGTATCTGTACGTTTTTCGTAGCGGGGGGGCTGTTCTCATGAAATTTTGCAGGTGGCGCTATCGAGCCATTTCTACACGCCCACTTCTCGCGCCTATGCCACATGTAAATTTTCGCCACTTCTGACATGTGTGCAAAATTTCATGAGTTTTCGAGCATGTTTCGCCCCTCAAAAATGCGATTCACTTTGGAGAAGAAACGGAATAATAATAATAATTAAAGCTGCAAGCAGCGATGGAAGGGCCCTCGCACGCATATGCACCGCTACCCTATGGCATTAGTAAAGCAGTAAACCAGGGGGGTATAAATTAAAGTGGGTAAATACAGCTGGATATTCAAAGGGAAACTGGTGTGCCACACCGCCTGTGTGCAGCAGGTGGCGCTATGATGGTACCTGATTATTGTTATATTGACGTGTTCAGGCCGGGACCCTTAACAAACGTGTGAAGTCTGAAGCAGATCGGAAAATGTATGCCTGAATTACAACAGCTTCCTGTTTCATGTCAAAACATCTCACTTTGCCAGGCCGCCACGGACACGCACTTCAACGAAAAGTCAAGATCTTCGCAATTTATCACGGCAAAGGGCTTAACATCAGTCTGACCAAATATGATGATGATTTGATTAAATCTCTAAGAGTAGTAAATCACAGCGTAAAACATGGCATTTCCTGCTACCTCTAGGTGGCGCTAGGACTGAAGCTGAATATTGGCATTGAAATGTGTTCAGGCCGAGACTCTTATCAAACATGTGAAGTGTGGGGCAGATTGGACATTGTATGCCTGAGTTAGAACAACTTCCTGTTTCATGGCGAAAACGCTGAATTTTGTCAGGCCGCCACGGACACACCCTCCAACGAAAAGTCAAAAGCTCCGCAATTTAACATCGCAAAGGCCTTTAGATCAGATTGACCAAATATGATGACGATCTGATAAAATCTCTAGGAGGAGTTCGTTAAAGTACGAAGGCTGGAAATGACAAAATTTGCACAGAAATCACAGCGAAAAATCAAAATGGCCGACTTCCTGTGGGGTTTAGAGCTTCGCTCCAAGAGACTTTTTTGTAGGTCTTGGGGTGATACATGATCCTACCAAATTTCGTATCTGTACGTTTTTCGTAGTGGGGGGGGCTGTTCTTTTGAAATTTTGCAGGTGGCGCTATTGAGCCATTTCTACACGCCCACTTCTGGCGCCTATGCCACATGTAAATTTTCGCCACTTCTGACGTGTTTGCAAAATTTCATGAGTTTTCGAGTATGTTTAGGCCCTCAAAAATGCGATTCACTTTGGAGAAGAAACGGAATAATAATAATAATAATAATAATAATAATAATAATTAAAGCTGCAAGCAGCGATGGAAGGGCCCTCGCACGCATATGCACCGCTACCCTATGGCATTAGTAAAGCAGTAAACCAGGGGGGTATAAATTAAAGTGGGTAAATACAGCTGGATATTCAAAGGGAAACTGGTGTGCCACACCGCCTGTGTGCAGCAGGTGGCGCTATGATGGTACCTGATTATTGTTGAATTGACGTGTTCAGGCCGGGACCCTTATCAAACGTGTGAAGTCTGAAGCAGATCGGATAATGTATGCCTGAATTACAACAGCTTCCTGTTTCATGTCAAAACATCTCACTTTGCCAGGCCGCCACGGACACGAACTTCAACGAAAAGTCAAGATCTTCGCAATTTATCACGGCAAAGGGCTTAACATCAGTCTGACCAAATATGATGATGATTTGATTAAATCTCTAAGAGTAGTAAATCACAGCGTAAAACATGGCATTTCCTGCTACCTCTAGGTGGCGCTAGGACTGAAGCTGAATATTGGCATTGAAATGTGTTCAGGCCGAGACTCTTATCAAACATGTGAAGTGTGGGGCAGATTGGACATTGTATGCCTTAGTTATAACAACTTCCTGTTTCATGGCGAAAACGCTGAATTTTGTCAGGCCGCCACGGACACACCCTCCAACGAAAAGTCAAAAGCTCCGCAATTTAACATCGCAAAGGCCTTTAGATCAGATTGACCAAATATGATGACGATCTGATAAAATCTCTAGGAGGAGTTCGTTAAAGTACGAAGGCTGGAAATGACAAAATTTGCACAGAAATCACAGCGAAAAATCAAAATGGCCGACTTCCTGTGGGGTTTAGAGCTTCGCTCCAAGAGACTTTTTTGTAGGTCTTGAGGTGATACATGATCCTACCAAATTTCGTATCTGTACGTTTTTCGTAGTGGGGGGGCTGTTCTTTTGAAATTTTGCAGGTGGCGCTATTGAGCCATTTCTACACGCCCACTTCTGGCGCCTATGCCAAATGTAAATTTTCGCCACTTCTGACATGTGTGCAGAATTTCATGAGTTTTCGAGTATGTTTAGGCCCTCAAAAATGCGATTCACTTTGGAGAAGAAACGGAATAATAATAATAATTAAAGCTGCAAGCAGCGATGGAAGGGCCCTCGCACGCATGTGCACCGCTACCCTATGGCATTAGTAAAGCAGTGAACCAGGGGGATAAGAATTAAAGTGGGTAAATATAGGTGGATATTCAAAGGAAATTTGATGTGCCACAATGCCTGTGTGCAGTAGGTGGCGCTGTGACTGTACCTGATTATTGTTATATTGACATGTTCAGGCCGGGACCCTTATGAAACGTGTGAAGTCAGGGGCAGATCGGACCATGTATGTATGAATTACAACAGCTTCCTGTTTCATGGCGAAATATCACACTTTGCCAGGTTGCCACGGACACGCCCTTCAACGAAAAGTCAAGATCTTCGCAATTTTTCATCGCAAAAGGCTTAACATCAGTCCGACCAAATATGATGATGATTTTATTAAATCTCTAAGAGCAGTAAATCACAGCGTAAAACATGGCATTTCCTGCTACCTCTAGGTGGCGCTATGACTGAAGCTGAATATTGGCATTGAAATGTGTTCAGGTCAAGACCCTTATCAAACATGTGAAGCGTGGGGCAGATTGGACATTGTATGCCTTAGTTATAACAACTTCCTGTTTCATGGAAAAACGCCGAAATTTGGCAGCCCGCCACGGACACACCCTCCAACGAAAAGTCAAGATCTTTGCAATTTAGCATGGCAAAGGCCTTTAGATAAGACCGACCAAATATGACGATGATCGGATTAAATCTGTAGAAAGGAGTTTGTTGCAGTATGAAGCCTGGAAATGACCAAATTTGCACAAAAATCAAGGAAAAATTCAAAATGGCCCACTTCCTGTGGGGTTTAGAGCTTCGCTCCAAGATACTTTTTTGTAGGTCTTGGGGTGATAGATGATCCTACCAAATTTCGTATCTGTACATTTTTCGTAGCGGGGGGGCTGTTCGCTTGAAATTTTGCAGGTGGCGCTATCGAGCCATTTCTACACGCCCACTTCTGGCGCCTATGCCACATGTAAATGTTCGCCACTTCTGACATGTGTGCAACGTTTTATGACTTTTTGGGCTTGTTTAGCCTGTCAAAAATGTGATTCATTTACCGATACTTTGCGAGGCCGCCACGAACACGCCCTTTAATGAAAAGTCAAGGTCGTTGCTTTTTATCATCACACAAGGTCTTGAGATTACACTGGTGAAATATGATGTTGATATGGTTAAATATCTAAGAGCAGTAAATCACAGCGTAAAACATGGTATTTCCTGATGCCTCTAGGTGGCGCTATGAGTGTTACTGAATTATGCGATGTTGATGTGTTCAGGCCTGGACCCTTATCAAACGTGTGAAGTCAGGGGCAGATCGGACATTGTATGCCTGAGTTATAACAACTTCCTGTTTCATGGCGAAACATCACACTTTGCCAGGCCGCCACGGACACTCCCTTCAATGAAAAGTCAAGATCTTCGCAATTTATCAAGGAAAAGGGCTTAACATCAGTCTGACCAAATATGATGATGATTTGATTAAATCTCTAAGAGCAGCAAATCAGAGCATAAAACATGGTATTTCCTCCTACCTCTAGGTGGCGCTATGAGTGAAGTTGAATATTGGCATTGAAATGTGTTCAGGCCAAGACCCTTATCAAACGTATGAAGCGTGGGGCAGATTGGACATTGTATCCCTGAGTTAGAGCCACTTCCTGTTTCATGGCGAAAATGCAGAAATTTGTCAGGCCGCCACGGACACACCCTCTGACGAAAAGTCAAGATCTCCGCAATTTAACATCGCAAAGGCCTTTAGATGAGATTGACCAAATATGACGATGATCGGAAAAAATCTGTAGGAGGAGTTCGTTAAAGTATGAAGGCTGGAAATGACCAAATTTGCACAAAAATCAAGGCAAAAATTTAAAATGGCGGACTTCCTGTTGGGTTTAGAGCTTCGCTCCAAGAGACTTTTTTGTAGGTCTTGGGGTGATAGATGATCCTACCAAATTTCGTATCTGTACGTTTTTCGTAGCGGGGGGGCTGTTCTCATGAAATTTTGCAGGTGGCGCTATCGAGCCATTTCTACACGCCCACTTCTGGCGCCTATGCCACATGTAAATTTTCGCCACTCCTGACATGTGTGCAAAATTTCATGAGTTTTCGAGCATGTTTCGCCCCTCAAAAATGCGATTCACTTTGGAGAAGAAGAAGAATAAATAATAATAATAATAAACGGAGCAAAAACAATAGGGTCCTCACACTTGTGTGCTCGGGCCCTAATAATAATAAACCGAGCAAAAACAATAGGGTCCTCACACTGGTGTGCTCGGGCCCTAATAATAAACCGAGCAAAAACAATAGGGTCCTCACACTGGTGTGCTCGGGCCCTAATTAAAACTGCAAGCAGTGATGGAAGGGCCCTCGCACTCATGTGCACCGCCACTCTATGGCCTTAGTAAAGCAATAAAACAGGGGGATTGAAATTTCCGTGGATAAATATAGGTGGATATTCAAAGGAACTTTGAAGTGCCACTACTCCTTTATGCAGCAGGTGGCGCTATGATTGTAATTGATTGTTGTAACATTGATGTGTTGAGGCCAGGACCCTTGTCAAACGTATGATGTCTGTGACAGGTCGGACATTGCATGTCTGAGTTACAACAGCTTTCTCATGGCGAAAAATCAAACTTTGACAGGCCACAACGGACACGCCCCTTTAACGAAATGTCAAGATCTTCACAATTTATCATTGTGAAGTCCCTAAGTTCAGACTGACCAAATATGATGATGATCTGAATACATTTCAATGAGCAGTAAATCACAGTGTAAAACATGTCATTTCCTGCTTCCAGCAGGTGGCGCTATAACTTTTACTGAATATTGCCATATTGATGTGTTCAGGACAGGATACTTATCAAACTTGTGAAGCGTGGGTCAGATTGGACATTTTAAACCTGAGTTAGAACAACTTCCTGTTTCATTGAGAAAAACAGAAATTTGGCAAGCCGCCACATACACACCCTCCATTGAAATGTCAAGATCTCCGCAATTTAGCATTGCAAAGCCCTTTAGATGACACTCACCAAATATGATGATTATCTGATTAAATTTATAGGAGGAGTTTGTTAAAATACGAAGGCCAGAAATGGCAAAATTTGCACTCAAATTACAGAGAAAATTAAAAATGGCTGACTTCCTGTGGGGTTTAGAGCTTTGCTCCAAGAGACTTTTTTGTAGGTCTTGGGGTGATACATGATCCTACCACATTTCGTATCTGTGCGATTAACGTAGCGGGGGGGCTGCTCTATTGAAATTTTGTAGGTGGCGCTATAGAGCCATTTTAACACCCCAAGTTCTGAAGCCTATATCACATGAAAATATTTGCCACTTTTGACACGTGTGCAATGTTTCATGACTTTTTGAGCTCGTTTAGGCTGTCGAAAAGGGGATTCATTTAGCGATACTTTGCGAGGCCGCAACGGACACGCCCTTTAACGAAAAATCAAGGTCGATGCTATTTATCATCACACAAGGTCTTGAGATTAGACTGATGAAATATGATGTTGATATGGTTAAATCTCTAAGAGCAGTAAGTCACAGCATAAAAGGTGGTATTTCCTGCTGCCGCTCGGTGGCGCTATGACTGATACTGAATTATGCCATGTTGATGTGTTCAGGCCAGGACCCTTATGAAACGTGTGAAGTTGGGGGCAGATCGGACTATGTATGTCTGAATTACAACAGCTTCCTGTTTCATGGCGAAATATCACACTTTGCCAGGCTGCCACGGACACGCCCTTCAACGAAAAGTCAAGATCTTCGCAATTTATCACGGCAAAGGGCTTAACATCAGTCTGACCAAATATGATGATGATTTGATTAAATCTCTAAGAGCAGTAAATCACAGCGTAAAACATGGCATTTCCTCCTACCTCTAGGTGGCGCTATGAGTGAAGTTGAATATTGGCATTGAAATGTGTTCAGGCCAAGACACTTATCAAACGTATGAAGCGTGGGGCAGATTGGACATTGTATGCCTGAGTTAGAGCCACTTCCTGTTTCATGGCGAAAATGCAGAAATTTGTCAGGCCGCCACGGACACACCCTCTGACGAAAAGTCAAGATCTCCGCAATTTAACATCGCAAAGGCCTTTAGATGAGATTGACCAAATATGACGATTATCGGATTAAATCTGTAGGAGGAGTTTGTTAAAGTATGAAGCCTGGAAATGACCAAATTTGCACAAAAATCAAAGCAAAAATTCAAAATGGCGGACTTCCTGTTGGGTTTAGAGCTTCGCTCCAAGAGACTTTTTTGTAGGTCTTGGGGTGATAGATGATCCTACCAAATTTCGTATCTGTACGTTTTTCGTAGCGGGGGGGGCTGTTCTCTTGAAATTTTGCAGGTGGCGCTATCGAGCCATTTCTACACGCCCACTTCTGACGCCTATACCACATGTAAATTTTCGCCACTTCTGACATGTGTGCAAAATTTCATGAGTTTTCGAGCATGTTTCGCCCCTCAAAAATACGATTCACTTTGGAGAAGAAGAAGAATAAATAATAATAATAATAATAATAATAATAATAATAATAATAATAATAATAATAAACCGAGCAAAAACAATAGGGTCCTCGCACCCCGGTGTGCTCGGGCCCTAATAATAATAAACGGAGCAAAAACAATAGGGTCCTCACACCCTGGTGTGCTCGGGCCCTAATAATAATAAACGGAGCAAAAACAATAGGGTCCTCACACCCTGGTGTGCTCGGGCCCTAATAATAATAATAATAATAATAATAATAATAAACCGAGCAAAAACAATAGGGTCCTCGCACCCCGGTGTGCTCGGGCCCTAATAATAAATATAGCTGCAAGCAGCGATGGCGGGCCCTCGCACGTTTGTTTACCGCTACACGGTGCCTCCGAGAAAACGATGCACGGTGGGCAAGTGCATCAAGTGGGTAAATATCATGCTGCTACTGACCCATTTAGGTACTGTAGGTAAAAGAAACCCCACATTTTAGACAAACGGGGGCGCTAGTGAGCCACTAAATAGACACGCCTTTATCTGACGTTTTTGTCAACACTTAACAGCCGACAAATCTGATGTGTGTGCCAAATTTAAAGTTAATCTAAGCACACCAAGAGCCTTAAATATGCCTGACATAAAAGTAAAGTTTGACACGTTGCCATGGGAACAGCGTTAGAGATGTCAAAAATTCCTTCGCAATTTAGCGTCTACAATGTCTCAGCATCATGTTGACAACTTCTGGTGTGAATTGCATTATTTCCCTAGAAGGAGTATTAAAAAGAACATTGCATGCGACTGTCAGGCTTAAATAAGCCTTTAAAATGAAAGTAAAAAGTTTGACGCGTTGCCATGGGAACAGCGTTTGAGATATCAAAAATCCCTTCACTATTTATCATCTCCAATGTCTCGGCATCATGTTGACCACGTTTGGTGTCAATCGCATGAATATCCTAGAAGGAGTATTGAAAAGTTCACTGCATGCAACTGAAGGGCTTAAATATGCCTTTAAAATGAAAGTAAAGTTTGACGCGTTGTCATGGGAACAACGTTTGAGATATCAAAAATCCCTTCGCAATTTATCATCTACTATGTCTTGGCATCATGTTGACCACTTTTGGTGTCAATCGCATAAACATTCTAGGACGAGTATTTAAAAGAACATCACATGGAACTGTCAAAAAAATCAACCTTTGTGACTGCAACACTTCCTGGCGCCTGGTGGTGGCGCTATACCCGAGACTTACAATAGGCACATCGATGCGATCGGAATCTTCAGACGAACAAACACCCCGCGTGTCATCACTATAAGACATTTTTTGCCTTAGATATTAGACACTTCCTGTTTCTCTGATTTCGCCATGACTTTGCCGCTTCGCCATGGCAACACCGTTCGAGATATCAAAAATCCCTTCGCAATTTAGCAAGTCCAATGTCTTGACATCATGATCACCACATTTGGTGTCATTTGCATGAATCCCCTAGGAGGAGTATTCAAAAGTTCACCGCATGCATTTTTTAAACAATCCAAAATGGCGGACTTCCTGTTGGGCGGAGCTAAAATGTTAGAGGGCGAAAGTTGTTCGGGTCGATGAGATCTATATGTGTACCAACTTTCGTAAATGTGCGTACATGTTTGCCCGATCTGTGCACTCCTGTTTGTTTTTGCATTACAGGGGGCGCTACAGAGCCCCCGTGCCACGCCCGTGTTCCAGCCTTTGGCTTTCGGCGATCACGGACGACTCTGATGTCTGTGCCAAATTTCAAGAGTTTTCGAGTATGTTAAGGCCCCCAAAATGTCCAAAAGTGTTGAAAAAAAAAAAAATAATAATAATAATAAAAATAAATATAGCTGCAAGCAGCAATGGCGGGCCCTCGCACGTTTTTTTACCGCTACACGTTGCGTCCAAGAAAACGATGCACGGTGGGCAAGGGCATCAAGTGGGTAAAATATCAGTGGGCTATTTAATGTTGTTTCTGAGCCATTTGGGGACTGTAGGTAAAAGAAACCCCACATTTTAGACAAACAGGGGCACTAGTGAGCCACTTAAGAGACACGCCTATGTCTGACCTTTTTGTCAACGCTTAACAGGCGAAAACTCTGATGTGTGTGCCGACTTTTAGGTTAATTTAAGCACGCCAAGAGCCCTAAATATGCCTGAAATAAAAGTCAAGTTTGGGGCGTTGCCATGGGAACAGCGTTCGAGATATCAAAAATCCCTTCGCAATTTAGCGTCTACAATGTCTCGGCATCATGTTGACCACTTCTGGTGTGAATAACATTATTTCTCTAGAAGGAGTATTTAAAAGAACATTGCATGCAACTGTCAGGATTAAATAAGTCTTTAAAATGAAAGTAAAATTTTACACGTTGCCATAGGAACAATGTTCGAGATATCAAAAATCCCTTCGCAATTTATCATCTACAATGTCTTAGCATCATGTTGACCACTTTTGGTGTCAATCGCATGAATATCCTAGAAGGAGTATTTAAAAGAACATCGGATGGAACAGTCAAAAAAATCCACCTTTGTGACTGACACATTTCCTGGCGCCTGGTGGTGGCGCTATACCCGAGACTCACAATAGGCACATCGATGCGATCGGAATCTTCAGGCGAACAAACACCCCGCTTGGCATCACAATAAGAACTTTTTTGCCTTAGATATTAGACACTTCCTGTTTCTCTGATTATGCCACAACTTTGTCGACTCGCCACGGCGGCACCGTTCGAGATATCAAAAATCCCTTCGCAATTTAGCAAGTACAATGTCTCGACATCACGTTCACCACGTTTGGTGTCAATCCCATGAATCCTCTAGGAGGAGTATTTAAAAGTTCACCACATGCATTTTTGAAACAATACAAAATAGCCGACTTCCTGTTGGGCGGAGCTAAAATGTTAGAGGGCGAAAGTTGTTCGGGTCGATAAGATCTATAAGCGTACCAATTCTCGTACATGTGCGTACATTTTTGCCCGATCTGTGCATCAATGTTTGTTTTTGCATTACAGGGGGCGCTATAGAGCCGCCGTGCCACGCCCATGTTCCAGCCTTTGGCTTTCGGCGATGACGAACGACTCTGACGTCTGTGCCAAATTTCAAGAGTTTTCGAGTATGTTAAGGCACCCAAAATGTCCAAAAGTGTTAAAAAAAAAATAAAAAAAAATAATAATAATAATAATAATAAAAATAATAATCCGAGCAAAATCAATAGGGCTTCGCACCTTTCGGTGCAGGCCATTCTGGCCTGCTCCTCGGTGCTCGGGCCCTAATAATCCGAGCAAAAACAATAGGGCTTCGCACCTTTCGGTGCAGGCCATTCTGGCCTGCTCCTCGGTGCTCGGGCCCTAATAATAATTAAAGCTGCAAGCAGCGATGGAAGGGCCCTCGCACACATGTGCACCGCCACCCTATGGCATTAGTAAAGCAGTGAACCAGGGGGATATGAATTAAAGTGGGTAAATATAGGTGGACATTCAAAGGGAAACTGATGTGCCACACCGCTTTTGTGCAGCAGGTGGCGCTACGACTGTACCTGATTATTGTTATATTGACGTGTTCAGGCCGGGACCCTTATCAAACTTGTGAAGTCGGGGGCAGATCGGAAAATGTATGACTGAATTACAACAGCTTCATGTTTCATGGCGAAATGTCACACTTTGCCAGGCTGCCACGGACACGCCCTTCAACGAAAAGTCAAGATCTTCCCAATTTATCATGGCAAAGGGCTTAACATCAGTCTGATCAAATATGATGATTATTTGATTAAATCTCTAAGAGCAGTAAATCACAGCGTAAAACATGGCAATTCCTGCTACCTCTAGGTGGCGCTATGACTGAAGCTGAATATTGGCATCAAAATGTGTTCAGGTCAAGACCCTTATCAAACATGTGAAGTGTGGGGCAGATTGGACATTGTATGCCTGAGATAGAACAACTTCCTGTTTCATGGCGAAAATGCCGAACTTTGTCAGGCCGCCACGGACACACCCTCCAACGAAAAGTCAAGATCTCTGCAATTTAGCATCGCAAAGGCCTTTAGATGAGACTGACCAAATATGATAATGATCGGATTAAATCGCTAGGAGGAGTTCGTTAAAGTAGGACGCTTAGAAATGTCAAAAAATGACAGAGAAAATTAAAAATGGCCGACTTCCTGTGGGGTTTAGATCTTAGCTCCAAGAGACTTTTTTGTAGGTCTTGGGGTGATAGATGATGCTACCAAATTTCCTATCTGTACGTTTTTCGTAGCGGGGGGGGCTGTTCTCTTGAAATTTTGCAGGTGGCGCTATCGAGCCATTTCAACACGCCCACTTCTGACGCCTATACCACATGTAAATTTTCACCACTTCTGACGCGTTTGCAAAATTTCATGAGTTTTTGAGCATGTTTAGGCCTTCAAAAATGCGATTCATTTCGGAAAATAATAATAATAATAATCATTAAAGCTGCAAGCAGCGATGGAAGGGCCCTCGCACGCATGTGCACCGCTACCCTATAGCATTAGTAAAGCTGTGAACCAGGGGGATATGAATTAAAGTGGGTAAATATAGGTGGACATTCAAAGGGAAACTGATGTGCCACACCGCCTGTGTGCAGCAGGTGGCGCTATGACTGTACCTGATTATTGTTATATTGACGTGTTCAGGCCGGGACCCTTATCAAACTTGTGAAGTCGGGGGCAGATCGGATAATGTATGCCTGAATTACAACACCTTCCTGTTTCATGGCGAAATATCACACTTTGCCAGGCTGCCACGGACACGCCCTTCAACGAAAAGTCAAGATCTTCGCAATTTATTACGGCAAAGGGCTTAACATCAGTCTGACCAAATATTATGATGATTTGATTAAATCTCTAAGAGCAGTAAATCACAGCGTAAAACATGGCATTTCCTGCTACCTCTAGGTGGCGCTATGACTGAAGCTGAATACTGGCATTAAAATGTGTTCAGGTCAAGACCTTTATCAAACATGTGAAGCGTGGGGCAGATTGGACATTGTATGCCTTAGTTATAACAACTTCCTGTTTCATGGCGAAAATGCAGAATTTTGTCAGGCCGCCACGGACACACCCTCCAACGAAAAGTCAAGATCTCCGCAATTTAGCATCGCAAAGGCCTTTAGATGAGACTGACCAAATATGATAATGATCGGATTAAATCGCTAGGAGGAGTTCGTTAAAGTACGACGCTTGGAAATGTCAAAAAATGACAGAGAAAATTCAAAATGGTCGACTTCCTGTGGGGTTTAGAGCTTAGCTCCAAGAGACTTTTTTGTAGGTCTTGGGGTGCTAGATGATCCTACCAAATTTCGTATCTGTACGTTTTTCGTAGTGGGGGGGCTGTTCTCTTGAAATTTTGCAGGTGGCGCTATCGAGCCATTTCTACACGCCCACTTCTGACGCCTATACTACATGTAAATTTTCGCCACTTCTGACGCGTGTGCAAATTTTCATGAGTTTTCGGGTATGTTTAGGCCCTCAAAAACGCGATCCATTTCGGAGAAGAAGAAGAAGAAGAAGAAGAAAAATAATAATAATAATAAACGGAGCAAAAACAATAGGGTCCTCACACCCTGGTGTGCTCGGGCCCTAATAAACGAAGCAAAAACAATAGGGCTTTGCACCCACGGTGCAGGCCATTCTGGCCTGCTCCTCGGTGCTCGGGCCCTAATAATAATAAACGGAGCAAAAACAATAGGGTCCTCACACCCCGGTGTGCTCGGGCCCTAAATATAGCTGCAAGCAGCGATGGCGGGCCCTCGCACGTTTTTTTACCGCTACACGTTGCCTCCGAGAAAACGATGCCCGGTGGGCATTTGCATCAAGTGGGTAAATATCAGTGGACTATTTCATGTTGCTACTGATCCATTTAGGTACTGTAGGTAAAAGAAACCCCACATTTTAGACAAATGGGGGCGCAAGTGAGACACTAAATAGACATGCCTTTATCTGACCTTTTTGTCGACACTTAACAGCCGACAACTCTCATGTGTGTGCCAAATTTAAAGTTAATCTAAGCACGCAAAGAGCCTTAAATATACCTGAAATAAAAGTAAAGTTTGACGTGTTGCCATGGGAACAGCGTTCGAGATGTCAAAAATTCCTTCGCAATTTAGCATCTGCAATGTCTCAGCATCATGTTGACCACTTCTGGTGTCAATAACATTATTTACCTAGAAGGAGTATTTAAAAGAACATCGCATGCAACTGTAATGCTTAAATAAGCCTTTAAAATGAAAGTAAAATTTGTCGCGTTGCCATAGAAACAACATTCGAGATATCAAAAATCCCTTCGCAATTTATCATCTGCAATGTCTCGGTATCATGTTGACCATTTTTGGTGTCAATCGCATGAATATCCTAGAAGGAGTATTTAAAAGTTCACTGCATGAAACTGTAAGGCTTAAATATGCCTTTAAAATGAAAGTAAAGTTTGACACGTTGCCATGGGAACAACGTTCGAGATATCAAAAATCCCTTCGCAATTTATCATCTACAATGTCTCGTCATCATGTTGACCACTTTTGGTGTCAATTGCATGATTTTTCTAGAAGGAGTATTTAAAAGAACATTGCATGGAACTGTCAAAAAAATCCAGCTTTGTAACTGACACACTTCCTGCCGCCTGGTGGTGGCGCTATACCCGGGAGTCACAATAGGCACATCGATGCGATCGGAATCTTCAGCCGAACAAACACCCCGCATGGCATCACAATAAGATATTTTTTGCCATAGATATTAGACACTTCCTGTTTCTCTGATTTCGCCATGACTTTGCCGCTTCGCCATGGCAACACCGTTCGAGATATCAAAAATCCCTTCGCAATTTAGCAAGTCCAATGTCTTGACATCATGATCACCACTTTTGGTGTCATTTGCATGAATCCCCTAGGAGGAGTATTCAAAAGTTCACCGCATGCATTTTTTAAACAATCCAAAATGGCGGACTTCCTGTTGGGCGGAGCTAAAATGTTAGAGGGCGAAAGTTGTTCGGGTCGATGAGATCTATATGCGTACCAACTTTCGTACATCTGCGTACATGCTTGCCCAATCTGTGCACCAATGTTTGTTTTTGCATTACAGGGGGCGCTACAGAGCCCCTGTGCCACGCCCGTGCTCCAGCCTTTGTCTGTTCGCAATGACGGACGATTCTAACGTCTGTGCCAAATTTCAAGAGTTTTCGAGTATGTTAAGGCACCCAAAATGCCCAAAAGTGTTAAAAAAAAAAATAATAATAAAAAAAAAAAATATAGCTGCAAGCAGCAATGGCGGGCCCTCGCACGTTTTTTTTTACCGCTACACGGTGCGTCCGAGAAAACGATGCACGGTGGGCAAGGGCATCAAGTGGGTAAATATCAGTGGGCTATTTAATGTTGTTACTGAGCCATTTGGGGACTGTAGGTAAAAGAAATCCCACAATTTAGACAAACGGGGGCACTACTGAGCCACTCAAGAGACACGCCTTTATCTGAACTTTTTGTGCACACTTAACAGTCGACAACTCTGATGTGTGTGCCAACTTTTAGGTTAATGTAAGCACGCCAAGAGCCCTAAATATGCCTGAAATAAAAGTAAAGTTTGCGGCATTTCCATGGGAACAGCGTTTGAGATATCAAAAATCCCTTCGCAATTTATCATCTACAATGTCTCAGCATCATGTTGACCACTTCTGGAGTCAATCGCATTAATATTCTAGAAGGAGTATTTAAAAGTTCACTGCATGCAACTGTAAGGCTTAAATATGCCTTTAAAATAAAAGTAAAGTTTGACGCGTTGCCATGGGAACAGCGTTCGAGATATCAAAAATCCCTTCGCAATTTATCATCTACTATGCCTTTGCATCATGTTGACCACTTCTCGTGTCAATCGCATGAAAATCCTAGAAGGAGTATTTAAAAGAACATTGCATGGAACTGTCAAAAAAATCCAGCTTCGTGACTGACACACTTCCTGGCGCCTGGTGGTGGCGCTATACCCGAGACTCACAATAGGCACATCGATGCGATCGAAATCTTCAGACGAACAAACACCCCGCATGTCATCACAATAAGAATTTTTTTGCCTTAGATATTAGACACTTCCTGTTTCTCTGATTTTGCCATGACTTTGTCGCTTCGCCATGGCAGAACCGTTAGAGATATCAAAAATCCCTTCGCAATTTAGCAAGTACAATGTCTCGACATCATGATCACCACATTTGGTGTCAAACCCATGAATCCCCTAGAAGGAGTATTCAAAAGTTCACTGCATGCATTTTTTAAACAATCCAAAATAGCCGACTTCCTGTTGGGCGGAGCTTAAATGTTAGAGGGCGAAAGTTGTTCGGGTCGATGAGATCTATATGTGTACGAACTCTCGTACATGTGCGTACATTTTTGCCCGATTTGTGCCCCAATGTTTGTTTTTGAATTACAGGGGGCGCTACAGAGCCCCCGTGCCACGCCCGTGTTCCAGCCTTTGGATTTCTGCGATGACGGACGACTCTGACGTCTGTGCCAAATTTCAAGAGTTTTCGAGTATGTTAAGGCACTCAAAAAGTCCAAAAGTGTTGAAAAAAAAAAAAAAAAAAAAATAATAATAAAAATAATAATCCGAGCAAAAACAATAAGGCTTCGCACCTTTCGGTGCAGGCCATTCTGGCCTGCTCCTCGGTGCTCGGGCCCTAATAAATAATAAATTCGAGCAAAAACAATAGGGCTTCGCACCTTTCGGTGCAGGCCATTCTGGCCTGCTCCTCGGTGCTCGGGCCCGAATAAAAAATATAGCTGCAAGCAGCAATGGCGGGCCCTCGCACGTTATTTTACCCCTACACGGTGCCGTCGAGAAAACGATGCACGGTGGGCATGTGCATCAAGTGGGTAAATATCAGTGGACTATTTCATGTTGCTACTGACCCATTTCAGGGAACTACACTAACCTTTTCCACTGATGGCACTTGCGCTACCAACTTTTTCAGTTACTGGCGCAAAATATGATTTGGTCGCACATATTTTTTTCAAGTTATATTAAGGTGCTCTGGATAATAATGAACAATAATGAAACTGTATTGCATACAGATATGCTTTTTATTTTACTTGCCATCTTTTAAACCACATGCCTTCTTGTTTTCTTAAACGTTGCAGTGTTTCCCAAAGATCTGAAATTTACTTGGTGGTGAAAAGGGCAATTATTACCCACTGACAAATAATGGTCTACTATACATGTGACGTAGAACTAATAATGTGTGACACAACACAATACTTTGATTTATTGAAAATTAATATTAATTTCACATTATATTTCATTAATCTAACCACCCCAAACTTTCTTTGCCATTAACAAAGCTGACACTGCTTGTCAAAGCACCACGGAAACACTTACTGTTTTTGCACTGATATATGAAGCAATTAGACCCCTTTTATCAAACTCAATATAATACAATACTATGTATAGTATATTAATAGACAGTGCAGGTCTATAGATTATAAATGTGACTGATGTTATGACTGATGTTATAAGGGTAATAATTACTATTAGATTGGCACTTTTACTGCTTTTGCTCTATCTTTCTATTTCTCTCTTGCCGATTTAAAAAGCTTAATCCACTCATTATTTCAGATTTAAAAGTCTACTTGCTGTCCCGGTGACAGACTTTACATTGCTTTGCTCGTTCAGTGCAATTGGCTTGACATTAGCATTGCTCTTTGCTACAATCTCTGTCCAAACTTAATATGGATATGGTTTTAGAAAAGATATGGTTTATTAATAATAAGATTATTAAAAAAATGTGAGAAAGCAAATGCAGCGCGTGGTCGTAAAAAGAACCATCGCCATAGAAACCGAAGGCACGCTGAAACTTCACTCGAGCTCATGGCCGTTTTCCGATCGACTCGGGTTATAAACACAACATTAATCAGACTTGGGACCCAAAGTAATTAAACTAGGACCTAACCGGACCCGACAGACCACTTAAAATATAAACCCGGAACCATACGGGTCCCGCGTCCTCAGTGAAGAAAGACCTCTGCTCAAGTTCAGAAACATGGAAGACACTGCGCTTGCGTCGCGTCGCACCTAATTGATTGAGAAACAGCTGAGCACGCAAACGCACACTGAGGGAGAGACACGACGTGCTTTCACCCAAAATGAAGCCAACGTGTTGATGGCTCAGAGCACGTTATAAAACGTATTCTTAAAATCCACATTTCTGTTTTAATAAATGCTCATAGTATATCATAGCATATTGTCTAAAACATTAGGTAGCACATTTGCGACCCATTAAAAATTAGGGTTGCAACAGCAGTTCAAAAGGTCGCATATGCGACCATTTTGGTCGCAGTGTAGCTCCCTGCATTTAGGTACAGTAGGTAAAAGAAACCCCATATTTTAGACAAACGGGGGCGCTAGTGAGACACTAAATAGACACGCCTTTATCTGACGTTTTTGTCAACACTTTACAGCCGAAAACTCTGATGTGTGTGCCAAATTTAAAGTTCAACTAAGCACGCCAAGAGCCTTAAACATGCCTGAAATTAAAGTAAAGTTTGACGTGTTGCCATGGGAACAGCGTTCGAGATGTCAAAAATTCCTTCGCAATTTATCATCTACAATGTCTCGGTATCATGTTGACCACTTCTCGTGTCAATCGCATGAAACTCCTAGAAGGAGTATTTAAAAGTTAACTGCATGAAACTGAAAGGCTTAAATATGCCTTTAAAATGAAAGTAAAGTTTGACGCGTTGCCATGGGAACAGCGTTTGAGATATCAAAAATCCCTTTGCAATTTATCATCTACAATGTCTCGACATCATGTTGACCACTTTTGGTGTCAATCGCATGAAAATCCTAGAAGGAGTATTTAACCCTCTGGGGTCTAAGGGGTTTTTAGGGCCCTGGAGAAGTTTTGACATGCACTGACATTTGTGCTTTTTTCAGTTGCTTAAAAACATAATAATGGCAAAAGTCTTATAACACTGTGTTCAGCACAAACTGGGCTACTATATTATATGATCAACATGTATGTACATGTTTGTATTTTTGAGAGAAAAATGTTTATGCGTGGTTTTTGAAAAAGCTAAATTTTTAAGTGACTGATATAAGTCAAAAAAACTCATACTAAACATGTTTTCCCAGGACTTTTCAAAACAGGATCTAGTAGTCTAGAGTTTTTTCTTTAAAATGATGTGAAAATCATTCTGCTTACTCATTTACATAAGACAATAATATTGATTTACAATTTCAAAGTCACTTTTTGGTTAGGAAGGCAATATGCAAGGAGGCTGGAAGCTCTTGAATAGTCTGTGATTGACAGCTGAAGAACAAAACACTTGCATAATGAGCTGCATAGGCTAATGAGCCTTTAGGCAGTAAGACGACGCCTTGTTACGTGTTTGTTTGTGAAAGCAACACAAAAGAAATGCCTTCCCATGCGTGATCCTGCGTTAAATAAACTTACCGTGCAGAGATATACGCGAACAAACAGGGTTTTAGATGTGTTTAGATCCGTCTTAATACAAAAGTGCGTCAAATATGAGGCATTGTGTGTTTGTGTGTGCGTTTGGCCGTCAACCGCGTCTGACGGAAGCACAAAGAAAACATAAGCGCCTGGAGAAGACTTGTATTTACAGGCGAGAGAGCATACTTTATAATTTTACCACAAAGCGCGTCAAATATGAGGCATCTTGTGTTTTTGTGTGCGTTTGGACCTCGATCCCGTCACACTGACGAAGCACACACTCGCGTCTTTTTGGAGATAACTTTATGCGCGAGTAAACAAGTAGATGTGATGTTTGCAATGGCACCTTTTATAAGAATACCACAAAGCGCGTCAAATATGAGGCATCGTGTTTGTGTGTGCGTTTGGACATCGCGTCACTGACGAAGCACACGCACTCGCGTCTGTTTGGAGATAACTTTAGGCGCGAGTAAACAAGTAGATGTGATGTTTACAATCGCATATCTTATAATGATACCACAAAGCGCGTCAAATATGAGGTAAGTTATTTGTGTGTGCGTTTGGACGTCGATCGCGTCTGTTTGATGAAGCACACACACTCGCGTCTGGAGATAACTTAAGTTACAGTCTGAGTAAACAAGTAGATGTCATGTCACCAACACTTGGATTAAAACTCAACACATCACTGACTGAATGGCTACAGAGACGGAGTCTCCATTGACTGGGGTTGACTAATGAATATGGATGATCTCTGCTCTTCTCTTCAATGGAGCGGGGCGTGGCTCATTATAGATAATGCAGGAACACGAGAAAGACGGTACATCTCCCTCTTCTAACACAGTTAACAACGAATTACAATATTTGATTTCGATTTCACTTACATCTTCCAAAAGCAGACATTCCAAGCATTATGTCGATATGTATCTTTTGTTTATATGAGAAGTATTCCTTAAGTTACAGTTAATTTTTCTGACGTGTTTCTGAAAGGACTTCACTAAGGGAGAGAGAACAAAACACGCATCATGTTTATTTTCTTAATTTTGCGAAAAGCACAACATTCTGTTTTTATTGGGAGTGGACAGAAAAAAACTAGACAATTTAACGTTTTAAATGATGTATAAATCATATCTGTATGACCAAAATCAGTAGTGTTATCTAACTCTCTTTGCGGAGTGATTGAAAAATAAAGAGTTTGCGGCGCCCGCGCCACCGTCGACCCCAGAGTGTTAAAAGAACATTGCATGGAACTTTAAAAAAATCCAGCTTTGTGACTGACACACTTCCTGGCGCCTGGTGGTGGCGCTATACCCGGGAGTCACAATAGGCACATCGATGCGATCGGAATCTTCAGACGAACAAACACCCTGCATGTCATTACAATAAGACATTTTTTGCCTTAGATATTAGACACTTCCTGTTTCTCTGATTTCGCCACAACTTTGTCGCCTCGCCATGGCAGAACCGTTCGAGATATCAAAAATCCCTTCGCAATTTAGCAAGTACAATGTCTCGACATCATGATCACCACGTTTGGTGTCAATCCCATGAATCCCCTGGGAGGAGTATTTAAAAGTTCACCGTATGCATTTTTTAAACAATCCAAAATAGCCGACTTCCTGTTGGGCGGAGCTAAAATGTTAGAGGGTGAAAGTTGTTCGGGTCGATGAGATCTATATGCGTACCAACTCTCGTACATGTGCGTACATTTTTGCCCGATCTGTGCCCCAATGTTTGTTTTTGCATTACAGGGGGCGCTACAGAGCTCCCTTGCCACGCCCGAGTTCCAGCCTTTGCCGGGTCCTAATGGCCGACGACTCTGACATCTCTGCCAATTTTCAAGAGTTTTTGAGTATGTTAAGGCCCCCAAATTGCCCCGAAACGTAAAAAAAAAAATAAAAAAAAAAAATAATAAATCCGAGCAAAAACAATTCGCACCTACAGTGCAGGCCATTCTGGCCTGCTCCTCGGTGCTCGGGCCCTAAATATAGCTGCAAGCAGCAATGGCGGGCCCTCGCACGTTTTTTTACCGCTACACGGTGCGTCCGAGAAAACGATGCACGGTGGGAAAGGGCATCAAGTGGGTAAAATATCAGTGGGCTATTTAATGTTGTTTTTGAGCCATTTGGGGACTGTAGGTAAAAGAAACCCCACATTTTAGACAAACAGGGGCACTAGTGAGCCACTTAAGAGACACGCCTATGTCTGACCTTTTTGTCAACACTTAACAGCCGAAAACTCTGATGTGTGTGCCAAATTTAAAGTTCAACTAAGCACGCCAAGAGCCTTAAACATGCCTGAAATTAAAGTAAAGTTTGACGCGTTGCCATGGAAACAGCGTTCGAGATGTCAAAAATTCCTTCGCAATTTATCATCTACAATGTCTCAGCACCATGTTGACCACTTTTGGTGTCAATCGCATGAATCCCATACAAGGAGTATTCAAAAGTTCACAGCATGTAACTGTCAGTCTTAAATATGTGTAAAAATGAAAGTAAAGTTTGATGCGTTGCCATGGGAACAGCGTTCGAGATATCAAAAATTCCTTCACAATTTATCATCTACAATGTCTCGGCATCATGTTGACCACTTTTGGTGTCAATCGCATGAATATTCTTGAAGGAGTATTGAAAAGTTAACTGTATGCAACTGAAAGGCTTAAATATGCCTTTAAAATGAAAGTAAAGTTTGACGCGTTGCCATGGGAATACCGTTTGAGATATCAAAAATCCCTTCGCAATTTATTATCTACAATGTCTCGGCATCATGGTGACCACTTTTGGTGTCAATCATATGAAAATCTTAGAAGGAGTATTTAAAAGAACATTGCATGGAACTTTCAAAAAAATCCAGCTTTGTGACTGACACACTTCCTGGCGCCTGGTGGTGGCGCTATACCCGAGACTTACAATAGGCACATCGATGCGATCGGAATGTTCAGACGAACAAACACCCCGCGTGTCATCACTATAAGACATTTTTTGCCTTAGATATCAGACACTTCCTGTTTCTCTGATTTCACCACAACTTTGTCGCCTTGCCATGGCAGAACCGTTCGAGATATCAAAAATCCCTTCGCAATTTAGCAAGTCCAATGTCTCGACATCATGTTCACCACTTTTGGTGTCAATCGCATGATTCCTCTAGGAGGAGTATTCAAAAGTTCAACGCATGCATTTTTTAAACGATCCAAAATAGCTGACTTCCTGTTGGGCGGAGCTTAAATGTTAGAGGGCGAAAGTTGTTCGGGTCGATGAGATCTATATGCGTACCAACTCTCGTACATGTGCGTACATGTTTGCACAATCTGTGCATCAATGTTTTTTTTTGCATTACAGGGGGCGCTACAGAGCTCCCTTGCCACGCCCGAGTTCCAGCCTTTGCCGGGTCCTAATGGCCGACGACTCTGACATCTCTGCCAATTTTCAAGAGTTTTTGAGTATGTTAAGGCCCCCAAATTGCCCCGAAACGTAAAAAAAAAAAAAAATAAAAATAAATAAATAAATAAATCCGAGCAAAAACAATAGGGCTTCGCACCTACGGTGCAGGCCATTCTGGCCTGCTCCTCGGTGCTCGGGCCCTAAATATAGCTGCAAGCAGCGATGGCGGGCCCTCGCACGGTTTTTTTACCGCTACACGGTGCCTCCGAGAAAACGACGCAAAGTGGGCATGTGCATCAAGTGGGTAAATATCAGTGGACTATTTCATGTTGCTACTGACCAATTTGGGTACTGTAGGTAAAAGAAACCCCACATTTAGATAAACGGGCACTAGTGAGCCACTTAATAGACACGCCTTTATCTGACCTTTTTGTCAACACTTAACAGCCGACAACTCTGATGTGTGTGCCAAATTTAAAGTTAATCTAAGCACGCCAAGAGCCTTAAATATGCCTGAAATTAAAGTAAAGTTTGAAGCGTTGCCATGGCAACAGCGTTCGAGATGTCAAAAATTCCTTCGCAATTTAGCATCTACAATGTCTCTGCATCATGTTGACCACTTTTGGAGTCAATCGCATGAATATTCTAGAAGGAGTATTGAAAAGTTCACTGCATGCAACTGTCAGGCATCAATATGCCTTTAAAATGAAAGTAAAGTTGTCGCGTTGCCATGGGAACAGCGTTCGAGATATCAAAAATATCTCTTCGCAATTTATCATCTACTATGTCTCGGCATCATGTTGACCACATTTGGTATCAATTGCATGATTATTCTAGAAGGAGTATTTAAAAGTTAACTGCATGCAACTGAAGGGCTTAAATATGCCTTTAAAATGAAAGTAAAGTTTGATGCATTGCCATGGGAACAACGTTCGAGATATCAAAAATCCCTTCGCAATTTATCATCTACAATGTCTCAGCATCATGTTGACCACTTTTGGTGTCAATCGCATAAACATTCTAGGAGGAGTATTTAAAAGAACATCACATGGAACTGTCAAAAAAATCAACCTTTGTGACTGCAACACTTCCTGGCGCCTGGTGGTGGCGCTATACCCGAGACTTACAATAGGCACATCGATGCGATCGGAATGTTCAGACGAACAAACACCCCGCGTGTCATCACTATAAGACATTTTTTGCCTTAGATATCAGACACTTCCTGTTTCTCTGATTTCACGACAACTTTGTCGCCTTGCCATGTCAGAACCGTTCGAGATATCAAAAATCCCTTCGCAATTTAGCAAGTCCAATGTCTTGACATCATGATCACCACGTTTGGTGTCATTTGCTTGAATCCCCTAGGAGGAGTATTCAAAAGTTCACCGCATGCATTTTTTAAACAATCCAAAATGGCGGACTTCCTGTTGGGCGGAGCTAAAATGTTAGAGGGCGAAAGTTGTTCGGGTCGATGAGATCTATATGTGTACCAACTTTCGTAAATGTGCGTACATGTTTGCCCGATCTGCGCACTACTGTTTGTTTTTGCATTACAGGGGGCGCTACAGAGCCCCCGTGCCACGCCCGTGTTCCAGCCTTTGTCTGTTCGCAATGACGGACGACTCTAATGTCTGTGCCAAATTTCAAGAGTTTTCGAGTATGTTAAGGCACCCAAAATGCCCAAAAGTGTTAAAAAAAAAAAAAAATAATAAAAAAAAAATAAAAATAAAAAAAAATAATAAATTCGAGCAAAAACAATAGGGCTTCGCACCTTTCGGTGCAGGCCATTCTGGCCTGCTCCTCGGTGCTCGGGCCCTAATAAATCCGAGCAAAAACAATAGGGCTTCGCACCTTTCGGTGCAGGCCATTCTGGCCTGCTCCTCGGTGCTCGGGCCCTAAATATAGCTGCAAGCAGCGATGGCGGGCCCTCGCACGTTTTTTTACCGCTACACGGTGCCTCAGAGAAAACGATGCACGGTGGGCATGTGCATCAAGTGGGTTAATATCAGTGGACTATTTCATGTTGCTACTGACCCATTTAGGTACTGTAGGTAAAAGAAACCCCATATTTTAGACAAACGGGGGTGCTAGTCAGCCACTAAATAGACACGTCTTTATCTGACGTTTTTGTCAACACTTAACAGCCGAAAACTCTGATGTGTGTGCCAAATTTAAAGTTCAACTAAGCACGCTAAGAGCCTTAAACATGCCTGAAATTAAAGTAACGTTTGACGCGTTGCCATGGGAACAGCGTTCGAGATGTCAAAAATTCCTTCGCAATTTATCATCTACAATGTCTCGGCATCATGTTGACCACTTCTCGTGTCTATCGCATGAATCCCATACAAGGAGTATTCAAAAGTTCACAGCATGTAACTGTCAGTCTTAAATGTGTGTAAAAATGAAAGTAAAGTTTGACACGTTGCCATGGGAACAGAGTTGGAGATATCAAAAATCCCTTCGCAATTTATCATCTACAATGTCTTGGCATCATGTTCACCACTTTTGGTGTCAATCGCATAAACATTTTAGGAGGAGTATTTAAAAGAACATTACATGGAACTGTCAAAAAAATCAACCTTTGTAGCTGCAACACTTCCTGGCGCCTGGTGGTGGCGCTATACCCGAGACTTACAATAGGCACATCGATGCGATCGGAATCTTCAGACGAACAAACACCCCGCGTGTCATCACTATAAGACATTTTTTGCCTTAGATATTAGACACTTCCTGTTTCTCTGAATTCGCCATGACTTTGTCGCCTCGCCATGGCAGAACCGTTCGAGATATCAAAAATCCCTTCGCAATTTAGCAAGTACAATGTCTCGACATCATGATCACCACGTTTGGTGTCAATCCCATGAATCCCCTAGAAGGAGTATTCAAAAGTTCACCGCATGCATTTTTAAACAATCCAAAATGGCCGACTTCCTGTTGGGCGGAGCTAATAGGTTAGAGTGCGAAAGTTGTTCAGGTCGATGAGATCTATATGTGTACCAACTTTCGTACATGTGCGTACATGTTTGCCCGATCTGCGCACTCCTGTTTGTTTTTGCATTACAGGGGGCGCTATAGAGCCCCCGTGCCACGCCCGTGTTCCAGCCTTTGGCTTTCGGAGATCACGGACGACTCTGATGTCTGTGCCAAATTTCAAGAGTTTTCGAGTATGTTAAGGCCCCCAAAATGCCCAAAAGTGTTGAAAAAAAAAAAAATAATAATAAATATAGCTGCAAGCAGCAATGGCGGGCCCTCGCACGTTTTTTTACCGCTACACGGTGCGTCCGAGAAAATGAGGCACGGTGGGCAAGGGCATCAAGTGGGTAAAATATCAGTGGGCTATTTAATGTTGTTTCTGAGCCATTTGGGGACTGTAGGTAAAAGAAACCCCACATTTTAGACAAACAGGGGCACTAGTGAGCCACTTAAGAGACACGCCTATGTCTGACATTTTGTCAACACTTAACAGCCGAAAACTCTGATGTGTGTGCCAAATTTAAAGTTCAACTAAGCACGCCAAGAGCCTTAAACGTGCCTGAAATTAAAGTAAAGTTTGACGCGTTGCCATGGAAACAGCGTTCGAGATGTCAAAAATTCCTTCGCAATTTATCATCTACAATGTCTCGGCATCATGTTGACCACTTCTGGTGTCAATCGCATGAATCCCATACGAGAAGTATTTAAAGGTTCACAGCATGTAACTGTCAGCCTTAAATATGTGTAAAAATGAAAGTAAAGTTTGATGCATTGCCATGGGAACAGCGTTCGAGATATCAAAAATCCCTTCTCAATTTATCATCTACAATGTCTCTGCATTATGTTGACCACTTTTCGTGTCAATCGCATGAAAATCCTAGAAGGAGTATTTAAAAGTTAACTGTATGCAACTGAAAGGCTTAAATATGCCTTTAAAATGAAAGTAAAGTTTGACGCGTTGCCATGGGAACAGCGTTCGAGATGTCAAAAATTCCTTCGCAATTTATCATTTACAATGTCTCGGCATCATGTTGACCACTTTTGGTGTCAATCGCATGAAAATCCTAGAAGGAGTATTTAAAAGAACATCGGATGGAACTGTCAAAAAAATCTACCTTTGTGACTGACACACTTCCTGGCGCCTGGTGGTGGCGCTATAACCGGGAGTCACAATAGGCATATCGATGCGATCGGAATCTTCAGACGAACAAACACCCCGCATGTCATTACAATAAGACATTTTTTGCCTTAGATATTAGACAATTCCTGTTTCTCTGATTTCGCCATAAGTTTGTCGCCTCGCCATGACAGAACCGTTCGAGATATCAAAAATCCCTTCGCAATTTAGCAAGTCCAATGTCTTGACATCATGATCACCACGTTTGGAGTCAATCCCATGTATCCCCTCGGAGGAGTATTCAAAAGTTCACCGCATGCATTTTTTAAACAATCCAAAATGGCCGACTTCCTGTTGGGCGGAGCTTAAATGTTAGAGGGCGAAAGTTGTTTGGGTCGATGAGATCTATATGTGTACCAACTTTCATACATGTGCGTACATTTTTGCCCGATCTGTGCACTACTGTTTGTTTTTGCATTACAGGGGGCGCTACAGAGCCCCCCTGCCACGCCCGTGTTCCAGCCTTTGGCTTTCGGCGATGACGGACGACTCTGACGTGTGTGCCAAATTTCAAGAGTTTTCGAGTATGTTAAGGCCCCCAAAATGTTCAAAAGTGTTAAAAAAAAAAAAAAAAAAAAAAAAAAATATAGCTGCAAGCAGCGATGGCGGGCCCTCGCACGTTATTTTACCGCTACACGGGGCCTTCGAGAAAACGATGCACGGTGGGCATGTGCATCAAGTGGGTAAATATCAGTGGACTATTTCATGTTGCTACTGACCCATTTAGGTACAGTAGGTAAAAGAAACCCCATATTTTAGACAAACGGGGGCACTAGTTAGCCACCAAATAGACACACCTTTATCTGACGTTTTTGTCAACACTTTACAGCCGAAAACTCTGATGTGTGTGCCAAATTTAAATTTAATCTAAGCACGCCAAGAGCCTTAAACATGCCTGAAATTAAAGTAAAGTTTTACGTGTTGCCATGGGAACAGCGTTCGAGATGTCAAAAATTCCTTCGCAATTTATCATCTACAATGTCTCGGCATCATGTTGACCACTTCTGGTGTCAATCATATTATTTCCTCAGGAAGAGTATTTAAAAGTTTACCACATGCAGCAGTAAGGTTTAAATATGCCGTAAAAATGAAAGTAAAGTTTGACAGGTTGCCATGGGAACAGCGTTTGAGATATCAAAAATCCCTTCGCAATTTATCATCTACAATGTCTCGGTATCATGTTGACCACTTCTCGTGTCAATCGCATGAAAATCCTAGAAGGAGTATTTAAAAGTTAACTGCATGAAACTGAAAGGCTTAAATATGCCTTTAAAATGAAAGTAAAGTTTGACGCGTTGCCATGGGAACAGCGTTTGAGATATCAAAAATCCCTTCGCAATTTATCATCTCCAATGTCTCGGCATCATGTTGACCACTTTTGGTGTCAATCACATGAAAATCCTAGAAGGAGTATTTAAAAGAACATTGCATGGAACTTTAAAAAAAATCCAGCTTTGTGACTGACACACTTCCTGGCGCCTGGTGGTGGCGCTATACCCGGGAGTCACAATAGGCACATCGATGCGATCGGAATCTTCAGACGAACAAACACCCCGCAAGTCATTACAATAAGACATTTTTTGCCTTAGATATTAGACACTTCCTGTTTCTCTGATTTCGCCACAACTTTGTCGCCTCGCCATGGCAGAACCGTTCGAGATATCAAAAATCCCTTCGCAATTTAGCAAGTCCAATGTCTCGACATCATGATCACCACGTTTGGTGTCAATCCCATGAATCCCCTGGGAGGAGTATTTAAAAGTTCACCGTATGCATTTTTTAAACAATCCAAAATAGCCGACTTCCTGTTGGGCGGAGCTAAAATTTTAGAGGGTGAAAGTTGTTCGGGTCGATGAGATCTATATGCGTACCAACTCTCGTACATGTGCATACATTTTTGCCGGATCTGTGCCCCAATGTTTGTTTTTGCATTACAGGGGGCGCTACAGAGCTCCCTTGCCACGCCCGAGTTCCAGCCTTTGATGGGTCCTAATGGCCGACGACTCTGACATCTCTGCCAATTTTCAAGAGTTTTTGAGTATGTTAAGGCCCCCAAATTGCCCCGAAACGTAAAAAAAAAATAAAAAAAAAAAAAATAATAATAAATCCGAGCAAAAACAATAGGGCTTCGCACCTACGGTGCAGGCCATTCTGGCCTGCTCCTCGGTGCTCGGGCCCTAATAAAAAAAAATATAGCTGCAAGCAGCGATGGCGGGCCCTCGCACGTTTGTTTACCGCTACACGGTGCCTCCGAGAAAACGATGCACGGTGGGCAAGTGCATCAAGTGGGTAAATATCATGCTGCTACTGACCCATTTAGGTACTGTAGGTAAAAGAAACCCCACATTTTAGACAAACGGGGGCGCTAGTGAGCCACTAAATAGACACGCCTTTATCTGACGTTTTTGTCAACACTTAACAGCCGACAAATCTGATGTGTGTGCCAAATTTAAAGTCAATCTAAGCACACCAAGAGCCTTATATATGCCTGATATAAAAGTAAAGTTTGACACGTTGCCATGGGAACAGCCTTAGAGATGTCAAAAATTCCTTCGCAATTTAGCGTCTACAATGTCTCAGCATCATGTTGACAACTTCTGGTGTGAATCGCATTATTTCCCTAGAAGGAGTATTAAAAAGAACATTGCATGCGACTGTCAGGCTTAAATAAGCCTTTAAAATGAAAGTAAAAAGTTTGACGCGTTGCCATGGGAACAGCGTTTGAGATATCAAAAATCCCTTCTCTATTTATCATCTCCAATGTCTCGGCATCATGTTGACCACGTTTGGTGTCAATCGCATGAATATCCTAGAAGGAGTATTGAAAAGTTCACTGCATGCAACTGAAGGGCTTAAATATGCCTTTAAAATGAAAGTAAAGTTTGACGCGTTGTCATGGGAACAACGTTCGAGATATCAAAAATCCCTTCGCAATTTATCATCTACTATGTCTTGACATCATGTTGACCACTTTTGGTGTCAATCGCATGAACATTCTAGGAGGAGTATTTAAAAGAACATCACATGGAACTGTCAAAAAAAATCAACCTTTGTGACTGCAACACTTCCTGGCACCTGGTGGTGGCGCTATACCCGAGACTTACAATAGGCACACCGATGCGATCGGAATCTTTAGACGAACAAACACCCCGCGTGTCATCACTATAAGACATTTTTTTGCCTTAGATATTAGACACTTCCTGTTTCTCTGATTTCGCCATGAATTTGCCGCTTCGCCATGGCAACACCGTTCGAGATATCAAAAATCCCTTCGCAATTTAGCAAGTCCAATGTCTTGACATCATGATCACCACATTTGGTGTCATTTGCTTGAATCCCCTAGGAGGAGTATTCAAAAGTTCACCGCATGCATTTTTTAAACAATCCAAAATGGCGGACTTCCTGTGGGGCGGAGCTAAAATGTTAGAGGGCGAAAGTTGTTCGGGTCGATGAGATCTATATGTGTACCAACTTTCGTAAATGTGCGTACATGTTTGCCCGATCTGCGCACTCCTGTTTGTTTTTGCATTACAGGGGGCGCTACAGAGCCCCAGTGCCACGCCCGTGTTCCAGCCTTTGTCTGTTCGCAATGACGGACGACTCTAACGTCTGTGCCAAATTTCAAGAGTTTTCGAGTATGTTAAGGCACCCAAAATGCCCAAAAGTGTTAAAAAAAATAAAAATAATAAAAAAAAATAAAAAATATAGCTGCAAGCAGCAATGGCGGGCCCTCGCACGTTTTTTTACCGCTACACGGTGCGTCCGAGAAAACGACGCACGGTGGGCAAGGGCATCAAGTGGGTAAAATATCAGTGGGCTATTTAATGTTGTTTCAGAGCCATTTGGGGACTGTAGGTAAAAGAAACCCCACATTTTAGACAAACAGGGGCACTAGTGAGCCACTTAAGAGACACGCCTTTATCTGACCTTTTTGTCAACACTTAACAGCTGAAAACTCTGATGTGTGTGCCAAATTTAAAGTTCAACTAAGCACTCCAAGAGCCTTAAACATGCCTGAAATTAAAGTAAAGTTTGACGCGTTGCCATGGGAACAGCGTTCGAGATGTGAAAAACTCCTTCGCAATTTATCATCTACAATGTCTCGGCATCATGTTGACCACTTCTGGTGTCAATTGCATGAAAATCCTAGAAGGAGTATTTAAAAGTTAACTGTATGCAACTGAAAGGCTTAAATAGGCCGTTAAAATGAAAGTAAAGTTTGACACGTTGCCATGGGAACAGCGTTCGAGATATCAAAAATCCCTTCGCAATTTAGCATCTACAATGTCTTTGCATTATGTTGACCACTTCTCGTGTCAATCGCATGAAAATCCTAGAAGGAGTATTTAAAAGTTAACTGTATGCAACTGAAAGGCTTAAATATGCCTTTAAAATGAAAGTAAAGTTTGACGCGTTACCATGGGAACAGCGTTTGAGATATCAAAAATCCCTTCGCAATTTATCATCTACAATGTCTCGGCATCATGGTGACCACTTTTGGTGTCAATCGCATGAAAATCCTAGGAGGAGTATTTAAAAGAACATTGCATGGAACTTTCAAAAAAATCCAGCTTTGTGACTGACACACTTCCTGGCGCCTGCTGGTGGCGCTATACCCGGGAGTCACAATAGGCACATCGATGCGATCGGAATCTTCAGACGAACAAACACCCCGCGTGTCATTACAATAAGACATTTTTTGCCTTAGATATTAGACACTTCCTGTTTCTCTGATTTCGCCATGACTTTGCCGCTTCGCCATTGCAACACCGTTCGAGATATCAAAAATCCCTTCGCAATTTAGCAAGTCTAATGTCTTGACATCATGATCACCACGTTTGGTGTCATTTGCTTGAATCCCCTAGGAGGAGTATTCAAAAGTTCACAGCATGCATTTTTTAAACAATCCAAAATGGCGGACTTCCTGTTGGGCGGAGCTAAAATGTTAGAGGGTGAAAGTTGTTCGGGTCGATGAGATCTATATGTGTACCAACTTTCGTAAATGTGCGTACATGTTTGCCCGATCTGCGCACTACTGTTTGTTTTTGCATTACAGGGGGCGCTACAGAGCCCCCGTGCCACGCCCGTGTTCCAGCCTTTGTCTGTTCGCAATGACGGACGACTCTAACGTCTGTGCCAAATTTCAAGAGTTTTCGAGTATGTTAAGGCACCCAAAATGCCCAAAAGTGTTAAAAAAAAAATAAATAAAAAAAAAATAAAAAATAAAAAAAAAAATAATAAATTCGAGCAAAAACAATAGGGCTTCGCACCTTTCGGTGCAGGCCATTCTGGCCTGCTCCTCGGTGCTCGGGCCCTAAATATAGCTGCAAGCAGCAATGGCGGGCCCTCGCACGTTTTTTTACCGCTACACGGTGCCTCCGAGAAAACGATGCACGGTGGGCATGTGCATCAAGTGGGTAAATATCAGTGGACTATTTCATGTTGCTACTGACCCATTTAGGTACTGTAGGTAAAAGAAACCCCATATTTTAGACAAACGGGGGTGCTAGTAAGCCACTAAATAGTCAAAAATTCCTTCGCAATTTATCATCTACAATGTCTCGGCATCATGTTGACCACTTCTCGTGTCAATCGCATGAATCCCATACGAGGAGTATGTAAAGGTTCACAGCATGTAACTGTCAGCCTTAAATATGTGTAAAAATGAAAGTAAAGTTTGACACGTTGCCATGGGAACAGCATTCGAGATATCAAAAATCCCTTCGCAATTTAGCGTCTACAATGTCTCAGCATCATGTTGACTACTTCTGGTGTCAATCGCATGAATCCAATACGAGGAGTATTTAAAGGTTCACAGCATGTAACAGTCAGCCTTAAATATGCTGGAAAGTGAAAGCAAAGTTTGACGCATTGCCATGGGAACAGCGTTTTAGATATCAAAAATCCCTTCGCAATTTATCATCTACAATGTCTCACCATTATGTTGACCACTTCTGGAGTTAATCACATTATTTCCTCAGGAGGAGTATTTAAAAGTTTACCGCATGCAGATGTAAGGTTTAAATATGCCTTAAAAACGAAAGTAAAGTTTGACAGGTTGCCATGGGAACAGCGTTTGAGATATCAAAAATCCCTTCGCAATTTAGCATCTACAATGTCTCAGCATCATGTTGACCACTTCTGGTGTCAATAACATTATTTACCTAGAAGGAGTATTTAAAAGAACATAGCATGCAACTGTAATGCTTAAATAAGCCTTTAAAACGAGAGTAAAGTTTGACACGTTGCCATGGGAACAGCGTTCGAGATATCAAAAATCCCTTCGCAATTTATCATCTACAATGTCTCAGCATCATGTTGACCACTTTTGGTGTCAATTGCATGATTTTTCTAGAAGGAGTATTTAAAAGAACATCTCATGGAACTGTCAAAAAAATCAACCTTTGTGACTGCAACACTTCCTGCCGCCTGGTGGTGGCGCTATACCCGAGACTTACAATAGGCACATTGATGCGATCGGAATCTTCAGACGAACAAACACCCCGCGTGTCATCACTATAAGACATTTTTTGCCTTAGATATTAGACACTTTCTGTTTCTCTGATTTCGCCATGACTTTGCCGCTTCGCCATTGCAACACCGTTCGAGATATCAAAAATCCCTTCGCAATTTAACAAGTCCAATGTCTTGACATCATGATCACCACGTTTGGTGTCATTTGCTTGAATCCCCTAGGAGGAGTATTCAAAAGTTCACCGCATGCATTTTTTAAACAATCCAAAATGGCGGACTTCCTGTTGGGCGGAGCTAAAATGTTAGAGGGCGAAAGTTGTTCGGGTCGATGAGATCTATATGTGTACCAACTTTCGTAAATGTGCGTACATGTTTGCCCGATCTGCGCACTACTGTTTGTTTTTGCATTACAGGGGGCGCTACAGAGCCCCCGTGCCACGCCCGTGTTCCAGCCTTTGTCTGTTCGCAATGACGGACGACTCTAACGTCTGTGCTAAATTTCAAGAGTTTTCGAGTATGTTAAGGCACCCAAAATGCCCAAAAGTGTTAAAAAAAATAAAAATTAAAAAAAAAAGGATTAAAAAAAAAATAATAAATTCGAGCAAAAACAATAGGGCTTCGCACCTTTCGGTGCAGGCCATTCTGGCCTGCTCCTCGGTGCTCGGGCCCTAATAATAATCCTAAGGAAAACAATAGGGCTTCGCACCTTTCGGTGCAGGCCATTCTGGCCTGCTCCTCGGTGCTCGGGCCCTAAATATAGCTGCAAGCAGCGATGGCGGGCCCTCGCACGTTTTTTTACCGCTACACGGTGCCTCCGAGAAAACGATGCACGGTGGGCAAGTGCATCAAGTGGGTAAATATCGGTGGACTATTTATGTTGTTACTGACCCATTTGGGGACTGTAGGTAAAAGAAACCCCACATTTTGGACAAACGGGGGCACTAGTGAGCAACTTTAGAGGCACTTAACAGTTGACAACTCTGATGTGTGTGCCAAATTTGAAGTTAATCTAAGCATGCCAAGAGGCTTAAATATTCCTGAAATAATAGTAAATTTTGATTCGTTGCCATGGCAACAGCGTTCGAGATGTCAAAAATCCCTTCGCATTTTATCATCTCCAATGTCTCAGCATCATGTTGACCACGTTTGGTGTCAATCGCATGAATATCCTAGAAGGAGTATTGAAAAGTTCACTGCATGTAACTGTCAGCCTTAAATATGCCGGAAAATGAAAGCAAAGTTTGACACGTTGCCATGGGAACACCGTTTGAGATATCAAAATTCCCATTGCAATTTATCATCTACAATGTCTCGGCATCATGATCACCACATTTGGTGTCAATCGCTTGAATATCCTAGAAGGAGTATTTAAAAGTTCACTGCATGCAACTGAAGGGCTTAAATATGCCTTTAAAATGAAAGTAAAGTTTGACGTGTTGCCATGGGAACAACGTTCGAGATATCAAAAATCCCTTCACAATTTATCATCTACAATGTCTTGGCATCATGTTGACCAATTTTGGTGTCAATCGCATAAACATTCTAGGAGGAGTATTTAAAAGAACATCACATGGAACTGTCAAAAAAAATCAACCTTTGTGATTGCAACACTTCCTGGCGACTGGTGGTGGCGCTATACCCGAGACTTACAATAGGCACATTGATGCGATCGGAATCTTCAGACGAACAAACACCCCGCGTGTCATCACTATAAGACATTTTTTGCCTTAGATATTAGACACTTCCTGTTTCTCTGATTTCGCCACAACTTTGTCGCCTTGCCATGTCAGAACCGTTCGAGATATCAAAAATCCCTTCGCAATTTAGCAAGTCCAATGTCTTGACATCATGATCACCACGTTTGGTGTCATTTGCTTGAATCCCCTAGGAGGAGTATTCAAAAGTTCACCGCATGCATTTTTTAAACAATCCAAAATGGCGGACTTCCTGTTGGGCGGAGCTAAAATGTTAGAGGGCGAAAGTTGTTCTGGTCGATGAGATCTATATGTGTACCAACTTTCGTAAATGTGCGTACATGTTTGCCCGATCTGCGCACTACTGTTTGTTTTTGCATTACAGGGGGCGCTACAGAGCCCCCGTGCCACGCCCGTGTTCCAGCCTTTGTCTGTTCGCAATGACGGACGACTCTAACGTCTGTGCCAAATTTCAAGAGTTTTCGAGTATGTTAAGGCACCCAAAATGCCCAAAAGTGTTAAAAAAAACAAAAAATAAAAAAAAAATAAAAAAAAAAAATAATAAATTCGAGCAAAAACAATAGGGCTTCGCACCTTTCGGTGCAGGCCATTCTGGCCTGCTCCTCGGTGCTCGGGCCCTAAAAAAAAAAAAAAAAAAAGAATAAATCCGAGCAAAAACAATAGGGCTTCGCACCTTTCGGTGCAGGCCATTCTGGCCTGCTCCTCGGTGCTCGGGCCCTAATAATAATAATAAATATAGCTGCAAGCAGCGATGGCGGGCCCTCGCACGTGTTTTTACCGCTACACGGTGCCTCCGAGAAAACGACGCAAAGTGGGCACGTGCATCAAGTGGGTAAATATCAGTGGACTATTTCATGTTGTTACTGACCAATTTGGGTACTGTAGGTAAAAGAAACCCCACATTTTAAACAAACGGGGGCGCTAGTGAGCCACTAAATAGACACGCCTTTATCTGACCTTTTTGTCAACACTTAACAGCCGACAACTCTCATGTGTGTGCCAAATTTAATGTTAATCTAAACACGCCAAGAGCCTTAAATATGCCTGAAATTAAAGTAAAGTTTGAAGGGTTGCCATGGCAACAGCATTCGAGATGTCAAAAATTCCTTCGCAATTTAGCATCTACAATGTCTCAGAATCATGTTGACCACTTTTGGTGTCAATCGCATAAACATTCTAGGAGGAGTATTTAAAAGAACATCACATGGAACTGTCGAAAAATCAACCTTTGTGACTGCAACACTTCCTGGCGCCTGGTGGTGGCGCTATACCCGAGAGTCACAATAGGCACATCAATGCAATCAGAATCTTCAGACGAACAAACACCCTGTGTGTTATCACAATAAGACATTTTTTACCTTAGATATTAGACACTTCCTGTTTCTCTGATTTCGCCATGAATTTGTCGCGTCGCCATGGCAGAACCATTCGAGATATCAAAAATCCCTTCGCAATTTAGCAAGTACAATGTATCGGCATCATGATCACCACGTTTGGTGTCAATCCCATGAATCCCCTAGAAGGAGTATTCAAAAGTTCACCGTATGCATTTTTTAAACCATTCAAAATGGCCGACTTCCTGTTGTGCGGAGCTAATAGATTTGATTGTGAAAGTTGTTTGGGTCGACGAGATCTATATATGTACCAACTCTCGTACATGTGCGTACATGTTTGCCCGATTTGTGCATTAATATTTTTTTTTGCATTACAGGGGGCGCTACAGAGCCCTACTACCACGCCCGTGTTCCAGCGTTTGCCCGGTCCTAATGGTCAACGACTTTGAGGTCTGTGCCAAATTCCCGGTGTTTTCGAGCATGTTAAGGCACCCAAAGTGCATGCCAAGTGCTTAAATATGCCTGAAAATGAAAATAAAGTTTGAAGGGTTGCCATGGGAGCAGCATTCGAGATATCAAAAATCCCTTCGCAATTTATCATCTACAATGCCTCAGCATCATGTTGACCACTTTTGGTGTCAATCGCATGAAAATCCTAGGAGTAGTATTTAAAAGTTCACCGCATGCAACTGTCAAAAAATCCACCTTTTGTGACTGCCACACTTCCTGGTGCCTGTTGGTGGCGCTATACTCGAGACTCACAATAGGCACATCAATGCGATCGGAATCCTTGGCTGAACATACACACTGTGTTTTTATCCCAATAAGACATTTTTTGCTTTAGATATTAGATAATTCCTGTTTCTCTGAATTCGCCATGAATTTGTCGCCTCGCCATGGCAACACCGTTTGAGATATCAAAAATCCCTTCGCAATTTAGCAAGTCCAATGTCTCAGCATCATGTTCACCACGTTTGGTGTCAATCGTATGAATTCCCTAGGAGAGGTATTTAAAAGTTCATGACTGACACACTTCCTGGTGCCTGGTGGTGGCGCTATACCCGAGACTCACAATAGGCACATCAGTGTGATCGGAACCTTAAGACAAACAAACACCCTGCATGGCATCCCAATAAGACATTTTTTGCCTTAGATATTAGACACTTCCTGTTTCTCTGATTTCGACATAAATTTGTCGCCTCGCCATGACAGAACCGTTCGAGATATCAAAAATCCCTTCGCAATTTAGCAAGTACAATGCCTTGACATCATGATCACCACGTTTTGCGTCAATCCCATGAATCCACTAGGAGGAGTATTCAAAAGTTCACCGCATGCATTTTTGAAACAATACAAAATAGCAGACTTCCTGTTGGGCGGAGCTAAAATGTTAGAGGGCGAAAGTTGTTCAGGTCGATGAGATCTATATGCGTACCAACTTTCGTACATGTGCGAAAATTTTTGCCCGATCTGCGCACTACTGTTTGTTTTTGCATTACAGGGGGCGCTACAGAGCCCCCGTGCCACGCCTGTATTCCAGCCTTTGCCCGGTCGCAATGACGGACGACTTTGATGTCGGTGCCAAATTTCAAGAGTTTTCGAGTATGTTTAGGCACCCAAAATGCCCAAAAGTGTTAAAAAAAATAAAAATAATAATAAATATAGCTGCAAGCAGCGATGGCGGGCCCTCGCACGTTTATTTACCGCTACACGGTGCCTCAGAGAAAACGATGCACGGTGGGCAAGTGCATCAAGTGGGTAAATATCAGTGGACTATTTTATGTTGTTACTGACCCATTTGGGGACTGTAGGTAAAAGAAACCCTACATTTTAGACAAAGGGGGCGCTAGTGAGCCACTTAAGAGACACGCCTATGTCTGACCTTTTTGTCCACACTTAACAGCCGACAACTCTGATGTGTGTTAACTTTTAGGTTAATCTAAGCACGCCAAGAGTCCTAAATATGCCTGAAATAAAAGTAAAGTTTGGGGCGTTGCCATGGGAACAGCGTTTGAGATATCAAAAATCCCTTCGCAATTTATCATCTACAATTTCTCGGCATCATGTTGACCACTTTTGGTGTCAATCGCATGAAAATCCTTGGAGGAGTATTTAAAAGAACATCACATGGAACTGTCAAAAAATCAACCTTTGTGACTGCAACACTTCCTGGCGCCTGGTGGTGGCGCTATACCCGAGACTCACAATAGGCACATCGATGCAATCAGAATCTTCAGACGAACAAACAACCCGTGTGTCATCATAATAAGACATTTTTTACCCTAGATATTAGACACTTCCTGTTTCTCTGAATTCGCCATGAATTTGTCGCCTCGCCATGGCAGAACCGTTCGAGATATCAAAAATCCCTTCGCAATTTAGCAAGTACAATGTCTTGACATCATGATCACCACGTTTGGTGTCAATCCCATGAATCCCCTAGAAGGAGTATTTAAAAGTTCACCGCATGCATTTTTTAAACAATCCAAAATGGCCGACTTCCTGTTGGGCGGAGCTAAAATGTTAGAGGGCGGAAGTTTTTCGGGTCGATGATATCTATATGCGTACCAACTCTCGTACATGTGCGTACATGTTTGCCCGATCTGTGCACCAATGTTTTTTTTTGCATTACAGGGGGCGCTACAGAGCCCCTGTGCCACGCCCGTGTTCCAGCCTTTGCCCGTTCGCAATGACGGACGACTTTGAAGTCTGTGCCAAATTTCAAGAGTTTTCGAGTATGTTTAGGCACCCAAAATGCCCAAAAGTGTTAAAAAAAAAAAAAAAAAAATAATAATAATAATAATAATAATAAATCCGAGCAAAAACAATAGGGCTTCGCACCTTTCGGTGCAGGCCATTCTTGCCTGCTCCTCGGTGCTCGGGCCCTAAAAATAGGGCTTCGCAACTATCGGTGCAGGCCATTCAGGCCTGCTCCACGGTGCTCGGGCCCTAAATATAGCTGCAAGCAGCGATGGCGGGCCCTCGCACGTTTATTTACCGCTACACGGTGCCTCCGAGAAAACGATGCACGGTGGGCAAGTGCATCAAGTGGGTAAATATCGGTGGACTATTTCATGTTGCTACTGACCCATTTAGGTACTGTAGGTAAAAGAAACCCCACATTTTAGACAAATGGGGGGGGGGTAATGAGGCACTAAATAGACACGCCTTTATCTGACCTTTTTGTCAACACTGAACAGCCGACAACTCTGATGTGTGTGCCAAATTTAAAGTTAATCTACGCACGCCAAGAGCCTTATGCCAGAAATAAAAGGAAAGTTTGACGCGTTGCCATGGGAATAGCGTTCGAGATGTCAAAAATTTCTTCGCAATTTAGCGTCCACAATGTCTCAGCATCATGTTGACCACTTCTGGTGTCAATCGCATGGATCCTATACGAGGAGTATTTAAAGGTTCACAGCATGTTACTGTCAGTCTTAAATATGTGTAAAAATGAAAGTAAAGTTTGACACGTTGCCATGGCAACACAGTTTGAGATATCAAAAATCCCTTCACAATTTAGCATCTACAATGTCTCGCCATTATGTTGACCACTTCTGGTGTCAATCACAGTATTTCCCTAGAAGGAGTATTTAAAAGTTAACTGCAGGCAACTGAAGGGCTTAAATATGCCTTTAAAATGAAAGTAAAGTTTGATGCGTTGCCATGGGAACAACGTTCGAGATATCAAAAATCCCTTCGCAATTTATCATTTACAATGTCTTGGCATCATGTTGACCACTTTTGGGGTCAATCGCATAAACATTCTAGGAGCAGTATTTAAAAGAACATCACATGGAACTGTCAAAAAAATCAACCTTTGTGACTGCAACACTTCCTGGCGCCTGGTGGTGGCGCTATACCCGAGCCTCACAATAGGCACATCGATGCGATCGGAATCTTCAGACGAACAAACACCCCGCGTGTCATCACAATAAGACATTTTTTGCCTTAGATATCAGACAGTTCCTGTTTCTCTGATTTCACCACAACTTTGTCGCCTTGCCATGTCAGAACCGTTCAAGATATCAAAGATCCCTTCGCAATTTAGCAAGTCCAATGTCTTGACATCATGATCACCACGTTTGGTGTCATTTGCTTGAATCCCCTAGGAGGAGTATTCAAAAGTTCACCGCATGCATTTTTTAAACAATCCAAAATGGCGGACTTCCTGTTGGGCGGAGCTAAAATGTTAGAGGGCGAAAGTTGTTCGGGTCGATGAGATCTATATGTGTACCAACTTTCGTAAATGTGCGTACATGTTTGCCCGATCTGCGCACTACTGTTTGTTTTTGCATTACAGGGGGCGCTACAGAGCCCCCATGCCACGCCCGTGTTCCAGCCTTTGTCTGTTCGCAATGACGGACGACTCTAACGTCTGTGCAAAATTTCAAGAGTTTTCGAGTATGTTAAGGCACCCAAAATGCCCAAAAGTGTTAAAAAAAAAAAAATATATATATAGCTGCAAGCAGCGATGGCGGGCCCTCGCACGTATTTTTACCGCTACACGGTGCCTCCGAGAAAACAATGCACGGTGGGCAAGTGCATCAAATGGGTAAATATCGGTGGACTATTTATGTTGTTACTGACCCATTTGGGGACTGTAGGTAAAAGAAACCCCACATTTTGGACAAATGGGGGCGCTAGTGAGCGACTTAAGAGACACGCCTATGTCTGACCTTTTTGTCAACACTTAACAGATGACAACTCTGATGTGTGTGCCAAATTTGAAGTTAATCTAAGCATGCCAAGAGGCTTAAATATTCCTGAAATAATAGTAAACTTTGATCCGTTGCCATGGCGACAGCGTTCGAAATGTCAAAAATTCCCTCGCAATTTATCATCTACAATGTCTCAGCATCATGGTCATCATGTTTGGTGTCAATCGCATGAATATTCTTGAAGGAGTATTGAAAAGTTCACTGGATGCAACTGAAGGGCTTAAATATGCCTTTAAAATTAAAGTAAAGTTTGAAGCGTTGCCATGGCAACAGCGTTCGAGATGTCAAAAATTCCTTCGCAATTTATCATCTACTATGTCTTGGCATCATGTTGACCACTTTTGGTGTCAATCGCATAAACATTCTAGGAGGAGTATTTAAAAGAACATCACATGGAACTGTCAAAAAAATCAACCTTTGTGACTGCAACACTTCCTGGCGCCTGGTGGTGGCGCTATACCCGAGACTTACAATAGGCACATCGATGCGATCGGAATCTTCAGACAAACAAACACCCCGCGTGTCATCACTATAAGACATTTTTTGCCTTAGATATTAGACACTTTCTGTTTCTCTGATTTCGCCATGACTTTGCCGCTTCGCCATTGCAACACCGTTCGAGATATCAAAAATCCCTTCGCAATTTAGCAAGTCCAATGTCTGGACATCGTGATCACCACGTTGGGTGTCATTTGCTTGAATCCCCTAGGAGGAGTATTCAAAAGTTCACCGCATGCATTTTTTAAACAATCCAAAATGGCGGACTTCCTGTTGGGCGGAGCTAAAATGTTAGAGGGCGAAAGTTGTTCGGGTCGATGAGATCTATATGTGTACCAACTTTTGTAAATGTGCGTACATGTTTGCCCGATCTGCGCACTACTGTTTGTTTTTGCATTACAGGGGGCGCTACAGAGCCCCCGTGCCACGCCCGTGTTCCAGCCTTTGTCTGTTCGCAATGACGGACGACTCTAACGTCTGTGCCAAATTTCAAGAGTTTTCGAGTATGTTAAGGCACCCAAAATGCCCAAAAGTGTTAAAAAAAATTAAAATAAAAAAATAAATAAAATAAAAAATAATAAATTCGAGCAAAAACAATAGGGCTTCGCACCTTTCGGTGCAGGCCATTCTGGCCTGCTCCTCGGTGCTCGGGCCCTAATAAATTCGAGCAAAAACAATAGGGCTTCGCACCTTTCGGTGCAGGCCATTCTGGCCTGCTCCTCGGTGCTCGGGCCCTAATAAATCCGAGCAAAAACAATAGGGCTTCGCACCTTTCGGTGCAGGCCATTCTGGCCTGCTCCTCGGTGCTCGGGCCCTAATAACTCCTTGAAAAACAATAGGGTCCTCACACCCGGTGTGCTCGGGCCCTAAAAAGTTGGGACACTGTAGAAATTTTGAGAAAAAAAGGAATGGAATAATTTACTACTCTCATAAACTTATATTTTATTTACAATAGAATATAGATAACATATCAAATGTAGAAAGTGAGACATTTTGAAATGTAATGCCAAATATTGGCTCATTTTGGATTTTATGAGAGCTACACATTCCAAAAAAAGTTGGGACAGGTAGCAATAAGAGGCCAAAAAATTTAAATGTACATATAAGGAACAGCTTAAGGACTAATATGCAACTTATTAGTTCAATTGGCAACATGATGGGTATAAAAAAGCCTGTCAGAGTGGCAGTGTCTCGCAAAGGTCAAGATGGGCACATTCCTCCTAACCCGAGATGGCCTTCACCCGTCATCGGAAGGAAGTGCTATACTCACTAGAAATCTGATCAATAGTCTTAATTCTGATATAGCCCAGGTCAGGAAACAGATGGATCGGCTTAACTGTCTGTCTGTTAGCTGCCGTGATATGTCAAGATCACTTATATCCCAGCACTTCGAGTCGATCTTACCAGAATATCAACACATTTCAACTGTATCTGTTCCCCGAACAAACAAATACAGAGCACCGCTTACCGCATCTGGTACAAATTTGATTAATATAAAATTAGAAAACAATACATTAACCGATGAACCTCGAATGTTAAAATTCGGCCTTCTTAACATTAGATCGCTTACCAATGTAGGGTTAAAAATATAGGAATTTATTACTTTGTCACAACCCCCATTTCCATACTGTACCATCTGGATTCCTGTGCCTACTGATGGTGATCACAGACTATTGTCACAGCTGTTTATTCAATACAGTGGGGGTTAAAGGTGTGGTCTTCTGATTGGTCAGTTTGAATGTATGATGTTAGGTTTAGTCACATGGTCAAGGGAAAGAGAATATAGGTCTTGGTTTTCATGAGATCTGGGCTTTTGCCTTTTGGCATTGGCCATTTGCTTTCTGCCCTCTGCTTTTCTTCTTTACCTGAGTTCTTGGGTTTAGGCCTTTAGGCCTAGATTCCAGTTCTTAAAGGCGCAAAAGAGGATGTTTCCGCCGACTGAGAATCCAAAGACCGTTACTGAGTTTTTTAAATAAGCGCATGCGCAAGAACAGCCTCCCTCCTTCACAGCTCATATCTAGGAAACGCCTTCCATAGCTCGTGCACGAGTATTTGAACACGAGTGTTTGTTTACCACTGGCATATGCTGTGTCGCGTCAGTGGATTCATTATGTGAAATGATATGATAATAAACACATAAGACGTAAAGTTAGATCAGTCGACGCTACTCCCATTTCAACTAGCGTGTAGCAGACTGGTCACTTACAACTACAGTACAAGAACAACGTCGATATACCTGAATAACAGTACAACAATAATTATTCCACAAAGAAAGAATAATCACTGTTACCTGTCGAAGAGAATTTTTGCGACCTGCGCGTCTGACACCTCTCTGTTCCTTCATTGCTCTCCAGTGTTGAAATGTTTCTCCAATAACGACTCTGGTTAGATAACATTCTTCTGACAATTTTCTCCTCTTCTCAGCGACTTAAAAACTCTTTCTTTTGCGTCCTCCTTCGGGTTTCTTCTCTTCCATGGTGCAGATTCGAGGAGGAAAGCAGGAGCGAAAATGAAAACAAACCGAAACTTAAGACGGAGTTTCATGCGCTATGCGCATGCGTCACTCGTGTAACGTTACTGGAGCGCGCACGTCTCTCGCAAGAAACGTAATGGCAGTGATTGACAAGCCAGAGGGCCAATGACGATTGCGATGATTGCATCAACGATTGGCTGATGTTTATAAGGCCCTACCTTATGCACAGATGACATATATTAATTTTATTACTTTCAGTGCGCCTAATAAATAGTCTTTTATCATTTAGTAAAGACAGTTTCAGGTAATATTGCAAAAATGTATTAAACAAACATCCTCTTTTCCACCTTTAATGGTGATTCTCTTTCTTCTAAACTTTCTTTCTTTCTCTATCTTATCAGGTAATATCACACATACATTGGAAACAGTCAATTGTTTGTATTAAGTACCATTTCATGCATTTATAGTGTAACCATTTCAATTGTAACTTTAAGTCAGTACTGTTATTAAACCTTTTAATTTACAAATCTGTTGTTTAGTTTTGATTTAGTGTTAATACTTAAACGCTACATATTGCAATTCAATATATTTATATTCTAGCAATGCTCTCCCACATATTTTGCTATTATAACTGCACTTATTTCCGTCGTTGGTATAGGTTGCAGAAGGGTGATAATTGACCAGAAATACACAGTTTTATAATATCTTGCTGTTAACATTTCTCAGTCATTTCGGCATTCCTACAGACTGAACCACTGTAGTGAATCCACCCTTACAGTTTTGGTGCCGAAACCCGGGATCCCTTGCAGTGAGTTTTCTGAGTTTTACTTTGTTTGATCAACTGAATGAGGACTTTATCACAGTTTATCCTGTGAATGTGTTAAAGACCTTCTGACCACACAGTGGGTAAGTCTGTTTTCATTGTTTCATGGCATGGTTAGTAAAATCTCCATTTGCATGAATTGTATGAAACAGAAATAAGAAGGACCTTAAATAGTTCTAGAGATTATTTCAGATTATCTCCTCAGGGATGGAAGGGATTAATTTAAGTAATGATATATTGTTTGCTTTATGGAGCGAGAAAGTTGAACCTACACTTTCTAAATTATATAAAAAGGGTTTGAATTACAACGCTACCACTGATGATATTCTCACATGGTGGCACACAGTTGGTAGTGAACAAAGAAAATCCAAACATGCTGAAATCATTGAGGCTTTGAATTTCATGACGTGCAAGCAGCTACGTAAAAATAATGCAATTTTTGACTCAGTCCTAAATGCTAAAAGTGATGAATTGAGAACCAAAAACGCTGTATTAAAAAAGTCAGAGGCAAAGATCCAAAATCTTCAAACTCAGATAGATCAACTATCATCTGAGCAGTTAGCCCTGGCTAAACAGTGTGAGAAGTATAAAGACATTATTGCAGATGTAAAGGCAAAACTAATTGTGCGAGACACTAAGGCTATGTTTACACGTGGGCGGCTATTTTCATAAACGGACATTTCAAGCTCTCCGGTTTCAAAAATAATATCGTGCACACATGTCAGTTTTCAGAAAAGTGTTTATGTACACGTACCCATGCATATATGCCGTCAAGAGAAGCTCAAGCCCACGTAAGCCAATCACTAGCAGCGCTGGTGGTGACGCGAACTGGTTCTTCATGTTGGAGGGAGGAGCTGTTGCAGTAGGTGATCGATGACGTCAAATTACCGCGAGAGCGAGTTGAGGAATCACACGTAGAGGTCTAATTTTGAATTGCTCTCGCGGTACTTTGACGTCATCCGTCTGTCGGTTTTTGCAGCGCCGCATGAAGTCAAACACGCGTAAAATTGCTGACCTCCGAGCACTCGTCTCTGCTCCTCGACATAATGGAGCAGCTGTATTTGCAAATACAAACACACGAAACGAGTTTGCACAAACATAAATGTGATCTTGGAAGCATTCAGAGTAGCAGTCACATGTAAACATGGGTCGCACTTTTGACGTAGGTGCGAGCTCTGGCGCATACTCTGTGACGTTGCCTGCTTATGTCACCAGGTGACTATGATGGGGCGGAACCGAAAGTGGCGGAGAAAGGTTCCGCCTGAAGACGGTTTCCGCCCGGGCCCAATTTTTAACTGCACATATTTGCTTCCTGGTCTCCCTGGCAACACAGATCACGGGCAGACGAGCAACAGGTGTTATGAATTAAACAGGCAACTCGTGATTGGAAGAGAGAAGGGAGGCAAGACCCATAAAAAGGTCTAAGGAAAGCACAAACGGGGAGAGTTGTTTTGGGCATGAGCTCCATTTGCTGCCTAGGGCAGAGAAATCACACGCTCCGTCCTTGGAGGAGCCGGAGGGCGCTGTTGATCCACGGAGTGCTTATAGCAAGAGGAAAGAGTGCGGCAGCCAAGAGAGGCGAAAAGGACGGAGCTGTGATATTTAAAGGAGCACTGCACCGGAGGGTGCTTTGTAAACGTTGGTGCTTAGTGTGTGAGTTGAGGTGCGGAGCTGTGCTCGTCCGATACACATTGGAAGCTGGTTGTACTTTCTCTCTCTCTCTCTCTGGTAGTTCTCAGTGGATGTTGCAGTAAGAGAAAACCCTGTGGGTAGAAGAAACATCGGTATATGTGACACATGTAGAGAAACCAAGGAAGAAGGGAATGAAACAGTCCTTTTTGCAAAATATTAACCGAGAGGACCGCTGTGAGTATTAGCTTCTGGATTAAACGAAGTGTAACCACTAACCTGTCTATTTACCGTACACCTCCAGGAAGCGGAGGGCGGCCCTACCCCTGATCTAGCGCGGTAGGTGAGCCGCAGAAATAGTTGGACTCAGCAGCCATAGCAGCAGAGCTAAACATCCCGGCCGTATTGTCATCGCCCCCATCCGACCTCAGCGAAGTGGAGGACGTCGGGCGTCTCTTTGTGTACACCTATAGTGTGGTGGGTGAGTCCATGTAATTTGAAAACCTTTCACGTTGAAGTGGTGCTGTGTATTTGCTGTGGGTTGCTGTGCAAGTGCTGTGTGTCTTGTCAGACGTACCCCGCATCATCCCCTTTACTGAGGAAGAGACGGAAAGGCTGACGGTCGTGAGTAACCTCATCTATTATACGCTGTGTGCGGTTTGAGTCTGAAGTGACGGTGTGGGCCTCTGGAAGCCACCCCCGTCTGTGTGTCGACAGTTTTCGGAGTGTGGCGGTGAAGATTTGAAAGCTGGCAGTGTGTGCGTGAGTACAACTACGGGCCTGTGTATTGCTACTTTACCTGTGTGTTTTCCCTTGTGGCAGAGCGAGAGGCGAAGGAGTTCCGCCGCCCCGTGGTCTCTACAAAGGGGCGCCCCTGTCCGGTATTCGATCGCCCGACGGGCATTTAGGATAGGGCAGCGCTCGGCCCGGTGAGACGGTGTGACAGTTCGCCCCCCTGCTGGCCAGCGAACTCGCCGAGAGCGTTTTGGTCCCCCGGCGTCTTCTGGGGAAATCATCGCCGTTGCCCTTCTGTGTAGGCCAGCCGTCGTAAGCCCGCCCCCGTGCATTGTCGATCAGAACACTGTGTAGTGAGCTGAGGAAAAGCTGCACTTATCCAGAGTTGAAAACAGCCGAGAGGTGAGAAGCATCTAAGTTGAACTAACCGTGTTGTTGTGTCCAAGCTGCCTGTGGAGAAAGAGAGAACGAGAGTGAACGTCAGGAGAACGAACTGTGGACAGACATACATACCCAGAGCTGTAAACAGCAGAGAGGTGAGAAGCATCCAAGTTGAACTAACCGTGTTGTTGTGTCTAAGCTGCCTGTGGAGAAAGAGAGAACGAGAGTGAACGTCAGGAGAACGAACTGTGGACAGACATACATACCCAGAGCTGTAAACAGCAGAGAGGTGAGAAGCATCCAAGTTGAACTAACCGTGTTGTTGGGTCCAAGTTGCCTGTGGAGAAAGAGAGAACGAGAGTGAACGTCAGGAGAACGAACTGTGGACAGTCATACATACCCAGAGCTGTAAACAGCAGAGAGGTGAGAAGCATCCAAGTCGAACTAACCGTGTTGTTGTGTCCAAGCTGCCTGTGGAGAAAGAGAGAACGAGAGTGAACGTCAGGAGAACGAACTGTGGACAGACATCCATACCCAGAGCTGTAAACAGCAGACAGGTGAGGATGATCCAAGTCCAGATTAAACGTGTTTTTGTGCCCCAGTCGCTGCCTGTGGAAAGAGGAGGAAAGTAGAGTGAGCAGTGAAGCATCTGACCCACGCGATACAGGTATAACGGGCGAAGAGAGAGATAAACCCCTAAATCACACTATTTTGTCTTTGCCTCCAGGAGAGAAGAGGAGGGTGCCACGGATAGCGGAGTTTGGCAGGAGCCTGTGTTTCCCGTCTCCCCCCCCCCCCTATACCTTTGGTCACCAGCCCCCTGGAACCCCCGTTGCCCTCTTCCCCCTTCTTGCCACCTTCCTGTGCCGTGGTCTGCCTGGAAGGCAGAGAGGAAGTTTAGTTTTAATTGCCCCTCCCCCATTCCCCAAGTTATTTTAAATATTTAAATAAAGTTTGTTTTAATACTTACCTGTTCGCGTGTTGTCTGGTCATTGGGTTGGCTTTGGGGACCTCCTCGAGGTGGAAGTTGAGAAGGGGCGTGGCTTTAGCCATTAACAGCCAGCCCCTAGCCGTGACACTTAAACATCCGTTTGTCTCACTTTACATGCAACCGTGCAACCGAAGATTTTCAAGATCTCCACTCTGGCCGGAGTTTTTAGAAACAATCGATTTCAGAGGCGAGTTCTCCATTTGCATGTAAACGAGGGGCACAAACGAAGGTAAATCTCTTAGTTTTTAAAAATAACCATGTACATGTAAACAGAGCCATAGTCTCCCCAAATGATGTTTTATTAACATAGTTCGGGAGGAGCATGTCAAATAAACCACTTAAGTACTTCCAGCTGACTATAATCAGTAATCAACTCTAGTACCATCAGCTGTCTGCAATCAGTAATCATCTTATCTACCCAATTAGCACAAAGGCAAGCCATATATAAGTCACAGTTTAACTCTCCAAAGATCCTCTGCAGTCTCCAGAATCCCTCCACCACCCCGTCTCCTCTCACTCACCATGTTATTTTCTTAAACCGGGGGGGGATACTCTGCGTTCGGGCCCATTTCCGAGCTCAGAGCCCTCTCCCCGGACAGCACGCCAAATACGTTTACTAATTTAATCTATCCAACTTATTTGTAAGTGTGAACTCGTGAAACGCTTAACAGCGATGGGACTAAAAATGATGCTACTTGTACTAAAGAGAATGTATTTTCCAGAACCCAGAAAAGTGTTCCTATTTCAGCGATTGGGGTGATGCATCAACATGCTGGAACAGAACCGCATGTTGTGAAAGAAGCATTAGAGAGTCACAGACCTCCTAAAGCTCCAGTAGAACCAAGCTACAGACCCGGTGGCAAAATGAACAGGCTTTGTAATTCCTGTCATAAAATAGGCCATACAGAGGAGAAATGCTGGTCACTGGGCAGGGGCAGACCTCCATCCTATTATTTAAAATGTAGGAAATCACTTTCTAAGGACAGATGTAAGCAATCTGGTTTTGCTGGTAAAACTCTTACTGAGTTAACTGCATTGTTTATGCAAGGACTCCAGCTGTTGACCTCACTTGCTAGTGGCTTAGCAGCCAGTTAGCATGTGTTTAACATTCTCATTACAACGATCCTGTTTGCATTTCCTGATTTGTAATTGTTCGTAATGCATTGTTGTTTCTATAGAACACAAATTGTAGTTGTTTGTTGTACTATATGTACACATAGGCTAATGAAGTTAATTTCTTAAAACACTTGACTGTTTCCACTGTAAGTATTAGACAGTGAAAGGTTGTTGAAGCTGGACCAGTTGTCTTGTGTTAATGGAATAACTTTTGCTCTTGAAATTGTCTACCAGTTTCAAGTTGTATGTGTTTCTGATGTAACCCACAGTTCAAATAGAACCATAAATAATATTAGTGAAATAAATAATATATATAATAATATATAATATAATTAATAAATAGCAATAAATAGATAAATACGTTATTTAGAAACCACACAATATATTAAAATATTGATTTTGTAAAAGTTTCAATTCTTTTAATGATGTTGAACCATCCCTTTAGCTTAATATCCCTCTGCCCCTTTAAGACACTTTCACAGTTATGCACGAGCTGTTTTGTTTTGTTTTGTTTTTTTAACATTAACGGCAGACGCTAACGGAAAATCGATAAGATACACACGGAATCCAGACACCTTAAACTAAACTCCAAAATTAGGCTTATTTAACACTTCTAATATTTTGTTCATCGAAAATCAACCCTATAACATCTTAGCGGTGGTTTTGAGGAGTGTTTTCGGTTTTGGCCAGTTTTTTTTCCCCTACACGGAAAAGTTTATGGACAGCTCGACGCCGGATCGGACCTTTGGATAATCAGCGTATTGCGAGACAGCATACGAATGAACAGATATTTCAACTGGATACTAGATGGCGAGCCAACCCAAGGATCTCTAACCTGCAAGAACTGAAACACTGCATTCTGATCGCTTACATGGTTTGACCTGAACAAAGTGAACCACTGAGCTATATTCTTTTAATCACATTGGACATTGACCTTTGAACACATTGAATTGGACGGATCCTCTGAACTGAAATTCTGAAATTGCAACACAATAATTTTGATTTATTGAATAGAGAAATTGGTGAATAGGTGAATGTATGAATGAAAATTGGTTGATGTATTGTATTTTTTTTTCTTTTATGTTTTCTGTTAAAGTGAGACTCCAAAGTGTAGCAATTGCACAAACAAAAGAAACATTTAAATCCTTACATTTTACCTGCAAAGAAAGAGTTAGACCCTATAAAGTGAAACAATCACACTAACATAAGCACACTAAAATACGTACCTGTTCCCTTAAAGAAGAGTTAACTTAAAAGAAAACTAGAAACAAATAGCTTAAAAATAGTTAAAGCAACTGTTCTAAAAGAGCTGATTAAAATTTAATAGACCGGTCTAAGAACAAAACTAACCAGAATAAACCCATACTTAAACCAGTTAAATCCATTTAAACTTATTTAAATAAGAAAAGATTAAATATAAAGGATTTAAAATTATATATTATACATATCGTACTGTAAATATTTATTGATTATTTATTGACATACATCTTTTATTATAAATATTTATTGATTATTTATTGATCTACATTGATTATTTATTGACACATCTTTTACTGTAAATATTTATTGATTATTTATTGATCTACATTTTGTGGGGTAAATATTTATCAATACATTTATTGAATAATTTATATATTTATTTAATTATTCTATTTATCTTACTAACTTACCTATTCCATTCTTATTCCTGTTTTTAGTAAACTGCTAATTAATTTATATAAGTTTTCATGTCTCATGTGTCTTTTCTAATATAACATACACCACTCAACGAACCTAGAACTGGTCCAGTAGCATAGTTATTACGATTGCAGTGACATAAGTGCTACATAAAATTTGACGAGCCAGCAGCCAGGAGTGGTATTAATTCAAATAAAATAGAGTTAAAACTAGAGTCTAACCTTAACGAGACATGGAAGCAGTCCAGCATAACAATGTAAAAGTCCCTAATGCTGTTATCGTTAGTGGCATTACCGATACAGAAACAGATGAAGAACTTTTTGACTTTCTTAAGCAATATGGTTCCATCGAAAGAATAATTCCAATAGACTCCACACACACAGCACACTCAGACAAGCAAGTCATTATAGAATATAGATATGGCACAGCTGTACAGGCACTTGCATCTTTATTGCCCTACACACTTGACACTAGTTCCCCAGCTAAATACAGTTACTGCATTAGAACCCTAGCTAGTGTCTACACACCTGTAGTTAGCAAAACAGGTACACAGACCTACCTCTCTGAGCTGAAGGAGATAGCAAAGCAGACTGGCAAGGACCTTGCAACTCTCCTTAAAGAAGAACTCTCCATCATCAGCAATGCCGTTGACCTCGAGATTCCCGAGACTCAAAGTGACAGCATGGAATTGAAATCACCTGAGCAACATCTTCCACAAAGAGCCACACAGGTTGGCCCTCAGAACACATTTCCAGAGCAGCATGTCCAGCCAGGCGGCGACTGGACGCCACCTCCAGCACCAGCCAAAGAGACACCATCTGTTCTGAAACTCTGTGACATGAATCCACCAGAAATTCAGAAAGTAATCGTTGAACACATTGTGCGAAATGAAGACTCTGCTATGCATGTAAACACAGCCCTAAGAATCCAACCCTTTTCTGGGCATCTCCCTAGACCCAACAATGAGGCAGATTATGAGACCTGGCGCTCTAATGTGGGACTTCTTCTCAAAGACATTAGGCAATCAGACCTGCACAAATCACGGAAGCTCCTTGAAAGCCTCTTGTCACCTGCCATTGACATTGTGAAGCACCTGACACCCGAAACACCTCCAAGTGTATATCTGGATATCCTGGACTCTGCATTTAGCACCGTTGAAGATGGCGACGACCTATTTGCAAAGTATCTCAATACAATGCAAGACAGTGGTGAGAAACCCTCAACTTACCTCCAACGGCTGCAGGTGATGTTGAATGCCACCCTCAGGAGGGGGGGTGTCTCTGCAAGTGAGTTTGACAGGCAGCTTCTGAGACAATTTGTCAGAGGTTGTTGGGACAACACCTTGATATCTGAGCTGCAACTGGAGCAGAAAAAGCAAAATCCACCTACCATTGCAGAACTGCTGCTGTTACTCCGCACAGCAGAAGACAGGCGAGCTTCCAAAACATCTCGGATGAAGCACCATCTCAGTTCCTCAAAACCCAAGGTGTCATCCCATTACCAAGGCATTTGTGTGCAGTATGATGAAGAATGCAGTACATCGCATTTACCTACTCCTTCACCAGAGATTCAAGATCTGAAAAGGCAAATAGCAGATTTACAAACCCAGCTCGCACGTGTCACGCAGAAAAGTCAAAGAAAGAACCAAGCTAAGCCAGCTCCCAAACTGAAGGTGCCCACACCTGGTTTTATGGGAGTTCAGACTCCCACACCTCACAGCCAAGATGAAAAGACCAACAGCAGCAGGAGACCAAAACCTTGGTACTGCTTCAGGTGCGGAGAGGATGGACACATCAAGCCACAGTGTGATGGTGAACCAAATCCCTCTCTGGTAGCCTCAAAAGGAAAGCTGTTGAAGGAAAAGCAGCAAGCATAGGATGTTGTAAACAGCACTTCAGAGCCTAAGAATTTTTAGAGCCAGTTCCTGCAGAGGGACAAACAGGGACTGGGAGACAGACAAAGTGTCCCAAACAGAAACGACGTGTTTCCAACATGTTCTCTAACTCTACCACCAAGAGACAGTCAGCAACCCTGCCCAAGGGACTGATTGGAGCACGGTGCACTGCACAAGTGACCATATGTGGCAAAGTATGCAGCTGCCTATTAGACACAGGCTCTCAAGTCACGACAATCCCAAACTCCTTCTATCAAGAAACCCTGTCTCATCTTCCCATCCACTCATTAAGTGACTTGCTTGAGGTGGAGGGAGCAAATGGTCAGGAAGTGCCTTACCTTGGCTACATCGAAGTCACCATCAGCTTCTCTAGGAGCACCTTTGGAGTGGACATTGACGTTCCTACACTAGCGTTAATTGTACATGATATGCGCTCAACTCTGTCATCAGTACTAGTAGGAACCAATGCTTTAGATGTTCTCTATGAGCAGTATGTAGATGTCACTCCTCAGAACTACCAGTCCCTTCCATATGGCTACAGAGCAGTCTTAAAAACTCTAGGAGCCAGACAAAGACATACTTTTGATTCAAGCATGGGGAAAGTGAGACTACACAGCAGAGACGCTGAGACCATTGCTGCCTGTCAGACAAGAGTCTTTGAAGGATCAGTGAGCTGCAGAACAACTAACTGCAGTCAGTGGGTGATAGTAGAGTCACCAACAGCAGTTTCGTTACCAGGTGGCATACTGGTAACTGACGGGCTAGCAAACCTGCCATCTAAGCAGCCCCATTGCTTACCAGTCATTCTGAAGAATGAGTCAGACCATGACATAACTCTACCCCCTAAGGCTGTAATAGCAGAGATCCATGCCATCAAGAGTGCCCAGTCTATTCAAACTCTTGGTTCCAAACACTCAACAGACCTGACCCCCAAGAAAAAAATTGAATTTAACTTCAGTAACTCTCCAATATGTAACAAGTGGAAAGACAGAATATCCGAAAAATTGAACTCCATGCCTGAGGTGTTCGCGCAGCACGACCTTGACTTTGGCCGTACTGACAAGATCAAACATCACATAAAGCTTAGTGACGAGACACCTTTTAAGCACAGAGCGAGGCCTATACACCCACAGGACATCGAGGCTGTACGAAACCACATCCAGCAACTCCTTCATGCAGAAGTCATCCGCGAATCTGAATCACCCTTCTCCTCGCCGATTGTGGTCGTCAAGAAGAAGAATGGCGATGTCAGACTCTGCGTGGACTATAGAAAGCTGAACTTGCAGACGATCAAAGATTCATACGCCTTACCCAATCTGGAGGAGTCCTTTTCGGCATTGACTGGATCAAAGTGGTTCTCAGTGCTCGATCTCAAATCTGGATTTTACCAGATCGAAATGGAGGAACAAGACAAGCAGAAAACTGCATTTGTCTGTCCACTTGGATTCTATGAATTCAACCGGATGCCTCAGGGGATAACAAATGCCCCAAGCACATTCCAGAGGCTCATGGAACGCTGCATAGGAGGATTGAACATGAAGCAGGCTCTCGTCTTTCTGGATGACTTGATTATCTTCTCCTCAACACTACAAGAGCATGAGGAAAGACTGATGCGGGTGCTCAACCGGTTGAAAGAGCTTGGCCTGAAGTTATCGCCCGAGAAATGCAAATTCTTCCAGACCTCCGTGAAGTACTTAGGACACATTGTGTCTGAGAAGGGAGTTGAAACAGACCCAGAGAAAATAACAGCTTTAAAAACCTGGCCAGGACCAACTAAACTGAAAGAACTGAGAGCATTCTTGGGATTCTGCGGTTACTACCGTAGGTTCGTTAAGGACTATTCAAAGATTGTGAAGCCTCTCAATGCCCTCACTGCTGGATATCCCCCATTGAGAAAAGGCTTTAAGACCACAGTGAATAGTGAGAAGTACTACAATCCAAAAGACCTCTTCGGTGACAGATGGACCACCACTTGCCAAACAGCTTTTGACACTCTCATTGAGAAGCTAACCACTGCCCCTGTCCTCGGGTTTGCTGACCCCAAGTTGCCCTACATCCTGCATACAGATGCCAGCACTTCAGGTCTTGGTGCAGCACTCTACCAGGAGCAACAAGGACAGAAGAGAGTCATCGCCTATGCAAGCCGTGGTCTATCAAGATGTGAAAGCAGGTACCCTGCCCACAAGTTGGAATTTCTTGCCCTTAAGTGGGCAATTACAGAAAAATTTCAAGACTACCTCTACGGACGCCCATTTCTTGCTGTCACTGATAGTAACCCATTGACCTACATACTTACCTCTGCCAAGCTTGATGCCACAAGCTACAGGTGGTTAGCTGATCTGTCAACCTTCGATTTCCAGCTGCAGTACAGGGCTGGGAAGCATAATCAGGATGCAGACGGGCTGTCCAGACGTCCACATGATAGGCTACCTGATGACTCATCGTCCCGGAAAGAGATGGAGAGGATACAGCAGTTCACAAAAAGACACCTGTCAACAGAAATGGATGAAAGCACCATCAAGGCCATCTGTGAAAAGCACATGGTTCATGATGAAGGAACATTGCCTGGAACTACTTTGGTTATGTCGCTTGCCCACCATTCAAGTGCTATTCCAGAGGGTTTTGAAGAGGAATGCCAGCTAGACGGTGTGAACGTCATCCCGATGATAACACCCACTGAGATGCGGGAGAAGCAGAGGGCAGATTCTTGCATCAGTGCAGTACTCAGACAGCTGGAGCTGGGAGAAAAACCTCCACCATCTCTCAGAAAAGAACTCCCTGAGCTCTCCCTCCTCTTCAGAGAGTGGAACAGGCTGGAGATCTTAGATGGCGTCTTGTTCCGTAAACGACAAGAGGGTGCACAGACTCACTACCAGCTTGTGTTACCTGAAAATCTGAGACCCATAGTTCTGAAGAGTCTCCATGATGACATGGGCCACATGGGTGTAGACCGGACGCTTGACCTTGTCCGCAAACGTTTCTATTGGCCAAAAATGTCAGCTGAGGTAGAGGCCAAGATCAAGACCTGTGACCGCTGCACAAGGCGTAAAGTCCCACCAGAGAAAGCTGCACCTCTTGTGAACATCACAGCTACACGACCTCTTGAGCTGGTATGCATGGACTTTCTCACCCTAGAGCCGGACTCCAGTGGCACCAAAGACATCCTGGTCATCACGGACCACTTTACGAAATATGCAGTGGCCATTCCCACCTCAAACCAGAAGGCTCAGACTGTTGCCAAATGCCTTTGGGACCACTTCATTGTCCATTATGGCATCCCAGAAAGACTCCATAGTGATCAAGGTCCAGACTTCGAGTCCCGGACTATCAAGGAGCTGTGTGACCTAGCAGGCATCCGTAAGATACGAACTACTCCATACCATCCAAGAGGTAACCCTGTTGAACGCTTCAACCGGACCCTTTTGAGCATGCTAGGCACCCTAGAGAACCAGAAGAAGAGTCACTGGCGAGAATATGTCAAGCCTTTAGTACATGCCTACAACTGTACTAAAAGTGAAGTCACTGGTTTCACCCCTTATGAACTCATGTTTGGAAGACAACCAAGGTTACCAGTAGACTTAGCATTTGGCTTACCTGTCAACTACAAGCAAGGCTCTCACTCACAGTATGTCCGCAACCTGAAGTCCCGACTGGAAGCAAGCTACAAGGTAGCAACAGAAAATGCAAAAAAGACTGCTTATCGCAATAAGGCAAGATTTGACAAGCATGTTGTTGATTCCACCCTGACTGAAGGCGACAGAGTCCTGGTGAGGAATGTTCGCCTCAGAGGCAAGCAGAAGTTGGCAGACAAGTGGGAATCTGATGTGTATGTTGTCATCAAACAGTCTGGAGACATCCCAGTCTATGTTGTGAGGCCTGAAACCAAAGATGGTCCGATATGAACTCTTCATCGAGACCTGCTACTGCCTTGTGGGTTTCTTCCTCTTACCCCAGTTGAATCTGAAGAGTCCATCAAGGAGAGACCTAGACGTCCAAGGACTCGTCAGTGCCCAAGGAGTGAACAGTCATATGAATCTGAATGTCAAGACTCTGGTTCCGAAGACCATGATATCACCTACTTTTATGGGCATGAAGCCACGGTTGTAGATACCGTTGGTGTTCACCACACCCCTGCAACCATAGAGTCCTTCATGAGAAACACAGAGCCGAGGAAGCCAAGACGTTTCACAGTGTCCACCATTGAGAAAGACCTTCCAGATGTAGCTAAAGCTTTTCCTGAGGCTGCTTCTGTGATAACTGTTCCAAGTCTACCAGATGAAACCTACCTACCTGTAAATCCGCAGAATAACTTACCTGAAATGAATCCGGGAGAGAATAACTTACCTGATATGAATCCAGGAGAGAATATCTTACCTGAGATGAATCCGGGAGAGAACACCTTACCTGAGATGAATCTAGGAGAGAATATCTTACCTGAGATGAATCCGGGAGAGAACACCTTGCCTGAGATGAATCTGGGAAAGAATAACTTACCTGAGATGAATCCGGGAGAGAATAACTTACCTGAGATGAATCCAGGAGAGAATAACTTACCTGAGATGAATCCGGGAGAGAATAACTTATCTGACATGAACCTGGGAGAGAATAAGTTACCTGATGCAAATCTACAGGAAGATGCCAGAGAGAATGGAAGCCACCTAAGAAAGTCTAGTAGACACAGACAACCCACAAAGAGACTTACTTACCCCCACTTAGGAAATCCCTTAGTCACAGTAGTGCAGTCATTGTTTCAGAGTTTGAGTGCAGTCATCTCAGACTCTTTAAATGAGCCAAACTCCTGGCAGTCACATAGAGTGATGGCCGTGTAGTTGCTAATAGGATGCACAGGGACGTGCATCAGGAAAGGAGGGGAGGATGTAACCCACAGTTCAAATAGAACCATAAATAATATTAGTGAAATAAATAATATATATAATAATATATCATATAATTAATAAATAGCAATAAATAGATAAATACGTTATTTAGAAACCACACAATATATTAAAATATTGATTTTGTAAAAGTTTCAATTCTTTTAATGATGTTGAACCATCCCTTTAGCTTAATATCCCTCTGCCCCTTTAAGACACTTTCACAGTTATGCACGAGCTGTTTTGTTTTGTTTTGTTTTTTTAACATTAACGGCAGACGCTAACGGAAAATCGATAAGATACACACGGAATCCAGACACCTTAAACTAAACTCCAAAATTAGGCTTATTTAACACTTCTAATATTTTGTTCATCGAAAATCAACCCTATAACATCTTAGCGGTGGTTTTGAGGAGTGTTTTCGGTTTTGGCCAGTTTTTTCCCCTACACGGAAAAGTTTATGGACAGCTCGACGCCGGATCGGACCTTTGGATAATCAGCGTATTGCGAGACAGCATACGAATGAACAGATATTTCAACTGGATACTAGATGGCGAGCCAACCCAAGGATCTCTAACCTGCAAGAACTGAAACACTGCATTCTGATCGCTTACATGGTTTGACCTGAACAAAGTGAACCACTGAGCTATATTCTTTTAATCACATTGGACATTGACCTTTGAACACATTGAATTGGACGGATCCTCTGAACTGAAATTCTGAAATTGCAACACAATAATTTTGATTTATTGAATAGAGAAATTGGTGAATAGGTGAATGTATGAATGAAAATTGGTTGATGTATTGTATTTTTTTTCTTTTATGTTTTCTGTTAAAGTGAGACTCCAAAGTGTAGCAATTGCACAAACAAAAGAAACATTTAAATCCTTACATTTTACCTGCAAAGAAAGAGTTAGACCCTATAAAGTGAAACAATCACACTAACATAAGCACACTAAAATACGTACCTGTTCCCTTAAAGAAGAGTTAACTTAAAAGAAAACTAGAAACAAATAGCTTAAAAATAGTTAAAGCAACTGTTCTAAAAGAGCTGATTAAAATTTAATAGACCGGTCTAAGAACAAAACTAACCAGAATAAACCCATACTTAAACCAGTTAAATCCATTTAAACTTATTTAAATAAGAAAAGATTAAATATAAAGGATTTAAAATTATATATTATACATATCGTACTGTAAATATTTATTGATTATTTATTGACATACATCTTTTATTATAAATATTTATTGATTATTTATTGATCTACATTGATTATTTATTGACACATCTTTTACTGTAAATATTTATTGATTATTTATTGATCTACATTTTGTGGGGTAAATATTTATCAATACATTTATTGAATAATTTATATATTTATTTAATTATTCTATTTATCTTACTAACTTACCTATTCCATTCTTATTCCTGTTTTTAGTAAACTGCTAATTAATTTATATAAGTTTTCATGTCTCATGTGTCTTTTCTAATATAACATACACCACTCAACGAACCTAGAACTGGTCCAGTAGCATAGTTATTACGATTGCAGTGACATAAGTGCTACACTATGTTGAAAGATTTGTCTCCTAAGTGGTAAACTCTGCTATTCCTTGTATAGCTGCAGTAAGACCCTAAAGAGGAGCACAAAAATGCCATGTGGCTACATTGTGTTATACAATTGCATTAATGAAAATGTTTTACCTCACAACAGGATCCAGTAGCACTTTTACCATGCTTCTTAACTAAAAACACGGCGTTGAGAAGATTAGAGCCAGATCACACACAATTTGCCTCACTTTAGTCATTTTCAAAATGTGGTTTAAGCATCTGTTTTGGTTTCTTTTCAAAAAGTTTGATTAGTTTTATGTCTCAAATACTGAAATCTTGATAGAGTTATTTTCTATGTGTAATAATTTCATTAATTTTGCTATTATGTTTCACACATAATTTGCTTTTTATGCAAGACATTTAAAAACCATCATGTTCTTTGTTTTCATTTTGTTCATTTCATTTATAATGGTTATACTGGGACATTAAGATCTTTAAATATCATTTGGTTACACTGAATATATTGTTGCTGTTACTCCTACTGACAAAGTGGGTTGTTAAAACTAACATTTGCTAAGTTTAAAAAGAAACATTTCATTTACATGTTTCCAAACCCAATGTAAGAGCTTTTATTATTTTTCTTTTATTCTCACCTTGACCATGTTTTAATGTATTTGACAGGGATTTAAGGCTGAAGACCAATCTGACCATTTAAAACTTCAGTGACAAATGCCATATGCTTTGCTGTTTGTTGTCTCATTTGCTTGAATCACAGGATTCCTGCTGTTTCACATCTTGGGTGTTGCTTCAAAGAGAAGGACAGAAGTGAAACCCCCTTCAGGGCCTGTTCTTGTGAAAGTGTGAAGTATCGATGGAAATCTGTGTGACTATGAAAGGTGCAATTCCATTCGATGAAGCCTTTCATGCAGGGCTGTAAGGAGAAGGACGTCTTCAAGACTCATCAGCAACCAGTTTGGACAATAAGTCTGAAGATGACCACTGCACACAACTGAAAGCATAATCTTATGAACTGTGTCACCATGGGTCTTCTTACGTGTGGCCCACGCTGCCAAAGGGCGGATTTGTAGGGTTAAAAATATAGGAATTTATTACTTTGTCACAACCCCCATTTCCATACTGTACCATCTGGATTCCTGTGGCTAACTATTGTCACAGCTGTTTATTCAATACAGTGGGGGTTAAAGGTGTGGTCTTCTGATTGGTCAGTTTGAATGTATGATGTTAGGTTTAGTAACATGGTCAAGGGAAAGAGAATATAGGTCTTGGTTTTCATGAGATCTGGGCTTTTGCCTTTTGGCATTTGCCATTTGCTTTCTGCCCTCTGCTTTTCTTCTTTACCTGAGTTCTTGTAATGGTGGTGAAGGATGAACCCAAATGCAGACAGATATAACTCAAATAGGACTTTTAATATATAATGAACAGAAAACAAAAACCCACGAGGGGGCAAAACAACATAAACAGGGTATATCAGGAACACTAAACTGTACAAGACACAAGACTAGACTAAGACATTAAACAGGAATACATGAAACAAAGAACTAGACTGGATAATATAAACTCTACAATACTTCAGACAGCGTACTCACACGATGACAGAAACAATGCACAAGCACAGGACAACAAACACAAGGATCTTAAATAGAGGACAACAGCGGAAACGAGACAGGGACCGTGACAGGGGGCGCTGCGTCCGGCAGCGGAGACAAATCAAAGTCCGTGACAGGTGGCGCTGTGGTTGGCTGCGCAGACGGCAGGGGCTGCAGCGGTGGCCGCGCAGACGGCAGGGGCTGCAGCGGTGGCCGCGCAGACGGCAGGGGCTGCAGCGGTGGCCGCGCAGACGGCTGGGGCTGCAGGGGTGGCCGCGCAGACGGCTGGGGCTGCAGCGGTGGCCGCGCAGACGGCTGGGGCTGCAGCGGTGGCCGCGCAGACGGCTGGGGCTGCAGCGGTGGCCGCGCAGACGGCTGGGGCTGCAGCGGTGGCCGCGCAGACGGCTGGGGCTGCAGCGGTGGCCGCGCAGACGGCTGGGGCTGCAGCGGTGGCCGCGCAGACAGAGAAGTCAACCCCCTCTTCCTCCTCTTCCTTCTGGGGCGTGGTGCAGACGCCATGGCAGGCGAGGGGAAAACTGTGGTGGGAGCAGCAGGTTCCGAAGAGGACCCCTCGGATGGCGACTCCCACGAAACTCTCCGCTCTCGCTTACCTCGAAGCGACATGGGTGGGGAGAAGCTCTCAGGGGCCGGAGGAGGAAGACTCGGGTCGCCAAGCACAATACCTCCCATGGCTCGATCCTCCGGGATGACAGACAGAGGGATGGGACCAGCGGAACTGGCTGGCTCCCTCCTAGAATTGACCCCGGGTCCAAACAGAAGAGGATCGTACCAGGTGGGACCCGGTTCAAGAACAACAGAAAAACTGCGTCCTCTCCTAGCGCAGCGACGGTACATCCAGTCCGCTGGGTTCTTAACTGGCTTGTGCATTCTGTTATGAAGTTGTATGGATGAACCCAAATGCAGACAGATATAACTCAAATAGGACTTTTAATATATAATGAACAGAAAACAAAAACCCACGAGGGGGCAAAACAACATAAACAGGGTTATATCAGGAACACTAAACTGTACAAGACACAAGACTAGACTAAGACATTAAACAAGAATACATGAAACAAAGAACTAGACTGGATAATATAAACTCTACAATACTTCAGACAGCGTACTCACACGATGACAGAAACAATGCACAAGCACAGGACAACAAACACAAGGATCTTAAATAGAGGACAACTAATGAGGGCAACAGGTGACAGGAATTAAACAATGAAGATGAGAACAACAAGGGAGCGGGGTAAAAGAGACAAGACACAGGGAACACGTGGTCTAGTAAACCAATACTAAGACCACGTGAACCCACACAAAACATGGGTCTGTCATGATTCTGCCACAAGACAAGATTAAACAAAGGACAAGATGGCAGAACCATGACAGTTCTTGGGTTTAGGCCATTAGGCCTAGATTCCAGTTCTTAATGGTCATTCTATTTCTTCTAAATTTTTTTTTCTTTCTCTATCTTATCAGGTAATATCACACATACATTGGAAACAGTTAATTGTTTGTATTAAGTACCATTTCATGCATTTATAGTGTAACCATTTCAATTGTAACTTTAAGTCAGTACTGTTATTAAACCTTTTAATTTACAAATCTGTTGTTTAGTTTTGATTTAGTGTTAATACTTAAACGCTACATATTGCAATTCAATATATTTATATTCTAGCAATGCTCTCCCACATATTTTGCTATTATAACTGCACTTATTTCCGTCGTTGGTATAGGTTGCAGAAGGGTGATAATTGACCAGAAATACACAGTTTTATAATATCTTGCTGTTAACATTTCTCAGTCATTTCGGCGTTCCTACAGACTATACCAGTGTAGTGAATCCACCCTTACACCAATAAAGAACCTATTGTCAATGAAATAATTACTGACCAAAACTTGCACTCTGTTTAACAGAAACCTGGCTTAAAGCAGACGACTACATTAGTTTAAATGAATCCACCCTACAAAACTATTATTATAAACACGAACCTCGATTAAAGGATTAAAGGATACAACAAAAATTTTAAAGTAAACCAAAAATCTGAACTAAAATTTAAATAATTTGAACTAATGTTGTTAAATATGGATATAACCAATCGTAACTACAAACAGCTTTCTTTTGCCTTAGCTACAATCTATAGACCTCCGGGCCACCATGCAGATTTCCTCAAAGAAAACTCGGCTATCCTTTCTAGAACCAAGTGCACAGACCTCTACACTATGCTGCGCACACGCCGCTTACATTGGGCTGGCCACATCTACTGGATGGATGAAAACCGGTTACCAAAAGCAATCCTGTATGGCGAAATTGCTGATGCCCCACACCCAGTCGGGCGCCCGAAGCTCCGTTTTAAGGATGTCGTGAAGCGTGACCTTCGGTCGTTCGGTCTTTCAAGTGATAACTGGGAAAACATTTGCCGCTGACCGAGTATTGTGGCGCTCCTCTTTAAGATCTGGTGCCTCAAGATCTCACCTGCAGTATTTAGACTTCCTCAACAGTAGAAGACTGAAGCGCCTCACCAATCGTCGTTCTCGACGCAAAGGGCCTGAATGAATGAACCCAAAAGATGCATTAGGAAGTGCGTTTATGGATGTTCTGAATTCTCTCAATATTATACAAAACGTGACAGGGCCAACGTATACTCGTAAGCACACATAAGGCTTAATTCGGTCACTCGGACTCAATATTAATGACATCGAAATATCACCTCAGAGTGATACAGTTTCTGACCATTACCTTGTGTCATACACTGTACTTCTAGATAGGATCACTCAATTCACAACATGCTACCGAATAGCCAGAACAATAATTTCCACCACTAAAGATAGCTTTATTAGCACTCTTCCAGACCTGTCCCAAATGAAACATGTAGCAGATAACTGTGACGATCTAGATATTGTAATAGAAAACCTAAACAATGTCTGTTCTAACACATTGGATGCCGTTGCTCCCATTTGAAAAAAGAGAATCAAAGAAAAACTGCCAGCTCCATGGTATGACCATCACACCGCAGCCCTTAAAAAGGCAGCTAGAAAAATGGAAAGAAATGATAGAAGCACAAAGTTAGAGGTATGGCGTGCAGCATGGAAAGAGAATGTTAAACACTACAGACAGGCTATTAAAACCACCATATCTTAGCAAGCTTATAAATGAGAATCATAATAATCCTCGTTTCCTCTTTAGCACAGTTGCGAAACTGACTAGAAACAAAGAACAAACAGAAACCAATAGTAAACTTCAACACAATAGTAATGATTTCATGAACTTCTTTTCTAACAAAATTATGGCTATTAGGGAAAACATCGTAGCTACCCAAGCAGCCACCACTCTACCCATTAGTTCACTTAACCCTTTAGGCGCCAGAGGTTTTTTCCTAAAATGTTTAATTTTGACATGTTACTTTCAAAAGGCTATATCTTAAACGTGATAAGACATAGAGACTTTCTGTAAATTAGAGAAATATTAAGGATGACACACTTTATGGAGGGGAATAAAATGTCCCATTAAATTTGCATATTATGACGTCATATGTGGCAGCCATCTTGAATTTTCATGAAAAGTCACATGTTTGAATGATAAAATGCAGCACTTCTTTCCCCCAAAATGTCCCTCACCTTCTGTATGCTATATTGCACAATACTGAATGCTCAGGTAAATAGTAAGTAGTAAACAAACTGATCTGCGCGCCGATAGACTAACGTTATGCATAATGGCTCCTCTGCCCCGTGTATAACACCGCCTCTGCTCCTCCTACGAGCCGCATGGCCAGATCTGCCTCGCATGCGCCCCGACTGGAGAGAATTTGCACAGCTGGGACTATTGCCATTACTGTCGCCGTGATTGTGAGGAGGTGCATGGGACGGAGCACTGGAAGTCGGCCGCTCGCCCGACAGACTCCCAGGGCCCGCTCGGGAAGACGCAGCTCGCTCTACATTGCTTGCACGGTAAAAAGACTGGACGCGCATATTACCTCCAGCCTCATTCCCCACACCTGTAACACGCCTGCTAACCCGATGAATTCTCCGACCCCGCGTAACATTCCCACCACTGACATTGGGCAAAGGATTTATCATGTGCTTGGTGTATAGCTACACTTTCACTTTGTGCAGCCGCACGATTGCAAAGCAGGGGCGCGTCTGAATCGTGGTCACTAAAAATGAATCACCAGCATCTTCTGAAGGCAAATATTCCCCTTCAGAATCATTGTCAGCGAATATAAGACCCAATACTTCATTGCAGGTAAGCTTTTTTGATGCCATTATATGATCATGTATTGAAAAAACTCGCTGAGGTTATCGCTCTGATAAAATGACTCACTTGCACACTAGCTATGCTGTTGTGCACTTCAATGCGCTCTTGCTCTAATAGTTTGTATAGAAGCATGATGTTTTTCTGAGTCGGGTATAAAGTAGGACATGTCTGCCATCTAGTGGAGGGGGGGGATGAACGAAATTTGACACCCTATGTGACAAAATCGGCAGTTACATTCAGTGACGCATCTTGTCGACAAAAGTCGACCGTGGCGCCTAGAGGGTTAACACTAGATTACCATACGAACATCTTGATTCATTTAAACCTACTACAATAGATGAGTTCTCTAAACTAGTCACATCATCCAAATTATCGTCCTGTATATTAGACCCCGTTCCCACAAAACTACTTTAAGATATTTAGTACCGGGGTTGACACTACAGGGAATACCTCTTTAACTCATCGCTAGAAATAGGATACGTTCCAACCGCTTTCAAACTAGCAGTTATTAAACTACTGATTAAAAAACCACAGCTTGATCAGGGAGAGCTTAATAACTTTAGACCAATCTCAAATTTCCCTTTTTATTCGAAAATATTAGAAAAAGTAGTGGCAAGCCGGTTACGCACATTCTTGACAAATAATAGTACATATGAAAAGTTACAATCCGGGTTCAGGCCCCAGCATAGCACAGAGACAGCGCTGCTTAGAGTTACAAATGACCTCCTATTAACATCCGATCGTGGTGAAATCTCAATCCTTATATTACTAGACCTTAGTGCAGCTTTTGACACAATAGATCACACAATCTTACTCAATAGACTAGAAAACGATGTTGGCATCAGTGGTCAGGCGCTAGCCTGGTTTAGGTCGTATCTAACCAATCACTATCACTTTGTTTATGTAAATGAGGAAGAGTCATATCACTCCCTGGTTAAATACGGTGTACCGCAGGGATCAGTTTTAGGTCCTATCCTGTTCTCGTTATATATGTTACCCCTAGGAGACATTATCAGGAAACATAACATAAGTTTTCACTGCTATGCGGATGATACCCAGCTTTACATCTCCTCAAATCCCAGCGAAACACACACATTTTCTAAGCTAACAGACTGCATTAGCGATGTTAGTGACTGGATGGCACATAACTTTCTTAAGCTAAACTCCAATAAGACAGAGATACTTATTATTGAACCGAATCGCTACAAACATAATATGTCAGATTACAAGTTGAACATAGATGCCTGAACTGTGGTGCCATCTTCCACGGTTAGGAACTTAGGTATGATGTTCAACAGCAACTTATCCTTTGATAGTCATATCGCCAACGTCTGCCGCATAGCATTCTTTCATGTAAGAAATATCTCGAAAATACGCCATATACTGTCTACATCTGACGCAGAGAAACTTATCCATGCTTTTATGACCTCTAGAATAGACTATTGTAACTCGCTACTCGGGGGATGCAGGTAAACAAGCTTCAGCTAGTTCAAAACGCTTCTGCAAGGGTACTTACTCGATCTAAGAAGTATGACCACATAAGCCCAATTCTGGCATCTTTACACTGGCTACCAGTTTACCCCCAGGGGTCCAAAAACGCGGCGCCGCGTTTTGACGTGTTTTCTCCTTATCATGGCAGAATCAACTTAACATACTCCATCATTAATAATCATACACTTACGTGTTTGAGAACATTTGAAACTGTGAAGGGTCCTCTTTAATTTGTGAACATTCACAATAACAACAGATCTTTGTGTTTTTGTTAAATAAAGAAAATAAACAGGGTGTGCATTCTGACATTTCTGTCTCCACCAGCTGTCTCTTAAAACACGTTACAAAAATCAATTGAAACTCCGCAAATACTCGTCACACATACACGATACACATATCCAAAGAAAGCCTGAAATGTCTACTTTTAAACAAGCTAAGTATAATCGAAAACAAATATTGCCTGTTTATATAATCTGCATTGAAGTAAAGAGAGTACTGTTTTTCCTGGCTGACTTCATTATCTTTAATTCGGTCACGCCCACAGGCGGTACCGCTGTTGAGTATGGCAATCCATTTTAACTTTTATTCGTTGAGTTCTTGATATCAACAATTCAATTTTCACTAGTTAAAATTTTAATTCTTAACATCAGACATTACATTTCTACTAGTATCAATGGCAATTCTTGATATCAACAATTACATTTCCAGTAGTAACAATGTTAATTCTTGATATCAACAATTCAGTTCTTGATATCAACAATTCAATTCTTGATATCTGTAATTGTATTTTCACTAGTGAAATATCACCATAGGCTGCCGTTCAAATTCAATTCTTGATATTAAGAATTACATTTCCACTAGTAACAAGGTTAATTCTTGATATCAACAATTTAATTATTGATATCAAGATTTAAATTATTGATATAAACTATAGAGTTCTTGATATCAACAATTCAATTGTTACTAGTTAAAATGTTAATTCTTGATATCAATAATTCGATTGTCACTAGTATGGCAAGCCGTTTTAACTTTTATTCGTTGTGTTCTTGATGTCAACAATTCAATTTTCACTAGTTAAAATTTTCATTATTGACATCAGAAATTACATTTCTACTAGTAACAATGGCAATTCAATTCTTGATATCAACAATTAAATTCTTGATATCTGTAATTGTATTTCCACTAGTAACAATGTTAATTCTTGGGTCCATGTACTTTTGCGTCCATTCATTTTTCCTTTATAAACCATGATATGAAAAATAAAATATAAACGGTTGTTGTATTTTTTAAATGCAATATTAAATTTCAAAATTTAAATTCAAACTGTATTTAGAATATCCTACTCCAAAAAAACAAATATTGATGTATTTTCAGATTTTTGTTTATAATTTTTGCACCTTTATTATACTAAAACTAAAATAAAAAACGCGATTATTAGCTATTTCACATTCAGACTTCTTTGGCAGTGATCGCAGTGCTTTGCTTCATGCATGTAAACATCATCATTCTACACATTTTGTAAATTTCTTCAAGTTTTGTCAAAAACCGAGACTCTATAGTCCGGCTATGTGCAATAGGAACACACTTCTACCCTAAATAACCTTGAATTTGGTTACATGCCGCTTGCCAAAATAACTTGGAGAAGTATGTATTCTATCATGTAAGCAACAGGTGTTCAAGATGTTTGCTTTAATTTCTTTTACATGTTGTAAACATACGCATCATCTATTCTTGGGCTATTAGACTAGACTTTCACTGACAACCTAAATTTTTCCTTGTTTTAGTCAAAATTGCTTGCTGGGAAGCCGGTGAATGCGGAAGACAGATACACATTTTATAATTAACGGCTATTTAAATGAACATGCAGCGTTGCAGTCAGAAACAATTGACTAGTTTTAGATTCAGCCTGTGCGCATTTGTCATCGCAACAAGTTATGGTTCAGACACAGGTATTTAAACGCAAATCAACATTCATTCCCAACGAGAAATGTTCAAAGTGAACGGGAAGGACTGTGCGAAAATAGAGAGATTATGCAGTATAAAAAAGATTGTTTTTTATTTATATATATATATATATATATATATATATATATATATATATATATATATATATATATATATATATATATATGATATAATTTTCACAAATCAGGCTCTATCTAAAACAATCAAATTGGCATGAACACCGACTGCTTGTTGATTGAAAATAGCCGTTAATGGTAAAACCCCTCAGTTGAAACTGAAAAACTAAGCGGAGGAAGAAGATCCCCAGTTTAAGATTAATGTAAAATAATTGTGTTGTTTTACACTTGTATTTAAATTGTTATTTTTTTCATTAAAACCTTTAAAACCCGTTTTCATTTAGTCATGGAAGTAAAATGTTCTTCCTTTATTTCTTAACGCCATTCCAGCATCTACGGCTATATTCCTGGCGAGAACCAGGTAATACATACACAAGTTTATTCAGACAAGTTGATTTACACAAGTTGGGGGAGGGACAATTTGGTATCTCCAATTTGCCTAACTTGCGTGTTTTTGGCCTGTGGGAGGAAACCGGAGTACCTGGAGTAAACCCACGCTGACACAGGGAGAACATGCAGAAACTCACACAGAAAGGCCACCTGCCCCATGGAAGTAAAAAAGCAGGCTTTTAATTGCTTTAAATGGCTATCCTATATTTTATCAAAAAATAATTTACAAGTATGTAAGAAAAGGTTTGTACTGTAAAAATACTTTATTTGTTACGTTGTTACAAACCAGCCACAGGAGACAAAGAATTTACAAACAGCAAAGTCTCCGCAAGGTTCAGCACTTGGACAGCGTCAGTTTTTTAAGCATTACTTAAAAATGTTTCTCATCTCACCATATCCACAGGTACAGAGTCATCATATACAATAAATCCGTGAGGTAGTATTTAAAAACATTTAAAAACAGATGCATTTGTTTAAAGGAAAGCATTTATTTACCAGGCTGCAGGTGAAGCAGCTCTTTGTGCCTTCTAACGTCTCATAATTAGTCCTCATTTATGTCCAAGAGACTCAATAATAATCTTAACATTCAATCCTTAAATCTTTCATATTTAAAAGCGTTTTTGTGCTGCTGCGCATTCATGTATCCTATGTGTTAAGCAAACCCGCGTTGTCGTCCCGTTTCGGCGCATATTACTAATGCGCTCTTTAAATAACAAAAAAATATATTATGCCATTGACTTTAGACTTTAGACCAGGTTTTTGTTGTGCTGCATTGCGCCGGGTGTAAAAGAGAGCCCATTATCACAAATCAACATTTATAGTTTCAAACCTTGTAGATGTTCAGTCTTGTCAGTTATAATCTACACGTTTTAATATAGTCTAAATTAGTAAGAAAGGCTGTGATGTTCACGTGCATAAAGCCACGCTCTGCGAATTCACAGCCAGAAGAAGCCTTAATGTGAAACAGCAAAACTCTGTAAGTAAAGTAAATAAATTACAATTATTTTGCTTTTCAATTGTAAAATACTATTAAATGATTAGAATAACTTTGTATTTTGATTATCTTTTCACCAGTTTAAAAACAAAAAAAGAGAAAATCACATTTTTCGTTTTTATATTTATTGGTTAAAAAAGAAAAATGAATGGACGCAAAAGTACACGGACCTTCTTGATATCAACAATTCAATTATTGATATCAAGAATTGAATTGTTGATATCAAGAATTGAATTGTTGATATCAAGAATTAACATTGTTACTAGTGAAAATGTAATTCTTGATATCAACAATTGAATTTGAATGGCAACCTATGGTGATATTTCACTAGTGAAAATACAATTACAGATATCAATAACTTAATTGTTGATATCAACAATTCAATTCTTAATATCAAGAATTAAATTGCTGATATCAAGAATTGAATTGCTGATATCAAGAATTAGATTTGTGACTGTTTGGATTCTTGCTTCTTTGAAATGAAGACCAATTAAATAATATCCACAAATTGGCAATTAACTTGAGTGAGTGGACATTTTAGTTAATAACAAGCCAAGTGTGTGCATAGTGCATACATTAAAGAGCACTGTCTATGATCTCTCAGCTGCTTTAAGTAATAGACTAGGGATGCAAACGTGTCACATTTCAGCAAAATCCCCTGTTTTGGATCCAAAATAGGTCATTCTTGTGATTTGTCTGGATCCAATAAGTTTTCTAAAACAGGTATGAGTGGCGTCTGCAACGGGGTTGCAGTGAATAAAATCATGAAAATCATGTCCATCTGTTACAATGTCAATTCACTAACCAGTTTGGTAGGTTATGTTCAGTGTTGGGTGTAACTAGTTACTAAGTAATTAGTTACTGTAATTTAATTACTTTTCCTTTGAAAAAGTAAAGTAAGGGATTACTCTTATTTTTCTTGTAATCATGGGCGGAAATCCCGGGGGGGTCGGGGGGGACAGGACCCCCCCTATCTGAGGGTTGTCCCCCCTAAAATATCATTAGAATATGTGTATTGAAAATAATTTAATGATTTATAATACTTAAAATAGGTGTGTAAGTAGTGAAACAATACAAATGCAAACGGAGCAACAACAAAAAAACTTTTAAACATTTTGATTCCCCCTCCCTTGCCTCAGTGGTTTGGTCCACTGCACGCGCCCCTTTTACCTCACCGGTCACCACCGACACACATTCCGGTGGTAGAGAAGTGTACGGAGCCGACGCGTTAATCAGCTATATACAATACAACGTTTCCCATCACTTATCAGTTTATCCTCATATGTTTTAAAACTGGACTATGTTGACATATAAACATGAACATATTTCGTTTTCTGGAACAGAAGCAGATAAACGATCAAGAAAACATTTTTATGCATTCATGCAGAGGTGAGGCAGAGCTGAAAGTAACAAATTACATTTACTCACCTTGCTGTAACTGAGTTTTTTGTGTACTTTTACTTTGAGTAGTTTTTAAAATCTGTACTTTACTTTACTTAAGTATGTTTAAAGTATTGTAGGCTACTTCGCTACATGTTAAATCATATCCGTTACTGAGTAAAAATAAATATAAAAGTAAGGTGATAAAGACGCGCCACGGATGATTGATTGATGGGCGGGGGAACGCGCAAAAAGAACCATGGAGAGGGAGGAGACAGTCGCGGGCTAATGCAGACCTTCAATTCAATTCTTACAAAAGAAACCCCTAGCCTTTGACGCAAAGCGATTGTTTCATTCAATTAGGGTTCATGCTCTTGAGTACGGAGTTTGAGAATTGCCGACCGGGTTTTAACCGCTAATTTGCACGATGCGTTTTTAATACATGCGCATTATCTTCCGAGGTCTAGCAGCTTCGCGTCAAGTCAAACAATTTAAGAACGTCCTGGAGAATGCGCAGATCATTAGACATTGCAGAGAGAGAGAGAGAGAGAGAGAGCGCGAGAGAGAGAGAGATTGAAAGACATCAGGTACACAGGTCTGGGAGCTAATAAACGTGTAAAGGATGTATAGTGTATAGCCATGGCACTCATCTCATTATATGCTCATTTATGTATATAGTTTAATAACATAATGTATGTTACCAGCAATACATCAATTACAACCTTCATACAATGATTGTATTTACTATCTGCTGACCTCATATTATTTTTGCTTCAAAAGTGCATAACTCACCTGTAAAAATCATTAAATAATTCCATAAATTTTTCTTAGTTATAAAAAAGCTTTTTATTTTATTAACATTTGTTATTGCACTTTAATTGTAGAGATGTTTACAATTAAAAACATAGTTTGAGATGTATATATCCTTCCTTTGTGAACTATACTAGAAACCTCTCCCCGCTGTAAAAAAAGTAACTCTTAAAATTAAAATGACTTACTTTTTACTTGAGTAGATTTTTAGACCAGTAACTTTACTTTTACTTAAGTAAAATATTATTAAAGTAACTTTACTTTTACTTAAGTAAAATATTATTAACGTAACTTTACTCTTACTTAAGTAGAAAATTTTATTACTCTTTTCACCTCTGCATTCATATGTATTAAAATTAAATTTGCGTCTGTTCATAGAGAAAGAGAAACGTTTTCTATCTGTACCCATTTCCTTGCAAGTACAATTTTGCCTGTATTATTGGTGTCCCCTTCAAAAATTGTTCTTGAAAAATTTTATGTTTATTGTCCCCCCCAACATTTAGATGAGATTTTCGCCCCTGCTTGTAATCTAAATACAGTTACTTCTGATGTAACTAAATACTGTGTATGGACTGTAAAACAATTATGTATACTTAAATACAATAGTGGATTTAACATGGTTTTAGTTTACAATTCTCACTATTAACTGGATGATTATAATTAGCATTAATATTAATGAGATGTTGGCTGTTTATTAATACGTAATAGCACATATTAATGCCTGATTCTGCGAAACCTTATTCTACATCCTTAACCCTCCCCATTTCTACCAATTCTTAAAATTATCAACTTTTTTTGTATTAATAAGCAGTAGTTGGGGTATATTGAGGCAAAAGTAGTTAATAGTTAGTTAATAGAGAGAATTGGACCCTAAAGTTGGACCAGAATAATTGATGTACTTTTATATATTGTTTCTTCCATTTCAAGCAATTTCAAGCCTATCCTTGTATCGTACTGAATAGGATTTAGAAAGTAATTAGTAATAAGTAATTAAATACTTTTTGGAGAGAGTAATTTGTAAAGTAATCTAATTACATGATTGAAGATGTAATTAGTAACTAGTAATTAATTACTTTTTTTTAGTAACTTAACCAACACTGGTTATGTTTTACAATTTATAGTCACATTATTTCCTGCAGTCTGTGTACATTGAGCACACATACTTAACTCTGTAGTATTTTCTCAACCAGATGCAAAAATACCTTGTGCATATTATGCGCAGAAGAATTGTGCTGAAGTTCATGTCTTATATTTATCTCTTATTTACGTATCACATGATTCTCATCACAGAAACATGCAAAGCAATGACAACATGCATTTATTAAGGTCATGGAGTCACGTGCTGTACATTCTGCAGGGTTCCTGTCTTACATAAGATTAGATAAAGAAATGAAATTATAAAATTTTTGCCTTTTAAAAAAGTGTGTTTTCATTGCCTTTATATGAAAACTTTGTAAGAACAACTTTCACCAACTTAACTTTGACTTTGTACATTTATCAGGAGATAAAGCGTGAACTCAGTGAGAGATGCTGTGCGCTGCATTGCCGAGTCCTCTGCCTTTTTGCAGACTTCAGATTTAGGGTACTTTAAATTCATTTGTATTGACACATTTTTTTGCGTGTAAACAGGGCACTTTGGTTTTCCAAAGTTGCTAGCCACTCATCATGTTCGCTGGCCACAATTTTGTTGTTGGAAAAATATATTTTATATTATTAAAATTTACTTTGGCATGCTAAAATTACATATATTAGCTGGTATATACCTGGTATTTATACAGATCATATCATATATTTAGCTGCATGAAAAACAATCTGCCACTGAAAAAAATCTTGAACTTTATCGGCTTCTTCTGAACTCTTTTCATCGTCATAATCATCATCATCATTGTCTATCGCCCATTGTTTATTTTGTATTTTGTTATACTGTGACTGTCAAGAAGTGTTTGTGTTTGCAGTTGCTTGTTCTGTTCATCTAACCCAGTTCATATCACCATATACCATCACTGTGTTGGATACGTGTTGTATGTTTAATAAACTACCTGTTGCTTTTACATCTGTGCCAATCCCATCTGCCTACCATAACAATAACATTCACATAGAGAATATTTTATATTATTTAATATTTTATAACATTAATAAACCTCTCCACTGGTGGGTTTCCTTTGATTTCGGACAAAACTAGGATGTGTGCATTCTTGCCCAGAGAGTGTGCACGCACTTTAAATCTCTTCAATCACTTCCATGCAATTGTTTTATCTTTCCCGAAGTGTACGTCTGTGCGCTCAGACTGCGTCCCGTGCATTCGCAAATCCATCAGCTCTCACACTCTCTCTGGTAAAAAGGTGGCGCTTTGGTTCGCAACGCTCCGCTGATCGCACGCGCCTCTCAACAGACGGTCTCAGTACGTTGCGCTGGGTGCAGGGAGTGCTCATGGAAGTTTTAGTTTCCCATTATCAGTTTGCATTGTTCATAATTTCGCATAACTTTTAAGAAAATTACCCTAAACCGAAGCAAAAATGGTAAGAAAATAGGACAAAACAGTTGAGTAACCAATCCGTGAGAATGCCACGAAAAAGGCAGTCCGTAGCAGGGCCACGAAAAAATGCGGAGATCCGTGAGAATGCCACGGAAAAATTAGCACAAAATTCCGTGACTATGCCACGGAAATTCGTGAGATCAGGTTGACAGAACAGACCCTACAGTAGTTTTATCTACCTGTTCTTCTGAACTGCCAATAATCAATCCAAATGTCATAACATGAGATTAATTCAACTCTCTACCATGATAACGACATTTTTCTTATATAATATTGCTATAAATATTAAACAAAGTCTTTATTTGCGTCTTTATGCTAACCGATTAGCCAGATATGCTCACATTTACAAAGCCAGTTACTAAACCATCAATATCACTTTAAATAGTATAATACATTGTATTACCATGTAAACTCTGATTGGATGGTTGAGGGGTACTCATGTTTATGTAATGATCTGTTTGAATCAAGATATCTCCAAACAGCTTCTTACTAGTTCCTTTTGAGATTGAAGATATCTCCAAATAAATAAGTACTAGTAGTTATTCTGTTTTTGATATCAACTAATCATTTCTGATAGTATCTATTCCAACAGTGACGAGTATCTTTTTAAATATTACTAGTAACTAATCATTAGCTTAGTAAGTATTATTTAACACTGGTGCTTAATCATTAGATACTAGTACCTATTTATAGACACTAGTAGTTATTCAGTACTTGTATATTAGACACTAGTGTCTTTTACAATAGGTACTAGTAACATTTTTAATCTTACTAGTCACAATTGTTTTTGTACCTGTCATTCGTAATGACTAGTCAAAATGGCCACTGTAGAGTAAAATCTTACTAGTTTCTATTAAAAAAATACTAGTGTCTAATGAATAAGTACTAGTATTTATTGAATAAGTACTAGTAACTAATTAATAAATACTAGTATCTAATAAATAAGAACTAATATCTATTTAAAAGGTACTAGTATCTTACAAATAAGTACTAGTATCTAATGGAAAAGAACTAGTATTTAATGAATAGATACTAGTATTTATTAAATAAGTACTAGTATCTAATTAATAAATACTAGTATCTAATAAAGAAGCACTAGTATCTAATGTTTAGGTACTAGTGACTATTGGAATAAATACTAGTCAGAATTGAATAGTTGATATCTGAATGACCGATCTTCATAGAAATCAATGGGAAAATTTTGAAATTTGTTACTAGTAACAATGGAATAAATATAGCTGCAAGCAGCAATTGCGGGGCCAAGCACCTTCAGCGCAATGAGCACCCAAAGCACAGCAAAAACCACAGGACGCAGCAAATGTGCAAAGCGCAGAAAGCACGCAATACAGAGGCCGAGCCCGAAGCAAAGCAAATGCAGAGCAGAACCACTGCAGTGCAGAGCAACAACAGTAAAGATGGCAAAAATATAACACGTGTGGAAAACCAGACAGGTCGAGAAGAACGTGTTAAAGTGAACACAAAAGGAAATCTCAATAAGTGAAAGTAAGAGCTGGGATTCGAACCTCAGGTTCCCAAAGCACAGCAGTTACCGCATGCGCCACTGAGTAAATGATTAAACCTCTGAGTTGGTGTGTCCAAGCTATAGAATAGAGATTTAGAGCTGTAAACATTGATATCCAGCAATTACCAAAAGTGCAGAAATGACAACAGAGAGCACAAATAACTGAAATACAATGTATAGTATGAGATTCACAAAACTTAAGTGAGAAAAAAGTTAAGACAAAATATCACTGCACATGGGATTCGAACCCATGACCTCAGAATCTCATGGCATGTGGTTAACCAGATGCACAACTCAGTTAACACAGCTCAAAGGGCAGCAAAAAAACAGCTTAGGTGCTGCAAGGATTGACATGTGCCAATCAACACAGATGCAGAACTGACAGTGCAGAGCAGAACTAACAGAAATACAATGTATATGAGAATCAAAAAGCTCAAGTGAGATTGAAGACAAGAACATCATTCTGTATAGTAATGCTATACAATGTAATATACAGTCACATTAATTTACTATGACAAATAGACAATGTCACAGGCACGGTCAACTTTGGAGTGGTATTTCTAAGAAAGAGAACAGAATATCAAAAATCTGTTCGGTCATTTCTGTGTGGATTGCTCCAAACATTATACGAGCAGTACCTGGCATAAAATAAACAAAATCTGTAAAAGGAGTAGCGAAAAAATCATCTACCATATGCTTTACAATAACACATGAACAGAATGTTGGAAAATGACAAACGAGGTATCGTTGCAATCGGCATAAACCAGTGAATACAATTTCACAAAGAAATTAATATCAGACAAAGTATTCAGAAGTTATTAGCAGTTCCATAAGAACTGTTATAGTTTATAACCCCTAGGTGGCGCTGTACTCTGACTTCCCAGGTACCTTCAGGACATCATGTCAAAGCTCCTTACTAATTTTTGCGCGGATATGTCCAATAGTTCAAAAAATATAACAAATTATGTGAAATTTCAAAATGGCGGACAGGCGGTTCGGTCAAACCCGGCATAATACACATCGACAGATGCGGCATGAGGTAAGCAATCCATAGACATCAAGATCATAATTTTCTGACAAACAGTTCAGAAGTTATGGGCAAAAATAGCCTATTTTCATATCTCATGACCCATAGGTGGCGCTGTCACCAAATTTGGCATGAACCCCAAGTTCATGGTCCTCATGAAGTGTACCAAATTTCATTTCAATTGATCAAAGAATGACCGAGCTACAGCTTGAAAACCATTTTTGCGTCAACCTCGTTAAGTTTGCGCATTTATTACTTTTGAACAAAGATAAATATCAAAATTCTGTTCAGTCATTTCTGTGCGGCTCACTCCAAAGTTCACCTGTGCCAAATTTCATAACAATTGAACCAAATTTGAAGGAGGAGTAGCGAATAAACGGAATACTGTACATTTCAAAATGGCCGCTACTGTAATGGGTGGAGTTTTACTGTAATGCATTAAAAACAATAAGCATGAGGAGAGCAATCACGTGTACTAAGTAGAATTTTCATAGATCAAGCGGATCAGCAGTTATAACCATTTGAACATTTAATTTTTGCACTGATGGTGGCGCTATAGAGTTAGGACTAGAGACCCCATTTTTGGTCACATGACTTTTTAAGACCACCACTACAACTGTGCCAAATTTCATCATTTTCCTACGTACGGTTCATAGGGCTGCCATAGACTCCCATTGGGAAAGAAGATGAAGAATAATAATACTGACAGTTCCAATAGGTGCCTCAGCACCTTCGGTGCTTGGCCCCTAATTACTATTCACTATTCCATTAAGTACTAGTATCTAATGAATAAGCACTAGTATCTATTTAAAAAGTAATAGTATCTAATGAATAAATACTTGTATCTAATTCATAAGTATTAGTATCTAATAAATAAGTACTAGTATCTAATGATTAAGAACTAGTATCTAACAAATAGATACTAGTATCTATTGAATAAGTACTAGTATCTAATGAATAAGCACTAGTATCTAAAAAATAAGCACTAGTATCTATTTTTTAGGTACTAGTATCTAATGATTAAGAACTAGTATCTAATCGAATAGATACTAGTAACTAAAAAAATAAGAACTAGTAACTAAAAATAGATACTAGTAAATGTAAATGAAAAAATGCTAAAAAGGCTTGCCATATGCCTTGATCAGTTACTGATTTGATTAAATCAAAATTTTACTAAATTGTAACTGTTTATTTAGAGAAGACTTTTTATAGTGACTGGGCAGTCAGATTTTATTTTCTTTCATTTATCTACCTTTTCATTTCATCTCTCTTTCTTTTCTTTCATCCTCTATTTTCACTTTTTCAGAGACAAAGACTATTAGGAACCATCAGGAAGTTTGAGTTAGATTATTAGTTAGATCTCTATTTACATGCTCCGACCCTCACAAATCTTAGTGTCCTACCATCCACAACTAAGATATTAATAGTATACACACTTCGCTAGCTGCCTTCTCTAGCTAGACACACCTGTTAAAACCTAGCTGCATGTTATACACGTAGCATCACCGCAACATTTGTAGCTCCCCTGTATGGTCTTGCATTAGTCTCTTGCCCTTACTCTCATCACAAGTGTGCCAGAATGTCTCAGACGAGAGACCTAAATGCCTGGCAAGGCATTGTGATGAACACCTTTCTACCCAGAACTGCCGACAACCAACTGCACCAGAGCCAAATGAAACAGGACATCGATGGAAATTGACAAACGACACATGGCCCAAGCCAAAGTTATGACCACCAGGAGCTAAACAGCATTGTTCTCTCCTTGGCCCACAACCTCATGAGCCTGAGACAGGAGGTGAACGAACTAAAGCTACGAGCCACTGAGTCCGAAGAAGAACTGACACATGCTCAAAGCCGTATATAGCACAGCTTGAGAATGAGGCCCAGGTCAGACAGAAGGAGTCTGATAAAATTGAGTTACAGGAGGAAGTCAACAAATTTCATAAAGCGCTAACAGCTGCTGAACACAGAGAGCAGCTGGGGAAAGCAGCCAGAGAGAACCTGGAAAAGGAATGTTGTAACACAAAGACACCGTTAAAAACAGCCCATTCTGAACTTTTAGATAGAGAAGCTAGAGTCAGGGCCTGTGAAGGCCATCTAAAAGCATCCAGAGCTGAAACTGAGGCTCTGACACAGCAGCTGGACAACACAAAAGACAACCTTGAAATGGTCCAAATAGAGCTAAAACACTCTTACATGCTGCAATGAGAACCACAGGGGGTGAGCCATCTCCCTCTGTCACACCATATCAGCAAAGCAAACTCCCCCAGCCAGGTACAGGATTACAACGGGGGGAGGCAGAGCCCTCTGCTTGACACTTCAGCAGCCAGCCTCCTAGAAACCCCTGCAGCCACAGAAGGGAAGGGACTTTTCCAGAACCCTGAAAAGGCACATGCAGTGACCCTTAAAGACCTCCACAGACTGGCTAGAACTATTGATCACTTCACACCGAACATTGCAGGAAACCATGATGTCCACGCCTTCCTGCGTGACATTGACTTCTACCTGCAAATGATAGTGAATGTGACCACCCAAGAGAGACTGTACCTGCTCTGAATAACATCCAGTCCAGAAGTGAAGATGTCACGAGTGACTATCGGGGCGGAACCAAAAGTTGGGAGAATAGTTCCACCTGGACCGATTTACCCAAACACCGGCACTTCCGGGTTACCCCGGGCGACGAAATCAGCAGAAACCAGTGACAGGTGAGAGTGTCGGCGTGGCGAACGCTGATTGAAGGATTTGTAGGAAAAGTGGTATATATGGAGCATGTGAAACACAAGTTGCATTGTTTGTCCCATTATTGACGGTGGTTGAGCGGGCGTTGTGGCAAGTGTTGTGGATGTGGTAAAGTGGACGAACAGGAATTGAAGAGAGAGGATCTGTTGGAGAAAACGAAGATGGAGGAATTAGTTATGGAAACAGGTTTGAAGGAAAATACATCTTATTAAAGTGATACATGTCCACTTGAATGTGCTTATCTGCTTCAAAGGCCGTTACGAGGTATGATCTTTGGCGAAGAGCGTGTACAGTTTGGCGACTTCATGGGAGATCGCTGGAGGAAAGAGGATAACCCTGAAGGGGAGAAATAATCGTAACAGAACTGTGAGTACCAGTGCGCCATTTATTACGTTGAAAACTTGGAGTTACAGACAGTCTTTATCGTGTAAAGAGTGTGTGGTTGCATAGTGGCCCTACCGTGGAAACCGAAGCCGGTGGGTGAGCCAGTGGATCAGAGGATACCTGGAGCGTGGTGCGGGGACCCATGTCATTCGTCCAGAACGCCTGTGGCCACGAGTGTAAACATCGTTTCACCAGTGCAGTGTATTGACCCAGTGTGGAGGTATGGGCCTTATTTTTTTACTACTAGGAGTGTGAAGTGCCATGTGTGAGTGTGCATTATTGACGTGTGTGCACCTGAAGCATTTGCAGTGCTGTGCCGTGTCCCTGTTGCTCATACCACCCCTGGGGAATACCAGTTCGCTGTGAGGCACACCGTGGAGCTGCTGGGGCATGACTATCATCGTGGACGTACCTGCTACCGGCACTTGGCCCCTATCCCTGAAGAGTCTGTGGAGGACAGAAGGAGAGATCCTTTTTAATATATTCCCCTTTCCCCCTGCTCAGAAGCATTTTAACTAATTTAAATACAAATTTTTTAACTTTACTTACCTGTGTTCGTCTGATTGGTCATTGGGGTGCTTTTGGGGACCTCCTCGAGGTGGAATGCGCCGGAGGGGCATTTAGTAGCCCGCTCCGGCTGGTAACAAAGAGCTTTCTGGACCGACAGCCAGAGGCTGTCAAATCGGACTATCAGCAGACGAAACAACCCCTCATTAAAGAATTCTCAGATCCAGAATCTGAATATGGACTGATAGCTGCCCTGGACATTAAACAGGGTCGGCAAGAAACTCCAAAAGCATACATTAACCGATGGAGGAGGACATCAGCTTCAAGAGCCTCTTCCTCAGAAATCTACACCCTATTGTGAGACATCATTTAGGGATCGTGGCCTGCCCCCGCACAATTACTATTCGTCAGCTGCGTGACCTGACACAGAAGGCCTTTACCTAGCACCGGGGCCTCCTCAAAAGGAAAGGCCCTCAAAACACCATCCGTTCTCAGCTGTAACATCCAAACTCTGGCCCCAAAAGACCCACTTTGTCACTACAACTCAATGCCCTTCAGGGACAAGCTAGAAGACCTTCAAGCCATCAGAGAACAGAACTGTCACCATGGTAGATCCAGATACAAGACCAACCGCTGGGAGAAACCATGGACCAAACTTCCAGGGAAAACACACTGGTAACAAAGCTGGCAATTCAACAGCCAATGACAGCATCATCCAACCCAAAAGCTTTGGTACAGCCACAGTACCATCTAGAGACAGCATCTGCTATCACAAGACCACCACCCTAAGAAGCACCAATTGCCACAAGTCCATCACAATCTACTGGTATGGGGTGCTGCATGCATGTCTGATCTTCATGCATGTTTTCCATCGCTCGTTGTTGTCTACAGGTCAGACAACCATGTACAACGGGGGGATATGTAACGACTGAGCCAGATCAGACACACAATAACTTCTAATATTTCACTGCAGACCCTCACCCAACAAGCAGGTCTGTAACACTACCCCCAATTACTGAACATAAAGTGTGATAGTTTTGTCTGTGTGAGTGGTAAACTCATCACACAAAGACAGAAATAAGTAAAAGTTAGCTGCTGATTAAGTGGTTAGTGTTTTTGCATGGACTTTTCTGATAAGTTAGCGGCCAGCGATCTCATTCAGTTAAGCCTGCGTGTAACTGGAATCGACGATGATCAAAGACCCTGACGAAGCCGGATAGTGTTATCGAGTTGTGGACTTTGCTGAGATCGTCAAATATGTGAAATCTTCTCTTCAATCGTCTTCTCTCCATCGTGAATCCTCTCGTCCTGTGTTCTGCTGCTGATTCCTTTGATCCTGTGCGTGTGAGGCTATTCACGTTAAGTAAAGGTACCATATTTTTGTTTGGCCTGTGTGTTGAAGCAGCCATTTGGTTTGAGGCTACAACGTATCCAAGCTACATTCAGGCCTGCACCGTTTTAGCATTTTAAAGGTTATTTTCACTTTGAACTAGGGTGTTGCCGGCTATTTTATTGTCTTGTGCCCTTATGTGTTAAATGTGAATTTGAATGCCTTTGTGATCTGAACAGTGATTTGACTATTTACATTTAATTTACAAGTAAATCTGTTATTTTGTAATAAACGGTTGTGATTAATTCAATTCAATTCAATTTTATTTATATAGCGCTTTTCACAATACTCAATTGTTTCAAAGCAGCTTTACATTAATAGAAGCAGTAAAAGCACAGAAAAATGACAGATAGCACAACATAATACACAATAGCATAAGCTGTCAAATTTGCTGAGGCTATGACTCGACATTATGAACGAGCGTATTACTAATGTAACGTCTAGGAGAAGATGCTAAATTAAGCCCAAGCAGGCTACCTCCCCGGGGTAAAAAACCCCCTAGGAGAAAAAAAAAAACAAAAACCCCGGGTTGTTGAGCCGGGGAAAAAAAAATAAAAAGTCCTAGGAGGGAAAAACCCTTGGGAGATATATATGTATATAAACACATATAAACGGATAAGGAGATTAAGCGGGGATTAAGCGGGGTTTAAGCGGGTTCTGCTTGTGGTCGCTGGTCAGGCATCAGCTGGGCATCACAGTGATGGACGACCAGTAGATCAGAGGTGAGTCGACTTTCACATCTACCGGAACTGGGTCTGTTTGTCCCATTGTCCTCAGGGACGAGGACAGGACAGGGAGAGAAAAACAAAATCATATTAGCGTAGGGGCCGTTCACATGTAATGCAAGTGTCACACAGTGATGTGGTTTAATCAGCTTAGTTTCAGACAGACTAACTATTGCGGCATAATTATATTATCCACAGTTGAGGATTTTGCAAATTGGGGGCCCACTGCGACGGTATATATGGTAACTAAGGGTCACCTTCTGATTTTTAAGAGAAAGAGAAAATGAAACCTGTCGACCTGTTTGACTAAGGCCTGTAACCCCACTGTCGTCGTTAACTGGGCGCATGCTCGTGCGGCGACCGGCAGTTGGATTTTCAGCGTCCTGTGTGTTATGTTTTTAGCGAGTTTCTTCGTTGTTTTTATGTTAAACTGTGTACGATTGTCATGAACAAGTCATGAACAAGTGCTTTTAGATATTGCACCATCTTTCTAAACCAATGGAGCTTTTAATTATCACTGCCCTGTGGACCTTGGCCAACTTAATTTTCGCTTGTCACGGGATTACGCTTCAATCTCCGAGGATACAATATACTAGAGATCAGCTGTTACAATGGAGCACGTACACTCCTATCATCGGACTACAGATGGATCGCCAGTATCCCGAGTGTATTCAACGAAAGGATTCTAATAAAACTACGATTGAAGGAAACCCCGGCAAAGTCAAGAAAAGGAAGCGTGGGAAAAGAGGAGGAGTTAGACTGCGACTAAGGAAACAACAACTTTCCCGTATTCCCTTGCCCTCCTTGGTTATGGGAAATGTTCAGTCCTTACGAAATAAACTTGATGAGCTGCAAGGGAACGTTCGGTACCTTCGAGAATATAGAGACAGTTGTGTCATGGCATTTACAGAGTCTTGGCTTACCGAGCAGGATTTGGACAGCGATCTGTTTATCGATGGATTTGGTACTCCATTTCGCCAGGACCGGAGAGCTGAGGTAACAGGTAAATCACGTGGAGGGGGCGTGTGTCTCTATGTCAACAAGCGCTACTGTTCCTCTGTGACTGTTAGAGAAAGACTCTGTACGCCTGATATTGAATTGTTATCAGTGTCGCTACGTCCATTTTATCTACCTCGCGAATTCCCGCAAATATTTATAACAACTGTGTATATACATCCAAAAGCAAATCATGTTTCTGCAACGAGCACTTTATTTGATGTGGTCCAAAAACTTCAGAACATTTCACCTGAAGCACCCAATCTCATTCTTGGAGATTTTAATCATGTGTCACTAAAAAAGTCATTGACAAATTTTTATCAATATGTAACTTGCCCAACCAGGCAGAACAAGACCTTGGATTTCTGTTATGGGACTATCAAGGGAGCATATAAGTCAGTACCCTTGCCTGCTTTAGGTTCAGCTGATCATAACTGTGTTCTGCTTCTTCCTACGTATAAATCTGTCCTTAAGAGAGAGAAAATTCAGACAAAAGAGGTTAAAATCTGGTCGGAAGAATCCATTGCTTGCCTTCAGGGATGCTTTGATTGTACCGATTGGGAGATGTTTAAAGACTCTAGCAAGGACATTGATGAACTCACTGATGTAGTCTGTTCTTATGTTACTTTCTGTGAGAGCATGATTATTACTACTAAAAAGATCAAAGTTTACCCAAATAATAAACCTTGGATGTCAAAAGCAGTTAAAGGTAGTTTACAGAAGAAAAAGCTGTCCTATAGTCTAGGAGGGATTTTAGAAAGAGAAGCAGCAAAAAAGGAGGTTAAAGTAGAAATTTTAAAAGCGAAACAAATTTATAAAACTAAAGTAGAGAATAAATTGGCTGAGAAGAACATTGCTTCTGCATGGTCTGGTATGAAAACTATAATAGGTATACAGCAAAGTGTGAATAGAACTGATATTGCCATAGATGGTTATGGGTCAAATAGTGAACTCGCTAATGCACTAAATAATTTTTACTTGAGATTTGATCAGTTTAATTTTGAGAATGAAATTGAGGAATTGAGATGTAAATTTAAAGATAATCATCATCTCGTCCTAGACCAGAGAGCAGTTGAAAAATCTTTTCTTTCTCTAAAGTTAAATAAGAGTCCTGGTCCAGACAATATATGTGGCAAAATATTGAAATATTGTGCAGGGCAATTAAGTTATATCTTCTGTGATATTTTTAATATGTCATTAAACCTACAACATGTACCTAACATGTGGAAGCTGGCTGACATTATCCCGGCCCCTAAAAATAACTGTCCTAAGGCTTTAAATGACTTGAGGCCAATTGCCCTCACTTCTCTTGTAATGAAGTCATTTGAAAAGCTTGTAAAAACAGAGATTGTGAGGCAAACTGAGCAAGCTCTTGACCCTATGCAGTTTGCCTATAGGGCACATAGAGGAGTCGAGGATGCCACAATTACTCTACTTAATCTTTTGTCTAAACATTTGGAAGGAAAAAATACTCATGCTAGACTTTTGTTTATTGACTTTTCCTCAGCTTTTAATACTATCCAACCTCACATTTTAGCTATGAGACTTATTGAGCATTTTAAGCTGACAAAGAATTTAGTAGGTTGGATACTGGATTTCCTGACAAATAGAACCCAGAGGGTAAAAGTAAATGGCATTTTATCAGATTTATTATGTTCGTCCACTGGTTCACCCCAGGGCTGTGTTCTTTCTCCATTATTTTATATCTTGTATACTAATATGTGTCAAAGTAATCATGTAAACAGGACAATATTGAAATTTGCTGATGACACTGTTGTTGTTAGTTTGTTACATGAAAATGAGTCTGGCCATGGTCCTGTTATTGAGGAGTTTGTCACCTGGTGTGATGAATCCTATTTGGAGTTAAATATTACTAAAACAAAGGACATGATCATAGATTTTAGTACTTGTGCTTCACGCCATGACACCACAATTATTAAAGATCAGGTTGTGGATTGTGTAGAAAGCTACAAATATCTGGGCACAGTAATTGATTCTAAACTGACTTTTGAAAAGAACTGTGAGATGGTATGTAAAAAGGGCCATCAGCGTCTGTTTTGCCTCAGAAAACTGTCCAGATTTCATATTGATAAAACTATGATGACCCTTTTTTATAGGGCATTTATTGAATCAATCTTGTCGTTCTCCCTTGTAGCGTGGTTTGGAAATTTGTCTTTGAAGAACAAAAACTCTTTAAATCAAATTATTAGGTGGGCAAGTAAGATCATAGGTGAGCCACAGCTTAACTTAGCAGACCTTTATTCTAATTTTTTAAAGCGCAAGGCGAGTTTTATAATTAAAGATTGGTCCCACCCTTTACATGATGAGTTCCAGCTACTCCCCTCTGGATGTCGGTTCGTGGCCCCTAGGTGGAGAACTAAACGATATAGGAACACTTTTGTACCTGCTGCTATAAAACTATTGAACGAAAAAAGCAGGAGATGATATGTATGGTTTAGTTGGGTACTGAGGGTGTGTGCAGAAGCAAATTGTCATGACCTTTTTACATATTGTAATATTTTATTGTTATTGTACGTTATTATGTCTTTGTTTTATGAATTGTTTTTAAGTTTGGATTGCTGAATGTCTGGTCTGCGCAACAAATTTACCTTCGGGTACCAATAAAGATACCTTGACCTTGACCTTGACCTTGACCTTAATGCAGGTTCAGTGGCAAACGGGTCTATATTGCATGCTATTTACAAGATCATGAGAAAACGCCAACATCGCAACCTGACCATACGTGCCAACCCGTTTGACTAAGGCTGGAGGCCCCACTGTCGTCGTTAATGCAGGTTCAGTGGCAAACGGGTCTGTATGGCATACTATTCACAAGACACAAAAAAGCGCCAAAATCGCAACCCGACCATACGTGCCAACCCGTTTGACTAAGGCTGGAAGCCCCACTGTCGTCGTTAATGCAGGTTCAGTGGCAAACGGGTCTGTATGGCATAGTATTCGCAATATAAAGAAAGCGCCAAAAGCCCAACCCAACCATACGTGCCAACCCGTTTGACTAAGGCTGGATGCCCCACTGACGCCGTTAATGCACGATCAGTGGCAACCGGGTTTGTATGGCATACTATTCACAAGAACACGAAAGTTCCAAAATCGCAATCCGACTATACGTTAAGATAAGGTTTTTATTTATTTATTTGGTTGGTCTGTTTTATGACCGCGAGTGCTTTGTTCGGTACAAATAACTATTTCGAGTTAAGTACTTTTACTAGACAAATTATGCGAATGCTTTGTTGAAGAGAAAAGTTTTAAGTCTAGATTTAAAATTATTGACTGTGTCTGATTCTCGGACATCGGTTGGTAAATCATTCCAGAGCTTAGGGGCTAAGTAGGAAAATGACCTTCCACTTTTAGACACTTTTGATAGTCTAGGGATAATCAAGAGACCGGAATTTTGTGACCGTAGTGTGCGTGATGGATTGTATTCTGATAGTAATTCTCTAAGGTATGAGGGTGCTAGGCCATTTAAAGCTTTGTAGGTGAGTAGTGATATTTTAAATTGTATGCGATATTTAACTGGTAGCCAGTGTAAAGATGCCAGAATTGGGCTTATGTGGTCGTACTTTTTAGATCGAGTAAGTACCCTTGCGGAAGCGTTTTGAACTAGCTGAAGCTTGTTTACTTGATTTGCATGGCATCCCCCGAGTAGCGAGTTACAATAGTCTATTCTAGAGGTCATAAAAGCATGGATAAGCTTCTCTGCGTCAGATGTAGACAGTATATGGCGTATTTTTGAGATATTTCTAAGGTGGAAGAAAGCTGTACGGCAGACGTTGGCGATATGACTATCGAAGGATAAGTTGCTGTCGAACATCACACCTAAGTTCCTTACCGTGGAAGATGGCACCACAGTGCAGCCATCTATGTGCAACGTGTAATCTGACATATTATGTTTGTAGCGATTCGGTTCAATAATAAGTATCTCTGTCTTATTGGAGTTCAGCTTAAGAAAGTTATGTGCCATCCAGTCACTAACATCGCTAAGGCAGTCTGTTAGCTTAGAAAACGTGTGTGTTTCGCTGGGATGTGAGGAGATGTAAAGCTGGGTATCATCCGCATAGCAGTGAAAACTTATGTTATGTTTCCTGATAATGTCTCCTAGAGGTAACATGTATAACGAGAACAGGATAGGACCTAAAACCGATCCCTGCGGTACACCGTATTTAACCAGGGAGTGATATGACTCTTCCTCGTTTACATAAACAAAGTGATAGCGATTGGTTAGATACGACCTAAACCATGCTAGCGCCTGACCACTGATACCAACATAGTTTTCTAGTCTATTGAGTAAGATTGTATGATCTATTGTGTCAAAGGCTGCACTAAGGTCTAATAATATAAGAATTGAGATTTCACCACGATCGGATGTTAATAGGAGGTCATTTGTAACTCTAAGCAACGCTGTCTCTGTGCTATGGTGGGGCCTGAATCCTGATTGGAACTTTTCATATGTACTATTATTTGTCAAAAATGTGCGTAACTGGCTTGCCACTACCTTTTCTAATATTTTCGAAAGAAAAGGGAGATTTGAGATTGGTCTAAAGTTATTAAGCTCTCCCTGATCAAGCTGTGGTTTTTTAATCAGCGGTTTAATAACTGCTAGTTTGAAAGATGTTGGAACGTATCCTATTTCTAGCGATGAGTTAAAGATATTTAGAACCGGGGTTGACACTACAGGAAATACCTCTTTAAGTAGTTTTGTGGGAACGGGGTCTAATATACAGGACGATGATTTGGATGACGTTACTAGTTTAGAGAGCTCTTCTATTGTAGTAGGTTTAAATGAATCAAGATGTTCGTGTGGTAGTCTAGTGTTAAGTGAACTAACGGGTAGAGTGGTGGCTGCCTGTGTAGCTACGATGTTTTCCCTTATAGCCGTAATTTTGTTAGAAAAGAAGTTCATGAAGTCGTTACTATTGTGTTGGAGTTTACTATTGGTTTCTGTTTGTTCTTTGTTTCTAGTCAGTTTTGCAACGGTGCCAAAGAGGAAGCAAGGGTTATTATGATTCTCATTTATAAGCTTGCTAAGATAGGTAGATCTGGCGGTTTTAATAGCCTGTCTGTAGTGTTTAACACTATCTTTCCATGCTGCACGCCATACTTCTAATTTTGTGCTTCTATAATTTCTTTCCATTTTCCTAGTTGCCTTTTTAAGAGCTGCGGTGTGATGATCATACAATGGAGCTGGCGGCTTTTCTTTGATTCTCTTTTTTCGAATGTTAGCAACGGCATCCAATGTGTTAGAACAGACATAGTTTAGGTTTTCTATTACAATATCTAGATCATCACAGTTATCTGCATGTTTAATTTGGGACAGGTCTGGAAGAGTGCTAATAAAGCTATCTTTAGTGGTGGAAATTATTGTTCTGGCTAATCTGTAGCATGTTGTGGATTGAGTGATCCTATCTAGAAGTACAGTGTATGACACAAGGTAATGGTCAGAAACTGCATCACTCTGATGTGATATTTTGATGTCATTAATATTAAGCCCGAGTGACAGAATTAAGTCTAATGTGTGCTTACGAGTATGCGTTGGCCCTGTCACGTTTTGTCTAATATTGAGAGAATTTAGAACATCCATAAACGCACGTCCTAAAGCATCTTTATGGTTATCCACATGAATATTAAAATCACCAACGATAAGAGCTTTATCTACAGTGACTACAAGCTCAGACAGAAAATCTGCTATTTCTTTAAGGAAATCTGCATGGTGGCCCCGAGGACTATAGATTGTAGCTAAGGCAAAAGAGAGCTGTTTGTGGTTACGATCAGTTATTTCCATATTTAACAACATTAGTTCAAATGATTTAAATTTTAGTTCAGATTTTTGGTTTACTTTAAAAATTTTGTTGTATATTGTAGCTACACCACCCCCTCTCCCCTTTAATCGAGGTTCGTGTTTATAATAATAGTCTTGTGGGGTGGATTCGTTTAAACTAATGTAGTCGTCTGCTTTAAGCCAGGTTTCTGTTAAACAGAGTGCATCTAAGTTTTGGTCATTAATTATTTCATTAACAATAGGTTCTTTATTGGTAAGCGATCTAATGTTAAGAAGGCCGAATTTTAACATTCGAGGTTCATCTTGTAATGTATTGTTTTCTAATTTTATGTTGGTCAAATTTGTACGTGATGTGGCAAGCGGTGCTCTGTATTTGCTTGTTCGGGGAACAGATACAGTTGAAATGTGTTGATATTCTGGTAAGATCGACTCGAAGTTCTGGGATATATGTGATCTAGACATATCATGCCAGCTAACAGACGGACAGTTAAGCTGATCCGTCTGTTTCCTGACCTGGGCCCTGGATAGTCATACTATATCAGAATTAAGAATATTAATCAGATTTCTGGTGAGTATAGCACTTCCTTCTGATGTCGGATGAAGGCCATCTCGGGTTAGGAGAAATGGTCTACCCCAGAAATGCTTCCAATTGTCTATAAACCCTACATTATGCTGAGGGCACCACTTTGACATCCAGCCATTGAGAGACACTAATCTACTATGTGTTTCATCTCCCCGGTAGGCGGGGAGGGGACCAGAGCATATTACATTGTCTGACATTGTTTTTGCAATTTCACACATCTCCTTAATATTATCTTTGGTGATTTCCGACTGTCGGAGTCTGGTGTCATTTGTTCCGGCGTGAATAACAATCTTAGAAAACTTCCGTTTAGCATTAGCCAGCACTTTAAGTTTGGATCTAATGTCAGACGTTCTGGCTCCCGGTATACAGTCGACTAGGGTGTTTGGTGCCTCAATGTTAGTGTTCCTGAGTATAGAATCTCCAATGACCAGGGCACTTTTAACAGGTGTTTCAGCTAGTGTATTCCTTAGGGGATCGAATCTGTTAGAAAGTACCGTAACGTTATGGGTCTTAGATGGACGCCGTATATGACTATGCCGCCTGACAGTCACCCAGTTAGACCGCCGACTTGACTCTGATGTCGGAACCGAGCCATGTGTATTATGATAAACACTATGCGCGCTCGATACAGTCTTTATAATGTTTACATTAGCATCTGATGTCGGAACACTATGTGCGCTCGATACATTGTTTGTAATGTTTACATTAGCATCTGATGTCGGAACCGAGCCATTAGTCTTTTCGCTCGATACAGTATTTACAACAGTAACATTAGCGGTTTTGCTATCCTCAACTAGCGTTCGGATGCGCGATTCTAGTTCAGCAACCTTCTCAGTTAATCTTAATACTTCAATACACTTAGTGCATGTAAACCCATCTATGCTAACGGCAGAAGCTAAACTATACATGTAGCAAGTAGTACATGTTACAATAACAAGCGGAGTCTTACCGCTTTCATGCTGGGCGATGGCGTCTTTGTTTACCCGAACGCGCTCCGCGGAGCTGCATCGCGTTGGGGGTTTGGTTGTGGTACGCCTCAGTCGCCTGCGAACGTCTGGGTCCAGGGTGATGTTGGGCATGCTGAATCTGCGAAGGCCGGGCAGCGGCTCCTCCACAGCTTCCCGATCGCTTTCATGTTGGGCAATGGCGTCTCCGTTCACTCGCTTACGGTCCGTAAAGCTGCATCGCGTGGAGTACTCGTTTGTCGCATTCCTCGGTCGCTTGTGGACGTCCGGAGACATGGTGAAGTGGGCGCTGTAGCTCGCGTTGGATCTGCTCAAACCGATCAACTCCTTCGTAGCTTCCCGCTCAGGCGAGGACAGGTCAGAAAAGCATATATCAGATGAATCCGCCATTAGATCGGAAAATGCTAGCTTCAGTCGGCAGCGTTTGTTGAAGCTAGCGGGCTATATGCTAACACTGTGGGTGTTTATTAGTGATAAATAGTTTCACGTGGTAGTACTGCTCAATAATCCTCACGGTAAAGTATTCCTAGGTAAAACTTAATATATAAATAGGAATAAGATAGTAAAAAAAAAAAAAAAAAGGCTTTTAGATGAAGAACTCGACGGAGCTCCGATGCACGATCTGTTCAGCGTGAAACCGGAAACACGTCAGAAAAACTACAGGATGAGCGCTTACGCAGCCTACAGCGGTTTCTCTGCTTACTGACTCTATTAATAATATTTTAAGTTAATTAAAAAAGAGTTTAAGGTTGATTTAAAGGTGTACGTGTTTATTTAAAGGTGAAAGTGTTTATAGGTTAAAAGTAAGTCAAAGACATTTCAGTTTCTGTTAAAAGTGTATTTTCTGTTAAAGGGTACCCATTACTGCTTAAAGGAGCATTTCACCCGTGGAAACATTAATCTTTATTAAAAGTGGATCATATTTGTAGTGGAAATGTAATATAAATTTAGAATTTGGTGCCTATTTGACAGAGAAAAGGGGTGTTTGTAGTCTCACCCTCTCTACAAAGATATAGAACTTCCTTCTTTCAATGATGCAAAATGATGATTTTTACATCATTGAAAGAAGGAAGTGCAACACTGAAATCCATATTTCTCCTGTCTCAGGGGAAACAGAGGGAATGATGCACGACTATTCAAAAACATGACTGGGTTTCTAACTATACACAGCTTAATGCAAATGGGTGAAGTGTCCCTTTAAGTAGTATTTAAAGATTCAGAGGGGAAAAATATTTCATATTTTTACAAGTAGTAAATACACACACAAGTTAAACACTGATACATTTATTAGTGAAACCTCACTTATTTGATTGAAAAGGTATTTAACGAACTCGGGATAGCCACCTTTAATTATAGTCAAGCACGCTAGAGAGGCGCTACACTGCCATAACTTCATGCTTTATCCTTTTCTTTCCTTAAACCTTTACCTTCTTCCAGTGCTGACCTGTATGTGTGTGTGCGTGTTTGTATGCTTAGATTAGTATATGTTTAGTTAGTCAATAAAGTCTGATTTGTATCACACACAATGTTGTTTGTAGTTCATGCTCATAATCTGGAGTCACTAATCATTAAAGGTATCGCTACCTGCTCTTAACGCTTGGATAAATTTTAGGATATTCATCTCCTTAGCCAAGAGAGCTATATCCTAATTTAGTCTTTTAGGGGCAGTTTCGCGGACAGGGATTAGACTAGTTCTAGACTAAAACAAATGTAAGAGGTGTCCAAACTGAAAACAACTTGCACTGACATATCTTAAAATACATCAGTGCCCTTTGTTTTGCCTCAAAATGCATGCAAGTAATGTTTTTAGTAAGGTATGTTTGTTAAAACTAGTTATATTTCCTAATTAAACTCAGGTCTAGTCCTGGCTTAAGCTAATCCCTGTCCGGGAAACTGCCCCGTAGTGTCTTACTAAACATTCGCTGGACGAGTGTTGGCCAGACACCCAAGAAACTTATTTGATCCACATACTTATAATTGATTACAATCCATTGTAAGTACTTTACATTTGAGCTTATGTTTGTTTCCCTTAATTGGGATGGTGGAGAATGTTTTTAAAATATTAATAATTAATATTATTAATTATTATTTATCATTAAGCCCCTCATTCAAAATCACTACAATGTCCATGATGCACGTTTAAATACTTTATCAACTAGTTGTTCAGTTCGGTTATGTACACACTATGCAGAGAATTAGTAAATGCGGTTGTCTGACTACCTGCATTTTGTGGGAGTAAATTTGGTTGTAAATTGCGGTTTTCAGTTCTGTAAATGACTGTGTTTACAGAACAGGATTAAGTATTAAAAGGTGACGTGACAACCAAATTTATATGCAGTGTGTATGTACAGGCCCATTATATTCAGTTTAATTATTTCTGTAATACTGCTATTCTTAAGTGAAATCTTAATATTTGTGCCCTGCCCCCTCCTCGCCTTTTTCAAACTGATAGTGAGGTAGACTGGAGCTGAAACAGCTGGGTTTCATAACGCTTTAATGAATAAATACAGAACATCTATGTTGTTATACAGGAAATACAATTTTACATATACAGTACTTTATCCGTTTTCTTGAAATACACATAAACTAATCTGAATTTACAATTAAAAATAAATTAATTAAATGTAATTAAATGTGCAGTTCATTAAATTAAAATTACATGACCATACTAACAATTTAACATGAAAAAAAGTAAAATATTTGGTTGATAATTAATTCATTGTAAAACGTGTATAAGATCACTTAAGATGTAATAATCATTGGTAAAACCGTCATTCATTTAAGATATTTTCTAGGTTAATGATATTTACTAACACCTAACCCAACCAAACTTACAGTACTCATCACAGAAAGGACAAAACTCAGTAAACAAGTGAGATCATGCTATGATCACAGTGACATCACTCCTACTATAATAGTAATACTATAATACTGTAATATGCAAGCTCAACATTGTGAATTCAAAATGTTGAGTTGGTATCAGGGCTTGAAATTAACACCCGACCAAGCGCCGAATGCGGGTGAATTTTGCAATTGTCTGGTAACACTGTCAATCAACCGGCCACATTGGCGGGTAGCCAATGCGAATTGAGTGATTCATTGAGAGGATGCGACTGCTGTTTCTACACGTTTATGCGATTGGAAAGAAGATGACGCACTTCTCTGACTATGTTTGGATGTGCGAGTATGTATTAAACTGTTGGTGAGATGGGATGAGAATGCAATGCTGACATACAGTACAATCACAGTTGCACAGATGTGTAGTGCTGCTGTGACAGATCAGAACTCTTGATGTGTAAACTTTGGAGAGAGCTGCGCTACTGTGTCTTATACTTTAGTACATTAACATACATTTTGCGAATAGAGTAATGAAAAACAACGTATGTGGGGTTACTGTTTATGTGCGCAGTTTGGAATTCCCCCTCCGTCTGTGTGTGCGTGCGCGGGTTTAAGGGCACTCAATAGTGCACATACAGAGAGACGCGTTTCAAAAAACAAGCGAACATAAAATCTTTCTGTTCTTGACAGGGCACATATAAACAAAATTATCTTCAGAGTATTCTTTTTCTAATATTAACATTTGTTTATGTCTTAAAGGCAGGATAGGCAGGAATTATCGAGTGTCTGTAGACCTCTCACCACTGTTTTAAACACAGCTCATGGTTTCCATTCACTCCACCCCCTCCCTTCTGGGTTTCTTCTAAAGCCACGCCCCCAAAACACATGAACGCGCGAGTCACGACACCAACAGCTCTGCTAGAAGAAGGATTTACCTCAGACAAGTGGAGAGGAAGGAGCGCGGTGCATGTAATAAGATCATGTCACAATCACATGTAATAATACACCTAACTTTATCACTAGGAATATAAACAGATAGGATGGCTTTTAGTACTCACAATGAAGCCAGTGTTTTGCATAGAAGAGTTTCCGTGATGAAAGCATTGTTGACTCTGATGAGGACTACAGTCCGCAGACAATACCGCTACAGCATCATCGACTTGAGGAAAAGCCACGTGATATTTACTCTCGTTTGATTGCTTCGTTTATTCCTTTTTTTTTGCCTTGTTTGCCTTCGCTGACTGGATATGCACTTTCTGTGAGTTCTGAAAGCACTTTCTCTGCCATTTTGCTCTTTCTAGAGTGCCTCGTGCACGTTCAAATCAATCGGGTGTGCGCATGTGTGGGCAGATCCCACAGCAACGGGTGGTGCCATGGTCGCGAGAGAGAGTTATATTCGTGCAAGCCAATCATTTGTTTCGTCCCGAATGGAAATAATTAACTGTGTTTAAAACAGTCGTGAGAGGTCTACAGACACTCAAGTTTTATACTCTCTTTTTCAGAGTACTTACATTTTAATTATGTATTTGTATATAAAGACAGTTTAAACAAATTTGTAAAAAAGTTTTTTAGATAATTCCTGACTACCCTGCCTTTAAGTGTATGTATAGATTATAGTAAAAAACCAGTCTGTGCTTATTTGGTCTTAAAGAGACAGTAACCTCAATTATTAGGGCACACCGGGGTGTGAGGACCCTATTGTTCCTCAAAGAGTTATTATTTTTATTTTTCTCCGAATTCAGCAGGACTTTAGAGGGCCTAAACATGCTCGAAAACTCATGAAACTTTACCCAGATGTCAAGAGTGGTGAAAATTTACATGTGGTGTAGGCTTTGGAATTAAGCGTGGGAAATGGCTCTATAGCGCCACCTACAAATTTTCAATGAAGCAGCCCTCAGACTGTGTTTGACGTACAATTACAAAATTCGTTACGCTTCTGTAGCAGGACAAGACCTACAAAAAAGTCTCTTGGAGCGAAGCCATAAACCAAACAGGAAGTCAGCTATTCAGAGTTATTTTTGTGATTTGGGTGCAGTTTTTGTCATTTCCAGGCGTCATACTTTATCGGATTATCTTCATATTTGGTGAGTGTCATCTTAAGGCCTTTGTGATGCTAAATTGTGAAGGATTTGACTCTACGTAAAAATTTGTGTCGGTTCTGGCCCGACAAAATTTGATGTTTTCCCATGAAACAGGAAGTTGCTGGAACTCAGGCATACAGTGTCCGATCTGTCCCAATTTCACATGATTGCTAAGAGTCCTGACCTTAACACATCTACATTTCAATTTTCATTTATAGTCATAGTGCCACCAGCTGGCAACCTGAACTGGCATGTTTCAGCACCACTTTCAAATATTCAACGAAGCAGCCCTTGGACTGTGTTTTATGTACATGTACTAATTTCGGTATGCTCATGTACAGTATTATTACAAGCCAAACAAAAAAGTCTCTTGGAGCAATGCCCTACATCAAACAGGAAGTCAGCTATTTTTTATTATTTCTCAGATTTTGGCTCAGTTTTTCATATTTCCAGCAGTCATACTTTAACTAACTCCTCCTACAGTTTTCGTCGGATCATCATCATATTTGATGAGTTTCACCTTCTTCATCCACTGTTCACTGCTTTTCTAAGGCCATCCAGTGCTTTAAGTGGGCCGGAACGCGCCGGTACTCAGTACCGCCACTTCTAAAAATAGCTCTTGAGCGTACCCCCACCTCTCCCTGAGCCCAGAACATGCTTTTAGCGTACCGGAACGCTCATTTGCACATCTGTTTAAATCAGAGGTTTTAATCCTTTGGCTGCGATGCCGCTTTTCAGAGCGCTCTTCACAATGTACACTTCCTAATTCGTCCCACCGAGAGCAGAGACTACATTACCCATACACCCTTGAGTTTACAAGTTAAAAGCGCATACGTCGCCTTTGCTGTCAGTCAGCCTCAACGTGGTGTGGAGAGGTGTGACTCACCATACCCGTCAAGTATCCTGTTTTGGCCGGGAAAGTCCCGTATTTTACCCTTCTTTCCCGCCGTCCTCCCGTATTAGTATTTTCCCTTAAATCTCCCGTATTTTATCCTCCGTAATTTCGCACGCAAAGGTTGTGATCTATAAAAAGATCCTAAAGATCGCTAAAGATACACTGATTCCACTAATCCACTTCGTGTTTTCCCGCCCACTCCGCAGCATCTCTGTGTGCACTCTCTGCCTGGACGACAGTTTCTGAAGTTCGTTGCATTAACAGGTAGATTTATTACATTTTATCAGCTGTTAAACCACAGAATTACCCATTTGGAAGTTTGTTTATGTATTTGTAAAATGTAAAAGTGCTAACAACTTAGCAAGCAAACAACAACAAAATATCCACATTCTTACTATTATCGCTTGTCTAATGGATTTAATGTTCCCGATCAGATCTAAGTTAATATAAACACTAAATTTGCTGTTGTTGGCACACTTTGTAGGCAAAAAGTACAAAAAACACAAATGCCTTCACAAAATAAAGACAGAGAACGAAAAGGGAGGCTGCTTCTAAAGGCAGTTCAACATTGCAAACATGGATTCAAAGATCCATCAAGCCAGCTGGTAAATCATATTGAATATTTTTTTGTCACACTTTAATTCTTGTTATTATATTTCCCATTATAATCACTTGTCTACGTTGATGCTAGTAATATAACACATCATATTTTTAATACTTTATTAAAACCATACTAATAGTAGGCTACCACCCCCCTTAGTGCCCTTTTTGGTTTGGGACACTGCCCAACAAAATTTCAATGAATTTGAACGACGCGCACAGTAGTTTTACCACCCGCAAAATGGAAAACAATGGGAAAAAATAAAGTGATGACTTTCTAGTTTACAATTGCCAGTAGGCTATTTTGTTATTCTTGAACCCATACATATGGTCTTGGTGTCATTTTAAAGTTTTTGTTTTTAAGCTCTTTCTATCTGAACAACTAGTTTTAGCATTTGACCATGCTGAAAATTTTACTTATATATCTACCTTTTGAACATTTTATGTATGTTCAATAGCTATTTGTAGCTCAAGCAAATGCACAAACTTATATAAGGATTTATTATTTTTTACAAGGTCGTCTGTTGACTGCTGAATATAAAACCCCTTCAATATGGAAGTCCAGTCAGCAAAAAAAAAAAAAGAAATATAGCTGCAAGCAGCAATGGCGGGCCCTCGCACGTTTTTTTACCGCTACACGGTGCGTCCGAGAAAACGATGCACGGTGGGCAAGGGCATCAAGTGGGTAAAATATCAGTGGGCTATCTAATGTTGTTTCTGAGTCATTTGGGGACTGTAGGTAAAAGAAACCCCACATTTTAGACAAACAGGTGCACTAGTGAGCCACTTAAGAGACACGCCTATGTCTGACCTTTTTGTCAACACTTAACAGCCGAAAACTCTGATGTGTGCAGAGATGTATAGTAACGAAGTAGAACTACTTCACTACCAGTGTTGGGAGTAACGCATTACAAAATATAATATATTACAGTAATATATTCGTTTTTGCTGTAACGCAGTAATATAACTCATTACTCGTAAAATTTTGGTAATATTTTACTCGTTACAGTCTTAGTAACGAGCACGTTACAACAATGCATTTCAAAATTAGACCGTGTTATTTTAAATTTTTATTTTTGACCAATGCGCGCGACCAGCATCCACACATGAAAAAGCTGTGTAAATGGCTGCGTCCCAAGCCGCATACTTCCATACTATATAGTGGGCGAAAAGCACTGCTTCTCGTACTCTTTGCCTACTATATAGTATGGAAGTAGGCGGTTTGAGACGCAGCGTATGTCTATTTCCACGTGCTGTATGCAACAAGTTCTTTAACTTTGTATTTGACATGCGATTTGGACGCGGTGCGCGTCAAATATAGAGATGTTTCTTAAAGAGCCGAATCTGGGAAGTCCGCGGCTGTATTATAAGCATTGACCAAAGTGGTCGCAATCAGGTCCGGTAGCGCCGCACACGTATAATTTTGCGAATAAGAGCACTAAGTAAGAGCAACAGAAAGTTTCTATCGGTCTCCTGTGCTGCTTGAACCTCAGAAGTAAAGAGACTTTTACATGTTGCCAGTAAAATCCATATCACACCAGCAATGACAAGGTAAGCTTTGCTATGATTACAGTCCATATACATAATAGATTGCTAGGCTATTCCTATGCTATCTACAGTTTTATTACAAACAGCAACCTAAACTACAACATAACATTAGTGAAGACTTAAACATGGTTATCTAAATAGTACATTTAAACATCACTGTTTAAAGTTTTTACCAGCCTTTGTATGGGAACCTATATTCATTGTTTGGCAAAAAGCAGTGCTCCTCTGTTTGTCTGTTTTATTAAGCAATTATATGTTAGCCTACATGTAATCCTATTGGACTGAAATGAGCTGTATTCCTTGAGGCCTAATCCTCCAATAGGACTTTTTGATAAGTTGTGTCAACCCAGTGCATGCCAGGTTTGTGCTGTGAATCTGAATTAAAAGTGATCAAAAGAATAGAAATGAAAAGAGGTTGCGTGTCTTACCATGTTATTAGGTTATAGGTTGCATTATAGTGGGCTCTTTTACCAGATCATTTGTCTATGTTTATGATTATGACAGTAATTGTTACTGTATTTTGCCATAAGTCTTCACTTTGCCTATTCAAAGCTCGAGGGCCAACACATAACTTCTAGATTTATAAGCAGCAACAAACTACATTTTAACATTTTATAATGCCTAGTCATACTTCTGTTCTTTTGATGAAAGTAACTCAAAAGTAACGCAAAAGTAGTGTAACTCATTACAGTTCAGAGACAGTAATATTGTAATGTAACTAATTACTTTCAAATGACAGTAATTTGTAATATATAATGTATTACACTTTGGAAGTAACTTGCCCAACACTGTTCACTACTGTACTTAAGTACTAAAAGGCAGAATCTGTACTCTACTGAAGTATTATTTTTTTCTCCTACTTCCACTTTTACTTCAGTACATATTTTCGATGAGTTTAATACTTTTACTCCAATACATTTTTTATGTGCTGCATAGTTACTTGTTACACTCAAATGTTACGAATCATTCCAAACCTACATTATCACTGCCGGAGCGGTGATACACATTAGAAACACACACAAATTGTGGTCTAAACCAATAGGAGATAGTGAAGAGCGGACCCCTCCCTCCCTCTCACTCACAAATATGAGCCGCGGTTGTGGACAAATGTGAAGTGAAGAGAGAACCAAAGTGCATGAGAGAGACCGATAGAGAGAGAGAATTCACGAGAAAGGGCGAGTGTGCGCGAAAGAAGGAAACCTAAATACATTGAAACATCTTGTACCTTTACCTATTACCATTACATCGACTAATATTTTATTAATTCTGAATTTCGAGATGTCTAAAATTCCTTCGCAATTTATCATCTACAATGTCTCGGCATCATGTTGACCACTTCTGGTGTCAATCGCATGAATCCCATACGAGGAGTATTTAAAGGTTCACAGCATGTAACTGTCAGCCTTAAATATGTGTAAAAATGAAAGTAAAGTTTGATGCATTGCCATGGGAACAGCGTTTGAGATATCAAAAATCCCTTCGCAATTTATCATCTACAATGTCTCGGCATCACGTTGACCACTTCTCGTGTAAATCGCATGAAAATCCTAGAAGGAGTATTTAAAAGTTAACTGTATGCAACTGAAAGGCTTAAATATGCCTTTAAAATGAAAGTAAAGTTTGACAGGTTGCCATGGGAACAGCGTTTGAGATATCAAAAATCCCTTCGCAATTTATCATCTACCGTGTCTCGGCATCATGTTGACCACTTCTCGTGTCAATCGCATGAAAATCCTAGAAGGAGTATTTAAAAGTTAACTGTATGGAACTGAAAGGCTTAAATATGCCTTTAAAATGAAAGTAAAGTTTGACGCGTTTCCATGGGAATAGCGTTTGAGATATCAAAAATCCCTTCGCAATTTATCATCTACAATGTCTCGGCATCATGGTGACCACTTTTGGTGTCAATCGCATGAAAATCATAGAAGGAGTATTTAAAAGAACATTGCATGGAACTTTAAAAAAAATCCAGCTTTGTGACTGACACACTTCTTCGTGCCTGCTGGTGGCGCTATACCCGGGAGTCACAATAGGCACATCGATGCGATCGGAATCTTCAGATGAACAAACACCCCGCGTGTCATTACAATAAGACATTTTTTGCCTTAGATATTAGACACTTCCTGTTTCTCTGATTTCGCCACAACTTTGTCGGCTCGCCACGGCAGAACCGTTCGAGATATCAAAAATCCCTTCGCAATTTAGCAAGTCCAATGTCTCGACATCATGTTCACCACTTTTGGTGTCAATCGCATGCATCCTCTAGGAGGAGTATTCAAAAGTTCAACGCATGCATTTTTTAAACAATCCAAAATAGCTGACTTCCTGTTGGGCGGAGCTTAAATGTTAGAGGGCGAAAGTTGTTCGGGTCGATGAGCTCTATATGCGTACCAACTCTCGTACATGTGCGTACATTTTTGCCCGATCTGTGCCCCAATGTTTGTTTTTGCATTACAGGGGGCGCTACAGAGCTCCCTTGCCACGCCCGAGTTCCAGCCTTTGCCGGGTCCTAATGGCCGACGACTCTGACATCTCTGCCAATTTTCAAGAGTTTTTGAGTATGTTAAGGCCCCCAAATTGCCCCGAAACGTAAAAAAAAAATAAAAAAAATAAATAAATAATAAATCCGAGCAAAAACAATAGGGCTTCGCACCTACGGTGCAGGCCATTCTGGCCTGCTCCTCGGTGCTCGGGCCCTAAAAATAGAGTACCGGCACTTCTTTTGGGCCACTTAAAGCACTGAGGCCATCGGCTGGCAGTGGCCATCGGTGTGAGGGCCCTTTCATCGCTGCTTGCAGCTTTAATCATACTAAAAGGAACAGTATGTAGGATTGTGGCCAAAACTGGTATTGCAATCACAAAACTTGTGGCTAAAACTGGTACTGCAATCACACAACTGGTGGCCAACACACAAAATGACAACATAAACATCAGTTGAGGGCTGCAACTACACTTTTTAAAAGACAATAACCTGGTCAGACCACTGTTGTCAGTGATATAAGTATTTGAAATGAAAATGATTTCTTAATGTCTAGTGACATATCAGGGCCATTTTATGATTAATTGATATAAATTTCTTACATACTGTTCCTTTAAACCCTGCAATTTTAATAAAACAACATTAGAGAATTAGAGCTTTTGTAGCTCTAAAAAATAATTATATTTAATTCATACAGTAAGGACAGTGTTATCATTCACTATTCAGGAAAAAAAACTGGCTGGTAAAAAGTCACTGTGGCAGGTGGTTAAAAAAGTTAACTTCAGGCCCTGGTTGGTATGAATGCACAATAAGTGTGCCTTGTATTCTAGAAAGGCCCAGTGGTTAGAGAGTCAGACTTGTTTGTTACTCAGAGGTTGTTGGTTCGATTTCCACAGCTGGCAGGAAGTGACTAAAGTGCCTTGGTGTTTCAGTAGTAGTTGCCCAGTGTTTGTGTCTATGTGATCATGACCTGCAGTGGATGGATAAAATGTAGAGACATCATGTCTCTTTTTCTTTTGGTCACTTGGTGTTTTTAATCATAAAATCCTGATAATATCTGTATTTGGCTGCAGAAAAGAAAAAAATATTTATTTTATTATTATTTTATTATTATTTGATTTAAGATTATTATTTGATTTAAGATTTTTTTCTTACGGTGTGGGCTGATCTGCTGATCTTCAGAATGCTGATCTTTGTGAGAGCGTTGGGAAGCACGACCAGTCTGAGAGGTACTCATGCTTAGGCCGAACTGCAGATCTTCAGAATGTTGATCTTTGTGAGAGCGTTGGGAAGCATGAACAGTCTGAGAGGTACTTGTGTTTGGGCCAAACTGCGGATCTTCAGAATGCAGATCTTTGTGAAAGCGTTGGGAAGCACGACCAGTCTGAGAGGTACTTGTGTTTGGGCCAAACTGCGGATCTTCAAAATGCTGATCTTTGTGAAAGCTTTGGGAAGCACGACCAGTCTGAGAGGTACTTGTGTTTGGGAAGATCTGCGAATCTTCAGAATGCAGATCGTTGTAAGAGTGTTGGGAAGCACGACCAGTCTGAGAGGTACTCGTGTTTGGGCCGATCTGCAGATCTTCAGAATGTTGATCTTTGTGAGACCGTTGGGAAGCACGACTAGTCTGAGAGGTACTCGTGTTTGGGCCGAACTGCGAATCTTCAGAATGCTGATCTTTGTGAAAGCGTTGGGAAGCATGACCAGTCTGAGAGGTACTCATGCTTAGGCCGAACTGCCGATCTTCAGAATGCTGATCTTTGTGAGAGCGTTGGGAAGCACGACCAGTCTGAGAGGTACTCGTGTTTGGGCCGAACTGCGGATCTTCAGAATGCTCATCTTTGTGAAAACATTGGGAAGCACGACCAGTCTGAGAGGTACTCGTGTTTGGGCCGACCTGCAGATCTCCAGAATGCTTATTTTTGTGAAAGCTTTGGGAAGCATGACTAGTCTTAGAGGTACTCGTGTTTGGGCCGAACTGCGGATCTTCAGAATGCTGATCTTTGTGAGAGCGTTGGGAAGCACGACCAGTCTGAGGGGTATTCGTGTTTGGGCCAAACTGCGGATCTTCAAAATGCTGATCTTTGTGAAAGCTTTGGGAAGCACGACCAGTCTGAGAGGTACTTGTGTTTGGGACGATCTGCGAATCTTCAGAATGCAGATCATTATAAGAGCGTTGGGAAGCAAGACCAGTCTGAGAGGTACTCGTGTTTGGGCCGAACTGCGGATCTTCAGAATGCTGATCTTTGTGAGAGCGTTGGGAAGCACGACCAGTCTGAGAGGTACTCGTGTTTGGGCCGAACTGCGGATCTTCAGAATGCTCATCTTTGTGAAAACATTGGAAAGCACGACCAGTCTGAGAGGTACTCGTGTTTGGGCCGAACTGCAGACCTCCAGAATGCTTATTTTTGTGAAAGCTTTGGGAAGCACGATTAGTCTTAGAGGTACTCGTGTTTGGGCCGAACTGCAGATCTTCAGAATGCTGATCTTTGTGAGAGCGTTGGGAAGCACGACCAGTCTGAGAGGTACTCGTGTTTGGGCCGAACTGCTGATCTTCAGAATGCTTATCTTTGTGAAAGTGTTGGGAAGCACGACCAGTCTGAGCGGTACTCGTGTTTGGGCCGAACTGCCGATCTTCAGAATGCAGATCTTTGTGAGAGCGTTGGGAAGCATGAACAGTCTGAGAGGTACTCGTGTTTGGGCCGAACTGCGGATCTTCAGAATGCTGATCTTTGTGAAAGTGTTGGGAAGCACGACCAGTCTGAGCTGTACTCGTGTTTGGGCCGAACTGCCGATCTTCAGAATGCAGATCTTTGTGAGAGCGTTGGGAAGCATGAACAGTCTGAGAGGTACTCGTGTTTGGGCCGAACTGCAGATCTTCAGAATGCAGATCTTTTTGAGAGCGTTGGGAAGCATGAACAGTCTGAGAGGTACTCGTGTTTGGGCCGAACTGCGGATCTTCAGAATGCTGATCTTTGTGAAAGCGTTGGGAAGCACGACCAGTCTGATAGGTACTCATGCTTAGGCCGAACTGCGTATCTTCAGAATGCTGATCTTTGTGAGAGCGTTGGGAAGCATGACCAGTCTTAGAGGTACTCGTGTTTGGGCCGAACTGCGGATCTTCAGAATGCTGATCTTTGTGAAAGTGTTAGGAAGCACGACCAGTCTGAGAGGTACTCGTGTTTGGGCCGAACTGCGGATCTTCAGAATGCAGATCTTTGTGAGAGCGTTGAGAAGCATGAACAGTCTGAGAGGTACTCGTGTTTGGGCCGAACAGCTGCTCTTCAGAATGCTTATCTTTGTGAGAGCGTTGGGAAGCACGACCGGTCTGAGAGGTATTCGTGTTTGGACCGAACTGCGGATCTTCAGAATGCTGATCTTTGTGAAAGTGTTGGGAAGCACGACCAGTCTGAGAGGTACTCGTGTTTGGGCCGAACTGCGGATCTTCAGAATGCAGATCTTTGTGAGACCGTTGGGAAACATGAACAGTCTGAGAGGTACTCGTGTTTGGGCCGAACTGCTGATCTTCAGAATGCTTATCTTTGTGAAAGCTTTGGGAAGCACGCCCAGTCTTAGAAGTACTCGTGTTTGGGCCGAACTGCAGATCTTCAGAATGCAGATCTTTTTGAGAGCGTTGGGAAGCATGAACAGTCTGAGAGGTACTCGTGTTTGGGCCGAACTGCGTATCTTCAGAATGCTGATCTTTGTGAGAGCGTTGGGAAGCACGACCAGTCTGAGGGGTATTCGTGTTTGGGCCGAACTGCGGATCTTCAGAATGCTGATCTTTGTGAGAGCGTTGGGAAGCAAGACTAGTCTTAGAGGTACTCGTGTTTGGGCCGAACTGCGGATCTTCAGAATGCTGATCTTTGTGAGAGTGTATGGAAGCACGACCAGTCTGAGAGGTACTCGTGTTTGGGCCGAACTGCGGATCTTCAGAATGCTGATCTTTGTGAGAGTGTATGGAAGCACGACCAGTCTGAGAGGTACTCGTGTTTGGGCCGAACTGCGGATCTTCAGAATGCAGATCTTTGTGAGAGCGTTGAGAAGCATGAACAGTCTGAGAGGTACTCGTGTTTGGGCCGAACTGCTGATCTTCAGAATGCAGATCTTTGTGAGACCGTTGGGAAACATGAACAGTCTGAGAGGTACTCGTGTTTGGGCCGAACTGCAGATCTTCAGAATGCTTATTTTTGTGAAAGCATTGGGAAGCACGATCAGTCTGAGAGGTACTCGTGTTTGGCCCGAACTGCGGATCTTCAGAATGCAGATCTTTGTGAGACCGTTGGGAAACATGAACAGTCTGAGAGGTACTCGTGTTTGGGCCGAACTGCTGATCTTCAGAATGCTTATCTTTGTGAAAGCTTTGGGAAGCACGCCCAGTCTTAGAAGTACTCGTGTTTGGGCCGAACTGCAGATCTTCAGAATGCAGATCTTTTTGAGAGCGTTGGGAAGCATGAACAGTCTGAGAGGTACTCGTGTTTGGGCCGAACTGCGTATCTTCAGAATGCTGATCTTTGTGAGAGCGTTGGGAAGCACGACCAGTCTGAGGGGTATTCGTGTTTGGGCCGAACTGCGGATCTTCAGAATGCTGATCTTTGTGAGAGCGTTGGGAAGCACGACTAGTCTTAGAGGTACTCGTGTTTGGGCCGAACTGCGGATCTTCAGAATGCTGATCTTTGTGAGAGTGTTGGGAAGCACGACCAGTCTGAGAGGTACTCGTGTTTGGGCCGAACTGCGGATCTTCAGAATGCAGATCTTTGTGAGAGCGTTGAGAAGCATGAACAGTCTGAGAGGTACTCGTGTTTGGGCCGAACTGCTGATCTTCAGAATGCTTATTGTTGTGAAAGCATTGGGAAGCACGATCAGTCTGAGAGGTACTCGTGTTTGGGCCGAACTGCTGCTCTTCAGAATGCTTATCTTTGTGAAAGCTTTGGGAAGCACGACTAGTCTTAGAGGTACTCGTGTTTGGGCGGAACTGCTGATCTTCAGAATGCTGATCTTTGTGAAAGCTTTGGGAAGCACGACTAGTCTTAGAGGTACTCGTGTTTGGGCCGAACTGCGGATCTTCAGAATGCAGATCTTTGTGAGACCATTGGGAAGCATGAACAGTCTGAGAGGTACTCGTGTTTGGGCCGAACTGCAGATCTTCAGAATGCTTATTTTTGTGAAAGCATTGGGAAGCACGATCAGTCTGAGAGGTACTCGTGTTTGGGCCGAACTGCTGATCTTCAGAATGCTTATCTTTGTGAAAGTGTTGGGAAGCACGACCAGTCTGAGAGGTACTCGTGTTTGGGCCGAACTGCGGATCTTCAGAATGCAGATCTTTGTGAGAGCGTTGAGAAGCATGAACAGTCTGAGAGGTACTCGTGTTTGGGCCGAACTGCAGATCTTCAGAATGCTTATTGTTGTGAAAGCATTGGGAAGCACGATCAGTCTGAGAGGTACTCATGTTTGGGCCGAACTGCGGATCTTCAGAATGCAGATCTTTGTGAAAGCTTTGGGAAGCACGACTAGTCTTAGAGGTACTCGTGTTTGGGCGGAACTGCTGATCTTCAGAATGCTGATCTTTGTGAAAGCTTTGGGAAGCACGACTAGTCTTAGAGGTACTCGTGTTTGGGCCGAACTGCGGATCTTCAGAATGCTGATCTTTGTGAAAGTGTTGGGAAGCACGACCAGTCTTAGAGGTACTCGTGTTTGGGCCGAACTGCGGATCTTCAGAATGCTGATCTTTGTGAAAGTGTTGGGAAGCACGACCAGTCTGAGAGGTACTCGTGTTTGGGCGGAACTGCTGATCTTCAGAATGCTGATCTTTGTGAAAGCTTTGGGAAGCACGACTAGTCTTAGAGGTACTCGTGTTTGGGCCGAACTGCGGATCTTCAGAATGCAGATCTTTGTGAGACCGTTGGGAAGCATGAACAGTCTGAGAGGTACTCGTGTTTGGGCCGAACTGCTGATCTTCAGAATGCTGATCTTTGCGAGAGCGTTGGGAAGCACGGCCAGTCTTAGAGGTACTCGTGTTTGGGCCGAACTGCAGATCTTCAGAATGCAGATCTTTTTGAGAGCGTTGGGAAGCATGAACAGTCTGAGAGGTACTCGTGTTTGGGCCGAACTGCGGATCTTCAGAATGCTGATCTTTGTGAAAGCTTTGGGAAGCACGACTAGTCTTAGAGGTACTCGTGTTTGGGCCGAACTGCTGATCTTCAGAATGCTGATCTTTGTGAAAGCTTTGGGAAGCACGACTAGTCTTAGAGGTACTCGTGTTTGGGCCGAACTGCGGATCTTCAGAATGCTGATCTTTGTGAGAGCGTTGGGAAGCACGATCAGTCTGAGGGGTATTCGTGTTTGGGCCGAACTGCGGATCTTCAGAATGCTGATCTTTGTGAGAGCGTTGGGAAGCACGACTAGTCTTAGAGGTACTCGTGTTTGGGCCGAACTGCGGATCTTCAGAATGCTGATATTTGTGAGAGTGTATGGAAGCACGACCAGTCTGAGGGGTATTCGTGTTTGGGCCGAACTGCGGATCTTCAGAATGCTGATCTTTGTGAGAGCGTTGGGAAGCACGACCAGTCTGAGGGGTATTCGTGTTTGGGCCGAACTGCGGATCTTCAGAATGCTGATCTTTGTGAAAGTGTTGGGAAGCACGACCAGTCTGAGAGGTACTCGTGTTTGGGCCGAACTGCGGATCTTCAGAATGCAGATCTTTGTGAGAGCGTTGAGAAGCATGAACAGTCTGAGAGGTACTCGTGTTTGGGCCGAACTGCTGCTCTTCAGAATGCTTATCTTTGTGAAAGCTTTGGGAAGCACGACTAGTCTTAGAGGTACTCGTGTTTGGGCCGAACTGCTGATCTTCAGAATGCTGATCTTTGTGAAAGCTTTGGGAAGCACGACTAGTCTTAGAGGTACTCGTATTTGGGCCGAACTGCGGATCTTCAGAATGCAGATCTTTGTGAGACCGTTGGGAAGCATGAACAGTCTGAGAGGTACTCGTGTTTGGGCCGAACTGCGGATCTTCAGAATGCTGATCTTTGTGAGAGCGTTGGGAAGCACGACCAGTCTGAGGGGTATTCGTGTTTGGGCCGAACTGCAGATCTTCAGAATGCTGATCTTTATAAAAGTGTTGGGAAGCATGACCAGTCTGAGAGGTACTCGTGTTTGGGCCGAACTGCGGATCTTCAGAATGTTTATCCTTGTGAAAGCTTTGGGAAGCACGACTAGTCTTAGAGGTACTCGTGTTTGGGCTGAACTGCGGATCTTCAGAATGCTGATCTTTGTGAGAGCGTTGGGAAGCACGACCAGTCTGAGAGGTACTCGTGTTTGGGCCGAACTGCGAATCTTCAGAATGCAGATCTTTGTGAGAGCGTTGGGAAGCACGACCAGTCTGAGAGGTACTCGTGTTTGGGCCGAACTGCGAATCTTCAGAATGCAGATCTTTGTGAGACCGTTGGGAAGCATGAACAGTCTGAGAGGTACTCGTGTTTGGGCCGAACTGCAGATCTTCAGAATGCTTATTTTTGTGAAAGCATTGGGAAGCACGATCAGTCTGAGAGGTACTCGTGTTTGGGCCGAACTGCTGATCTTCAGAATGCTTATCTTTGTGAAAGCTTTGGGAAGCACGCCCAGTCTTAGAAGTACTCGTGTTTGGGCCGAACTGCTGATCTTCAGAATGCTGATCTTTGTGAGAGCGTTGGGAAGCACGCCCAGTCTGAGGGGTATTCGTGTTTGGGCCGAACTGCGGATCTTCAGAATGCTGATCTTTATAAAAGTGTTGGGAAGCACGACCAGTCTGAGAGGTACTCGTGTTTGGGCCGAACTGCGGATCTTCAGAATGTTTATCCTTGTGAAAGCTTTGGGAAGCACGGCTAGTCTTAGAGGTACTCGTGTTTGGGCAGAACTGCGGATCTTCAGAATGCTGATCTTTGTGAGAGCGTTGGGAAGCACGACCAGTCTGAGGGGTATTCGTGTTTGGGCCGAACTGCGGATCTTCAGAAAGCTGATCTTTGTGAAAGTGTTTGGAAGCACGACCAGTCTGAGAGGTACTCGTGTTTGGGCCGAACTGCGGATCTTCAGAATGCAGATCTTTGTGAGACCGTTGGGAAGCATGAACAGTCTGAGAGGTACTCGTGTTTGGGCCGAACTGCAGATCTTCAGAATGCTTATTTTTGTGAAAGCTTTGGGAAGCACGATCAGTCTGAGAGGTACTCGTGTTTGGGCCGAACTGCTGATCTTCAGAATGCTTATCTTTGTGAAAGCTTTGGGAAGCACGTCCAGTCTTAGAAGTACTCGTGTTTGGGCCGAACTGCTGATCTTCAGAATGCTGATCTTTGTGAGAGCGTTGGGAAGCATGAACAGTCTGAGGGGTACTCGTGTTTGGGCCGAACTGCTGATCTTCAGAATGCTTATCTTTGTGAAAGCTTTGGGAAGCACGGCCAGTCTTAGAGGTACTCGTGTTTGGGCCGAACTGCAGATCTTCAGAATGCAGATCTTTTTGAGAGCGTTGGGAAGCATGAACAGTCTGAGAGGTACTCGTGTTTGGGCCGAACTGTGGATCTTCAGAATGCTGATCTTTGTGAGAGCGTTGGGAAGCTCGACCAGTCTGAGAGGTACTCGTGTTTGGGCCGAACTGCGGATCTTCAGAATGCTGATCTTTGTGAAAGCGTTGGGAAGCTCGACTAGTCTGAGAGGTACTTGTGTTTGGGCCGAACTGCGGATCTTCAGAATGCTGATCTTTGTGAAAGTGTTGGGAAGCACGACCAGTCTGAGAGGTACTCGTGTTTGGGCCGAACTGTGGATCTTCAGAATGCTGATCTTTGTGAGAGCGTTGGGAAGCTCGACCAGTCTGAGAGGTACTCGTGTTTGGGCCGAACTGCGTATCTTCAGAATGCTGATCTTTGTGAGAGCGTTGGGAAGCACGACCAGTCTGAGAGGTACTCGTGTTTGGGCCGAACTGCGTATCTTCAGAATGCTGATCTTTGTGAGAGCGTTGGGAAGCACGACCAGTCTTAAAGGTACTCGTGTTTGGGCCGAACTGCGGATCTTCAGAGTGCTGATCTTTGTGAGAGTGTTGGGAAGCACGACCAGTCTGAGGGGTATTCGTGTTTGGGCCGAACTGCAGATCTTCAGAATGCTGATCTTTGTGAAAGTGTTGGGAAGCACGACCAGTCTGAGAGGTACTCGTGTTTGGGCCAAACTGCGGATCTTCAGAATGCAGATCTTTGTGAGAGCGTTGAGAAGCATGAACAGTCTGAGAGGTACTCGTGTTTGGGCCGAACTGCAGATCTTCAGAATGCTTATTGTTGTGAAAGCATTGGGAAGCACGATCAGTCTGAGAGGTACTCGTGTTTGGGCCAAACTGCTGCTCTTCAGAATGTTTATCTTTGTGAAAGCTTTGGGAAGCACGACTAGTCTTAGAGGTACTCGTGTTTGGGCTGAACTGCGGATCTTCAGAATGCTGATCTTTGTGAGAGCGTTGGGAAGCACGACCAGTCTGAGGGGTATTCGTGTTTGGGCCGAACTGCGGATCTTCAGAATGCTGATCTTTGTGAAAGTGTTTGGAAGCACGACCAGTCTGAGAGGTACTCGTGTTTGGGCCGAACTGCTGATCTTCAGAATGCTTATCTTTGTGAAAGCTTTGGGAAGCACGACTAGTCTTAGAGGTACTCGTGTTTGGGCCGAACTGCGGATCTTCAGAATGCTGATCTTTGTGAGAGCGTTGGGAAGCATGACCAGTCTGAGGGGTATTCGTGTTTGGGCCGAACTGCGGATCTTCAGAATGCTGATCTTTGTGAAAGTGTTGGGAAGCACGACCAGTCTGAGAGGTACTCGTGTTTGGCCCGAACTGCGGATCTTCAGAATGCAGATCTTTGTGAGACCGTTGGGAAGCATGAACAGTCTGAGAGGTACTCTTGTTTGGGCCGAACTGCAGATCTTCAGAATGCTTATTTTTGTGAAAGCATTGGGAAGCACGATCAGTCTGAGAGGTACTCGTGTTTGGGCCGAACTGCTGATCTTCAGAATTCTTATCTTTGTGAAAGCTTTGGGAAGCACGACCAGTCTTAGAAGTACTCGTGTTTGGGCCGAACTGCTGATCTTCAGAATGCAGATCTTTGTGAGAGCGTTGGGAAGCATGAACAGTCTGAGAGGTACTCGTGTTTGGGCCGAACTGCTGATCTTCAGAATGCTTATCTTTGTGAAAGCTTTGGGAAGCACGGCCAGTCTTAGAGGTACTCGTGTTTGGGCCTAACTGTGGATCTTCAGAATGTTGATCTTTGTGAAAGCTTTGGGAAGCACGATCAGTCTGAGAGGTACTTGTGTTTGGACCGAACTGCTGATCTTCAGAATGCTGATCTTTGTGAGAGCGTTGGGAAGCACGACCAGTCTGAGAGGTACTCGTGTTTGGGCCGAACTGCTGATCTTCAGAATGCTTATCTTTGTGAAAGTGTTGGGAAGCACGACCAGTCTGAGAGGCACTCGTGTTTGGGCCGAACTGTGGATCTTCAGAATGCTGATCTTTGTGAGAGCGTTGGGAAGCTCGACCAGTCTGAGAGGTACTCGTGTTTGGGCCGAACTGCTGATCTTCAGAATGCTTATCTTTGTGAAAGCTTTGGGAAGCACGCCCAGTCTTAGAAGTACTCGTGTTTGGGCCGAACTGCTGATCTTCAGAATGCTGATCTTTGTGAGAGCGTTGGGAAGCACGACCAGTCTGAGAGGTACTCGTGTTTGGGCCGAAGTGCGAATCTTCAGAATGCAGATCTTTGTGAGAGCGTTGGGAAGCATGAACAGTCTGAGAGGTACTCGTGTTTGGGACGAACTGCTGATCTTCAGAATGCTTATCTTTGTGAAAGCTTTGGGAAGCACGGCCAGTCTTAGAGGTACTCGTGTTTGGGCCGAACTGCAGATCTTCAGAATGCAGATCTTTTTGAGAGCGTTGGGAAGCACGATCAGTCTGAGAGGTACTCGTGTTTGGGCCGAACTGTGGATCTTCAGAATGCTGATCTTTGTGAGAGCGTTGGGAAGCTTGACCAGTCTGAGAGGTACTCGTGTTTGGGCCGAACTGTGGATCTTCAGAATGCTGATCTTTGTGAGAGCGTTGGGAAGCTCGACCAGTCTGAGAGGTACTCGTGTTTGGGCCGAACTGCGGATCTTCAGAATGCTGATCTTTGTGAGAGCGTTGGGAAGCACGACCAGTCTGAGGGGTATTCGTGTTTGGGCCGAACTGCGGATCTTCAGAACGCTGATCTTTATGAAAGTGTTGGGAAGCACGACCAGTCTGAGAGGTACTCGTGTTTGGGCCGAACTGCGGATCTTCAGAATGTTTATCTTTGTGAAAGCTTTGGGAAGCACGACTAGTCTTAGAGGTACTCGTGTTTGGGCTGAACTGCGGATCTTCAGAATGCTGATCTTTGTGAGAGCGTTGGGAAGCACGACCAGTCTGAGGGGTATTCGTGTTTGGGCCGAACTGCGGATCTTCAGAATGCTGATCTTTGTGAAAGTGTTTGGAAGCACGACCAGTCTGAGAGGTACTCATGTTTGGGCCGAACTGCGGATCTTCAGAATGCAGATCTTTGTGAGAGCGTTGGGAAGCACGATCAGTCTGAGAGGAACTCGTGTTTGGGCCGAACTGCTGATCTTCAGAATGCTTATCTTTGTGAAAGCTTTGGGAAGCACAACTAGTCTTAGAGGTACTCGTGTTTGGGCCGAACTGCGGATCTTCAGAATGCTGATCTTTGTGAGAGCGTTGGGAAGCATGACCAGTCTGAGGGGTATTCGTGTTTGGGCCGAACTGCTGATCTTCAGAATTCTTATCTTTGTGAAAGCTTTGGGAAGCACGACCAGTCTTAGAAGTACTTGTGTTTGGGCCGAACTGCTGATCTTCAGAATGCAGATCTTTGTGAGAGCGTTGGGAAGCATGAACAGCCTGAGAGGTACTCGTGTTTGGGACGAACTGCTGATCTTCAGAATGCTTATCTTTGTGAAAGCTTTGGGAAGCACGGCCAGTCTTAGAGGTACTCGTGTTTGGGCCGAACTGCAGATCTTCAGAATGCAGATCTTTTTGAGAGCGTTGGGAAGCACGATCAGTCTGAGAGGTACTCGTGTTTGGGCCGAACTGCTGATCTTCAGAATGCTGATCTTTGTGAAAGCTTTGGGAAGCACGGCCAGTCTTAGAGGTACTCGTGTTTGGGCCGAACTGTGGATCTTCAGAATGTTGATCTTTGTGAAAGCTTTGGGAAGCACGACCAGTCTTAAAGGTACTCGTGTTTGGGCCGAACTGCGGATCTTCAGAGTGCTGATCTTTGTGAGAGTGTTGGGAAGCACGACCAGTCTGAGGGGTATTCGTGTTTGGGCCGAACTGCAGATCTTCAGAATGCTGATCTTTGTGAAAGTGTTGGGAAGCACGACCAGTCTGAGAGGTACTCGTGTTTGGGCCAAACTGCGGATCTTCAGAATGCAGATCTTTGTGAGAGCGTTGAGAAGCATGAACAGTCTGAGAGGTACTCGTGTTTGGGCCGAACTGCAGATCTTCAGAATGCTTATTGTTGTGAAAGCATTGGGAAGCACGATCAGTCTGAGAGGTACTCGTGTTTGGGCCAAACTGCTGCTCTTCAGAATGCTTATCTTTGTGAAAGCTTTGGGAAGCACGACTAGTCTTAGAGGTACTCGTGTTTGGGCTGAACTGCGGATCTTCAGAATGCTGATCTTTGTGAGAGCGTTGGGAAGCACGACCAGTCTGAGGGGTATTCGTGTTTGGGCCGAACTGCGGATCTTCAGAATGCTGATCTTTGTGAAAGTGTTTGGAAGCACGACCAGTCTGAGAGGTACTCGTGTTTGGGCCGAACTGCTGATCTTCAGAATGCTTATCTTTGTGAAAGCTTTGGGAAGCACGACTAGTCTTAGAGGTACTCGTGTTTGGGCCGAACTGCGGATCTTCAGAATGCTGATCTTTGTGAGAGCGTTGGGAAGCATGACCAGTCTGAGGGGTATTCGTGTTTGGGCCGAACTGCGGATCTTCAGAATGCTGATCTTTGTGAAAGTGTTGGGAAGCACGACCAGTCTGAGAGGTACTCGTGTTTGGCCCGAACTGCGGATCTTCAGAATGCAGATCTTTGTGAGACCGTTGGGAAGCATGAACAGTCTGAGAGGTACTCTTGTTTGGGCCGAACTGCAGATCTTCAGAATGCTTATTTTTGTGAAAGCATTGGGAAGCACGATCAGTCTGAGAGGTACTCGTGTTTGGGCCGAACTGCTGATCTTCAGAATTCTTATCTTTGTGAAAGCTTTGGGAAGCACGACCAGTCTTAGAAGTACTCGTGTTTGTGCCGAACTGCTGATCTTCAGAATGCAGATCTTTGTGAGAGCGTTGGGAAGCATGAACAGTCTGAGAGGTACTCGTGTTTGGGCCGAACTGCTGATCTTCAGAATGCTTATCTTTGTGAAAGCTTTGGGAAGCACGGCCAGTCTTAGAGGTACTCGTGTTTGGGCCGAACTGCGGATCTTCAGAATGTTGATCTTTGTGAAAGCTTTGGGAAGCACGATCAGTCTGAGAGGTACTTGTGTTTGGACCGAACTGCTGATCTTCAGAATGCTGATCTTTGTGAGAGCGTTGGGAAGCACGACCAGTCTGAGAGGTACTTGTGTTTGGACCGAACTGCTGATCTTCAGAATGCAGATCTTTGTGAGACCGTTGGGAAGCATGAACAGTCTGAGAGGTACTCTTGTTTGGGCCGAACTGCAGATCTTCAGAATGCTTATTTTTGTGAAAGCATTGGGAAGCACGATCAGTCTGAGAGGTACTCGTGTTTGGGCCGAACTGCTGATCTTCAGAATTCTTATCTTTGTGAAAGCTTTGGGAAGCACGACCAGTCTTAGAAGTACTCGTGTTTGGGCCGAACTGCTGATCTTCAGAATGCAGATCTTTGTGAGAGCGTTGGGAAGCATGAACAGTCTGAGAGGTACTCGTGTTTGGGCCGAACTGCTGATCTTCAGAATGCTTATCTTTGTGAAAGCTTTGGGAAGCACGGCCAGTCTTAGAGGTACTCGTGTTTGGGCCTAACTGTGGATCTTCAGAATGTTGATCTTTGTGAAAGCTTTGGGAAGCACGATCAGTCTGAGAGGTACTTGTGTTTGGGCCGAACTGCTGATCTTCAGAATGCTTATCTTTGTGAAAGTGTTGGGAAGCACGACCAGTCTGAGAGGCACTCGTGTTTGGGCCGAACTGTGGATCTTCAGAATGCTGATCTTTGTGAGAGCGTTGGGAAGCTCGACCAGTCTGAGAGGTACTCGTGTTTGGGCCGAACTGCTGATCTTCAGAATGCTTATCTTTGTGAAAGCTTTGGGAAGCACGCCCAGTCTTAGAAGTACTCGTGTTTGGGCCGAACTGCTGATCTTCAGAATGCTGATCTTTGTGAGAGCGTTGGGAAGCACGACCAGTCTGAGAGGTACTCGTGTTTGGGCCGAAGTGCGAATCTTCAGAATGCAGATCTTTGTGAGAGCGTTGGGAAGCATGAACAGCCTGAGAGGTACTCGTGTTTGGGACGAACTGCTGATCTTCAGAATGCTTATCTTTGTGAAAGCTTTGGGAAGCACGGCCAGTCTTAGAGGTACTCGTGTTTGGGCCGAACTGCAGATCTTCAGAATGCAGATCTTTTTGAGAGCGTTGGGAAGCACGATCAGTCTGAGAGGTACTCGTGTTTGGGCCGAACTGTGGATCTTCAGAATGCTGATCTTTGTGAGAGCATTGGGAAGCTTGACCAGTCTGAGAGGTACTCGTGTTTGGGCCGAACTGTGGATCTTCAGAATGCTGATCTTTGTGAGAGCGTTGGGAAGCTCGACCAGTCTGAGAGGTACTCGTGTTTGGGCCGAACTGCGGATCTTCAGAATGCTGATCTTTGTGAGAGCGTTGGGAAGCACGACCAGTCTGAGGGGTATTCGTGTTTGGGCCGAACTGCGGATCTTCAGAACGCTGATCTTTATGAAAGTGTTGGGAAGCACGACCAGTCTGAGAGGTACTCGTGTTTGGGCCGAACTGCGGATCTTCAGAATGTTTATCTTTGTGAAAGCTTTGGGAAGCACGACTAGTCTTAGAGGTACTCGTGTTTGGGCTGAACTGCGGATCTTCAGAATGCTGATCTTTGTGAGAGCGTTGGGAAGCACGACCAGTCTGAGGGGTATTCGTGTTTGGGCCGAACTGCGGATCTTCAGAATGCTGATCTTTGTGAAAGTGTTTGGAAGCACGACCAGTCTGAGAGGTACTCGTGTTTGGGCCGAACTGCGGATCTTCAGAATGCAGATCTTTGTGAGAGCGTTGGGAAGCACGATCAGTCTGAGAGGAACTCGTGTTTGGGCCGAACTGCTGATCTTCAGAATTCTTATCTTTGTGAAAGCTTTGGGAAGCACGACCAGTCTTAGAAGTACTTGTGTTTGGGCCGAACTGCTGATCTTCAGAATGCAGATCTTTGTGAGAGCGTTGGGAAGCATGAACAGTCTGAGAGGTACTCGTGTTTGGGCCGAACTGCTGATCTTCAGAATGCTGATCTTTGTGAAAGCTTTGGGAAGCACGGCCAGTCTTAGAGGTACTCGTGTTTGGGCCGAACTGTGGATCTTCAGAATGTTGATCTTTGTGAAAGCTTTGGGAAGCACGATCAGTCTGAGAGGTACTTGTGTTTGGACCGAACTGCTGATCTTCAGAATGCTGATCTTTGTGAGAGCGTTGGGAAGCACGACCAGTCTGAGAGGTACTCGTGTTTGGGCCGAACTGCGGATCTTCAGAATGTTTATCTTTGTGAGAGCGTTGGGAAGCACGACCAGTCTGAGAGGTACTCGTGTTTGGGCCGAACTGCAGATCTTCAGAATGCTTATTTTTGTGAAAGCATTGGGAAGCACGATCAGTCTGAGAGGTACTCGTGTTTGGGCCGAACTGCTGATCTTCAGAATGCTTATCTTTGTCAAAGCTTTGGGAAGCACGGCCAGTCTTAGAGGTACTCATGTTTGGGCCGAACTGCGGATCTTCAGAATGCTGATTTTTGTGAGGGCGTTGGGAAGCACAACCAGTCTGAGAGGTACTTGTGTTTGGGCCGAACTGTGGATCTTCAGAATGCTGATCTTTGTGAAAGTTTTGGGAAGCACGGCCAGTCTTAGAGGTACTCATGTTTGGGCCGAACTGCAGATCTTCAGAATGCTGATCTTTGTGAGAGCGTTGGGAAGCACGACCAGTCTGAGAGGTACTTGTGTTTGGGCCGAACTGCAGATTTTCAGAATGCTGATCTTTGTGAGAGTGTTGGGAAGCATGACCAGTCTGAGAGGTACTTGTGTTTTGGCCAAACTGCAGATCTTTAGAATGCTGATCTTTGTGAGAGCGCTTGGAAGCACGACTAGTTTGAGAGGTACTCGTGTTTTGGTTGAACTGCTGATCTTCAGAATGCAGATCTTTGTGAGAGCGTTTGGAAGCACGACCAGTCTGAGAGGTACTTGTGTTTGGGCCAAACTGCGGATCTTCAGAATGCTGATCTTTGTGAGAGCGTTGGGAAGCACGACCAGTCTGAGAGGTACTCGTGTTTGGGCCGAACTGTGGATCTTCAGAATGCTGATCTTTGTGAGAGCGTTGGGAAGCTCGACCAGTCTGAGAGGTACTCGTGTTTGGGCTGAACTGCGGATCTTCAGAATGCTGATCTTTGCGAGAGCGTTGGGAAGCACGACCAGTCTGAGAGGTACTCATGTTTGGGCCGAACTGCGGATCTTCAGAATGCTGATCTTTGCGAGAGCGTTGGGAAGCACGACCAGTCTGAGAGAAACTCGTGTTTAGGCCGAACTGCGGATCTTCAGAATGCAGATCTTTGCGAGAGCGTTGGGATGTACGGCCAGTGTGAGAGGTACTCGTGTTTGGGCCGAACTGCTGATCTTCAGAATGCTGATCTTTGCAAGAGCTTTGAGAAGCACGACCAGTCTGAGAGGTACTCGTGTTTGGTCCGAACTGTGGATCTTCAGAATGCTGATCTTTGCGAGAGCGTTGGGAAGCACGACCAGTCTGAGAGGTACTCGTGTTTAGGCCGAACTGCGGATCTTCAGAATGCAGATCTTTGCGAGAGTGTTGGGATGTACGGCCAGTCTGAGAGGTACTCGTGTTTGGGCCGAACTGCTGATCTTCAGAATGCTGATCTTTGCAAGAGCTTTGAGAAGCACGACCAGTCTGAGAGGTACTCGTGTTTGGGCCGAACTGCGGATCGTCAGAATGCTGAACTTTGCGAGAGCGTTGGGATGTACGACCAGTCTGAGAGGTACTTGTGTCTGGGCCAAACTGCAGCTCTTCAGAATTCGGATCTTCGTTAGAGCGTTGGTAAGCAGGATTCATTTGGTTGCAGATTCTATTCCCATTACTCTCATTATTTTTTGATGCTCCATCATTTAATGAGTTCTTATTTTCTTGTGGTGCTAAAGGAACCGCAAACAATATAAATAAGTAGATTTGTAAATGTTCTGAAACAGTAACAGCATCAATGCAGATACTCCAAAACATTAAAATGTAATGACATCTCAAGAAAATCAGGTTCACAATCGTTGTTTATTGTAATCCAAAATAATTACACAAATAATAACAATAATTAAATTGTTTCTCCAATATTATAGCATTTACTTACATTTTTTGTAGAAGAGTAAATAAGCCTTTGATGAACACCTGATAAAAAATAATCTGATGAAGTGACATTTTTAATGCTTAATAGACAAAATGTCATTAAAAAATCACAGTATTTTTATACAACGTTTAATTATAATGTCAGAATAAAATGCTCATAAAATAGCTGTATTTTGATTCGATTTCTTTAATAATACTGAATTGCAGTGCAGCTTACATGCTTACTTTACCAGGAAATTCCCAGGAACTCTGCAGTAAGAGAAATATCATTCAATTATACAAAAATTTGTATAAAGGTTCATCTAGAAATGTTTGTTTCATGACAGCTGGCCTAAGGGTATGAATTAGTGTTACTGACAGTAGGAGCAAGTCAGCATGAGCGTATTGAGAATGTTATATTTATAGCACTATATTAAGTATGCATGCCAAATATAATGTTGTGTAGTAGTTACCATCAAACCATCTAAAGATCAAAAGTGTCTGTAGCACTGTAACTGGAAGTTATATTAGTAGTGTTGTTAAGAAAATATGCATATAACATTTTTATATGATGTAAACATATTAAGAAGTTTAAGTTTGAATGTATATTCTTTGCAATAACACTATCAAATAGAGACAAATTTAGTATTAGTGAGTAAGATAAAATAGTAAAGTTACTTACTATAAGGTGTATGTGAGATAATTAAATAACACTTTTATAGCAACTTTTAAGTAACATAAATTGTAAAAAAAAGTTTTCATCTTTTTTTGCCAGTACTTCCCACGGAACTGCATCCTACAGGAATTGTAATTGTTTTTGTGATATGCTGGTCATGCCTGCCAAAATTATTGCTAAACTATTTGTTATTTCTTAGATTAGGAGCACATTCAAGTCGGGCGTTAAACAGCACAGAATAAGTTCATACAGGAGCCTGTAGATGAATGTTAGCATAGGGAACATTGCCAGGGACCTCCAGATGTTTGTCTATCAAATTACAAAGAGTTTTATGACTGTGACTAAAATAACTATTACTAGGTTATAAGCAAACATTGAGTGGCCAGACCTAATAATATTATTTTCCTTTTGAGGGAACTTCAGACTGCGTCAGAGAGCTGTTGCTATGGGGAACACCAGGGTGACGGCGTCCGAGTATGTAAATCAAATCGACCAATGGTTGGGCGTGAAGCCATTGGCCGAAGCCAAAGAGCATAAATAAGGCAGGAATGCCCACTTTATCCTTCTTAGCCTTAGACGGTCCATTCCTCATTGTACCCGCTTTATCATGGGGGAGGATCCGCACGACATGCATGTTGCATGTTTAAGACCTGTGTCCACTAAGGTGGTGTAGTGTACTTTGACCGTGAAGACTCTGCCTCGGGAGGGCTTGGAAGCACGTATTGCGGTCAGCAAAGAGGACCTCTTTTCGAGGTGTAGTATGGATTTTAACAATTGCAGGTGCAATGTCTCCTGCTCGTATAGAATCCATCCTACAGATTTGAAGTAGTCTCAGGCGAGGAGCACTGTGTTTCACAACTGCCTAGAGCGAATTAAGTTATGGGTCTGGCCTCTGAGGAGGACAGACTTATAGAAACGGGCCTCTCAACCAAGTTTGTGCAGACTATTTTACATTCCAGAGCTCCCTCCACCAGGAAATTATGCACATTCAAATAAAAACGTTTTTATTACATGGTGCCAAGAGCCTTTATATGACCCAGATAACTGCCCTGCAAGGCTGTCTCCTTTGACCATTAAGGTTTATGTGGCAGTAAAATCTGCATTCCATACCTTAGTGGTCAGTCCCTTATTATGTAGGGACTAACTAGTCTTGCATTTCCCGTCTGGAACTCCGAGGATGAGGCCTGTGAGTCATTTAAGATCCCTGCTTGGGGTCTATCTATGGTCCTGGAGGGCTTATCAGGGGCACCATTTAAGCCATTGGATACAATTACAGAAAGTTTCTTACTCTGAAAACTATATTTCTCCTAGCTATTACATCCCTTAAGAGGGTAGGAGATTTAGTGTCTCTCTCAGTTTCACTCACCTGCCTTGAGTTCGCTCCAGGTATGGTAAAGGCTTTTTACACTCTAGGCTGGGTTATGTGCCTAAGGTTCGGAATAATATTCCACGCCCCAGCCTCCACCTTTCAAGGATTTAAGCCAGAAGGTGCTTAATTTGTTATGCCCAGTAGGTACACTGGACATGTAGGTATGTTTGGGATCAGCCAGAAATGGGTTCCCGGTCACCAAGCAGACTTTAAGCAAATGGATAGTCGAGGCTACCCATGTGCTTATGAAGCCCCTTGACGGCCCTCTCCTTTAACCATCAGAGCGCATTCAACTTGAGGTATGGCAGCATCTATGGCCTTGTGGGCAGGGGCTTTGATCCAGGATGTCTGTGATGCGGCAGGCAAATCCTCACACCTCACATTTTTACACTTGTCTTGAGTTGGATCTCAACTCTGCTCCTGGGGATTGTGTGCTTAGGTCTTAGTTGTGCCTTCTACACACAGACAGGCACTGGTCTGGCGGATTGGGTATAGTGTTCCCCATAGCGTCAGCTCTCTGACGCAGCCTGAAATTCCCTTGAAAGGGAAGGTCTCGGGTTATGTATGTAACCCTGGTTCCCTGAGAAGGGAACGAGACGCTGTGTTTCCCTTGCCATACTTCCAGCGTACCTGTACACCCCCTTCTGCATATGCCAGATGAAGCGGGAATCCTTTCCACCTTATTTATGCTCTCTGGCTTCTGACTATGATGTCACGCTCAACCATTGGTTGAATTTGATATACATATTCAGACGCCATTACACTGTAGCCGTTCCCATGTCAGCTCTCTGAAGCAGTGTCAGGGATATTTAACATCTCAGGGAGGTGTTAAATCTGCAACCACTTACTAAAATTGCAATGGAAATATTGTCCCAAGATCCAGGTACACTAGCTTGGCAAATCTCTTAAAGGGGCCATGGCACAAGGCTTTATTAAGATCTTTGGTGTCCCCAGAGCACATATGTGAAGTTTTAGCTCAAAATGCCATATAAATAATTTATTATAGCATGTTAAAATTGCCACTTTGTAGGTGTGTGCAAAAATGTGCCGTTTTGGGTGTGTCCTTTAAAATACAAATGAGGTGATGAAATTCAAGCACTGATCACAATGATGGTGGTTTGATGCAATTCAAACTCAATTGTGCTGTGAATTAATTTCTCTCTCTCTCTTTCTCTTTGCACTAAATGTCAGTGCTGTGGTTGGATAGTGCAGATTAAGGGGTGGTATTATTATAAGATGTCCTTATGACATTATAAGGAGAGCCAAATTTCAACAACCTATTTTTTCATGTGCTTGTAGAGAATGGTTTACAAAACTAAGTTACTGGGTTGATCTTTTTCACATTTTCTAGGTTGATAGAAGCACTGGGGACCCAATTATAGCACTAAACATGGGAAAAGTCAGATGCCATGGCCCCTTTAATTATGATCAACAACTAACTGAAATTGCCCAAACTGTATCACATTTAAATGGGAATCAACATACAACTCTGGACATGATGTATTTTACTACACAAAAGGGGAAAAATGTGAGATGCTTTTCAAACAAGCAGTATCACCTCTTTTACTTCCCTGTCGTTAAATTCATACCACTGATTGTTCTCAAAGGACTTAATGCAAGCATAGTAGTGTCCAGATAAGCGAAATCCCATATGGTTGACAAGACCATACAGCTCATAAGAGTCAGCCTAGGAAATACAGAAAATAAGATTTTTAAAATAATAAAACAATTAATTCTTACCTATATTGCATTTGTGACTGATTAAATGGAGTACAAGGAAAGCATACCTTTACCGAAAGCTTGTAAGGTATTTCCACATTACAGTTGTTTTTCAAGTACGTCATTGTGTTGTAATCAAGATAAAATCTCTGCATATGGAGGACCAGAACCTGTGGTGATTCAGAAATGGTGCTGTACTGAAAGATATATTAAAAAGTGGTATTGTCAAGAAATTTTACAAGCCATATAAATGCAAAAATATGGATTGCCAGTATACCAGATTATGATAACTGGCTCCCAAATTATAATACATAAATTATACGTGTACTGTTTAAAGGCCCCTGTCTTGTATTTTTGGGGATTGTATTGCCCACACTATAAAAGAGGGCTTTCTCTCAGTTCACCACTGCCTTATGTTAAGGATAGCAGATGAATGTGAGGTCATCGTTTATGAGGGGCCATGCGCAAAAGTAAATTATACTTCGCTTATGAACACATATATAAAAGCATGCATACACACATATAAACACTTGCATTTACATATAAACTTGATGCATGTATATACACACACACGCACGCACGCACACACACACACACACACACACACACACACACACACACACACACACACGCACACACACACACTCGCACACACATTCTGGTTTCCAAGTTTTGTGGGGACATTCCATAGACGTAATGCATTTTATACCATACAAACTGTATATTCTATTCCCCTAACCTACCCCATTCCCTAACCCCAACCATCACACAAACCCTTCTTCTACATCACATTTTCAATAAACATCATTCTGTTTTATATATAAGCTTGTTTCCTCATGGGGACATCAAAATGCGGGTGGATTTTGCAATTGGCGGGTAACACTGTCAATCTACCAGCCACATTGGCGGGTGGCCAATGCGAATCAGTGATGCGCAGTTTGTGCCCCCTCTGTATCTGTGTGCGTGCGTGGGTTTAAGGGGACTCAATAGGGCACATCGGAGAGACGCGTTTCTAAAAGCATGCGTACATAAAATGGTTCTGCTCTTGACAGGGCACATATAAACAAAATGATTTCAACACTATTCATTTTCTAATAAAACATTTCTTTATGTTTTAAGTGTATGTATAGAGAGTCAAAAACCAGTCTGTGCTGGTCTTAAAGAGACAGTAACCTCAATTAACCTACTTAAGTCTGTGTCATTAATGTTAATCAAACAACCTAAGACAAAGAGAAATTCACTTTTGTAGCTCTGAAAAAAATTATATTTAATTCATACAATAAAGGCAGTGTTATCATTCACTATTTAGGCAAAAAAAAAAAACTGGCTGGTAAAAAGTCTCTGTGGCAGGTGGTCAAAAAAGTTAACTTCAGGCCCTGAATATGTCTCACTCTTTTTGCAAGGAAAATATAGAAAATATTTGATGGTATTTTCTATCTGTTTTGCTTTTTTATAGCAGTTTTGCATATTTTTGGTTTTGATTTTATATTAAAGAGAATAGAGTTCACACCACAACTATAACTATGCTTTTTATTCTACTACACCAAAAGGAAGATATTAGATTACACAAACTACTAGATTCGCTGTTTAGAGTAACGCGAAATGCAGCTTGTTAAAGACATCTGCTGGTTACCTGCTGTATAAATACAACAAGAACAGCATATTTACATATTCAGTGACATGTAAACAATTGCAAAAGTTTTTATTAGGCTACAAGTAACATCCAATATTAGTTAATGCCATTAAAGGCAAGTGCTTTAAATCAGCATAAAGTTATTGTTATGATTTGGACGCTAGTTATCGTTTTAGTTATCGTTATATTGTGAACAGCCATTTAGGCTCTAAAAAGAAATAGTTCTTAATCTATATTTAAGTGCTGTCCAGTGTGTTTTGAAGCCACACAATAAACATGTGTAAAAACAAAACCAAATTTAAGAGGTCCATTCTTGTGGCAAATCCGCTAGCACAAAAAGTTACAATTCTAATACTTTTAACAATCAAAAGTGATCTAAATCTGAAAATAAAATGTTTTATTTACCATTTTCATGTTGGCCAAGGTTTCACACTTTTCACAATACAGTTGATCATCTCCACTTAACATTGTTTCATTGAAGTAATCGTTAACACACGTTTGCTGGAATAAAAGGTTTTTTAAAAAATTATTGTGATTTTAGAAAAAAACATAAAAAAAACTATAGTTATCTCAGTATATTACATGTAAAAGGCATTTATATTATTTGCATAGTATTGTATTATATGTATGTAAATGTGGCCTAAATAGGTATACTTACTACATTAATAGTTCCTTGAAATTGATCAGAGTCTATGCTAACAGGTAACATAAAAAATTTTTTTTTTTCTTCATAGTCTTCATGGGGTTGTTGAGTGTGGCTGACACAAGTTCTTGAGTGTTTCTCTTCTCCCTTGAAAATCTTTAAAATGTATAAATAGAAGCAAAAGGTTAACTGCATAGGAAAACACAATAGAATAAGGCTTCTATTGTTAACATTACTTAACAGCATAACAATGAAAAATAAGTAACTTTTCAAAACTTAGTTTATGATATTACTTATGCATGGTTTCAATAACAATTTGTATCTGTTAATGCATGAGGAACTAAAATGAACAAACAATCAACAATTGTATTTATATTACACATCAATAAATGCTGTCAAAATATTTCTCACAGTTAGTTAATGTTAGCTAATACATTACCTGTTAATTAATATAGCTTTATTGTAAAATGTTACCAGTAATTGTTTACTTCTCTGAGGTAGATTTTTGTTATCTTTACATAAAATGTTTCTTTTGTTTTAAAGGCACTGTAATGATTTAAATCTTCCATTAGAAGTTGTCTCTATAACCACAAACATTATTTCAAATCCTGCTCTAAAAATATGTCAGCACTCTCAAATATGTATAATGATTTACAGACAAGGAAGCATGTACATAAAAAACAAGTGTAAAGAAACTTTTGTGCTGTCATATTTTATGTGATACACCTACTGTAATAAAACAACATAAATTCAGCAAATGGCAAATGTATAAAATACAATAATAAAATAAAATCACAGTGAGGTAGAAACTTACCATTGATAGCTTAGAAGTGACCATACTCAATATCTTTTGAAGATATTCTGCTGCATCTTGCTGATCATGAACTTTAAACAAAAACAAAGATATTTAATATTAAATAATGAATGCACCATTGTATTCAAGAGGTTTTAATATTCATAACACCATCAAAGTATGTATTCAATTCAAATTAATGTGCACATTCACATTCTGACTCACCGCCAAAAGGCAGAAATCCAAACATAAATCCACAGCTTACCATGTTCAATTGCTAAAGCATTTGTGATTTTCTTTATAATTTGTTCTGTGGAGGAAACGTTCTCTCCATACTTCAAATCCTGGAATAATCTTTTAAGTTCATAGGAAAGACTTTCCTCATTTGTGTCATTTAAACTGTGAGACAGAGCAATTTGTTATTTACAAGTAGCACTATAATCTAAGAAGATAAAGAACTCAAAAATTTCAGTTGAAATTTCCCACCTTTCCACAACTTTTCTAAAATCCTCCGTCATGAAGAGAATTTGCAAAATTGAGTTCAAATAACATGTAGCTCCCAGATTTTGTATTCCTTTGTAGATTTCTGTTTCCAATGATATAAGAAAAAAACTTACAGTACAAAAGGAAATTTTTTCACACATTTTTTGTGTTATGCTATTTAACACATTGGGCCCTATTTTAACGATCTAAGTGCATTGTCTAAACGGGCATGTCCGAAAATACTTTTGCTAATTTAACGACAGGAAAAATGGTTAAAAAGGGTCTAAAAGGGTTGTTCCTATTTTTGTAACGAGTAAAGGGTATGTTTTGGGCATGACGTACAATAAACCAATGAGAGCTCTTATCACTTTTAAAAGCAAGTTGCGCCTGGCGCCATGCCTATGCCATGCCTGCAACGTAACAATTATAAATTTTTTCAGGAAGCAGATAGTGTGTGGCAATTGCTTTTCATGTATGTTATGAGACTTTTTGTCTTCTTATCCCACGCACCTATCCATTCACTTCAGGTTTGCGACACTAATTTGTTTAAAAAGCAATACTTAAAATGTTTCTCATTTCACCATATCCACAGGTACAGAGTCATCATATACAATAAATCCATGGGATAGCATTAAAAAAAACATTTATAAATAGATGCATTTATTTACTTACCAGGCAACAGGTAAAGCAGCTCTTTATGCCTATGTAGTGTCTCATAATCTTCAAGAGACTCAATAATAATCTTTTACATTTTAATAATTTAAACTTTTAAATTTTAATAGGAGGACTATTAATCCGCGAATTGCATGCGAGCCGAACTGTGGGTCGTGATTCATACGAATATCAGCAGTGCTATCTACGACTTACTTTCACTTTCATATGTGACAGTTTGCACGTTAGCTTGACAAATAGATCGCTATTCATGTCTTTCTGCGTGTTGCAGTAGCGTCATCATGTCTGGGTATTTTAAGCACTGTTGGGAGGAGTCACTTGACTCTCTCACTTAAAATCCAGAAGTTCCCGCACATTCCCACACTATTTCAGTGATTGGCTCATTGGTTGTGAATCGTAGCTCTCATTTGAATAAAGTTACATCATCATGTTATGTTCACATCACGACCTGTCCAGTGTTGCCAACTTTGTGACATTGTTGCTAGATTTTGCGACTTTTCAGACCCCTTTAGCGACTTATTTTTTTAAAAACGCGACTAGCGAAAAATTTAGCGACTTTTTTTGGCTTTGTTGGAGACTTTTTACATGTTGTTCACTTTTCTCAATGAGCAACTGCCGCTGTTTCCTTGGGCTCCACTCACATCCAAAAGCACTCACAGGTGACCTATTCCTTGCTCAGTAGAGCAGAGTCAAGGAAGGAGATGTGGTTCATCTTTCCGCGTCCAGATGCATAAATCGTGCATATGTGGGAAACCAAAGCTGGCTTACGTTTATGGTGGGATGTAAATGTAAAATGTCTACGAATAAAATAAATCACCGTACAAAAATAAATGTATTTGAGTGAGCTGAGCAGCAGCACATTCAGAACAGATGAATTGTATGGAGCTGACACATTAATGAGCCGTGTACCTACAAAAAACTTTTTGCATCATTATCATCCTATCCTCATATGTTTTGAAACTGGACTGTTTGGACATACAGTACAGGCCAAAGGTTTGGACACACTTGACTAAAATGTTAACTATGATCTTAAAAATCATTTAAGCTGAAGGTGTATGGTTAAATGCTTAAAATTATTTTTGTAGACAAAAATATACCCAGGCCAAACAGATAAATTTTTGTTATTAGAAAACTTAAATTTGATTTTAAAATATTATTTTTTGGAATAGATGACTTACACTGAATATTGAAGAAAAAGCAGCCAATAAGAGCCCAGATTAAATATGAACTCCTTTACTCTTTAAAATTCATCCTAAATTGAAAATTTAAGAAGCTTCTTAAAAAAATTACACGCATACGGTTCAACAATTTATAGGCAAAGGGCGACTGCACTTCCAATAATAAAATATAACAAAGTTTTGATTTATTAGGGGTCAAGCCCAGAATGGGCGAAGACCCCTATTGTATCCGTTAGTTTTCTTTTTCTTTTTCTTTTTCTTTTTCTTTTTAAATATTATTCTTCTTCCTGTTCCATTGCGGTCTATGGCAGCCCATAGAACCGTACGTAAGAAAGTTATGAAATTTGGCACACTGACAGAGGGCAATCGAAATAATATCCACAGCAATTTTGGAGTCTCTATCTCAAACCCGCTAGCGCCACCAACAGTCCAAAGTTGCACTTACGTTTTTGCTTATAACTTCTGATCCGTAAGTCCTAGAAACGAAATTCTTGTTTCCTCTGATTCCTTGGCTCAAGACGATTCGACTGGACCCTATGACGTCATTTTCCGTCATGAAAAATTTTCCGCCATTTTGAATTATTCGTAAAACCTACTTTTGCGAACTCGTCCTAGGGTTTTTGCCCGATTGTCACGAAAATTGGTATGCAACATCTAGAGACACTCACGGCAAAAAGTTATTAAAAGAATTTCGATAAACCATTGCGTTGTTGTATAGCGCGTCAACAAACTTTACGTAGAGTGCAAAAAAACAGGTTTTAGGCTGTATCTTCGCCAAACTTAGACCTATTGTCACGAATCTTGGTACCTGAGATGTCAGTCAGGAACTGAGGGAGCATGCACAGTTTCGTTGCAGCGCCACCTAGTGGCCAGAAGCTGCTTGCAGCTATATTTTTGGATGCTTTTAGTCACCAACATAATTTCCAAAGTTGCATTTGTGTTATGCCATAGTTTGGATGAGTTTATTATTATTATGTTATATGGAATAATGTATAAATAAAGAACGAATGAGTGTGTCCAAACTTTTGGCTTGTGCTGTATAAACATGTACATACACACATTTCGTTTTATGATAACAGAAGTAGATAAACGAACGAGAAAACATTTTAGGCTCTCATGTGTATTAAAATTGAATTTGTGACTGTTCAGAGAGAAAGAGAAACGTGAAACAGCCAATGTAGTAAGAATGCAAATCCGACGTGATGATGTCAACGTTATGCTAATGACGCAATGACGTAATCTAGTGACATATAGGGACTTTTCAAGCAAGCTTTAGCTTCTTCCATTGAAAATAGTTGGCAACACTCGACCCGTCCTCTTCCTTGCTTTCCATGTGAAACATTGCGGCCCTGTCTTCTTGCATGCTTTCCATGTAAAATCAATGGTATGCTTCACTTCATCTCGCTGTTGTTCAGTGTATTGAGAACAGCCCGTCACGCCCACACAGTGGTCCTAAATTATTTTACAAGTTCGCACATAACTATTTTAAGGCACAAATGCGAGTTAAATACTCGCACTGTAGATCCCTGCTTAAGTGTAAAGTTAAGTGCCTATGGATAAGACCCAAAACCTGAGAGTGTGCTAAAAATAAGCTAGTCGTCGATGAAAAAGAGAATGCATATGCCCAGCCATCTGAGAGGTGCTAGGGCCCTCTCTGCGACCTAACCAGGCACGGGAGACAGGGACAGACTGAGAGGGAGGACCCTGTACTCGCCCCCTTAAATCAAACTGTAGAAAGGGTCTAAGTCGAGGGAGAATGTACACCATGCCATGTTAATGACCATGCCAATATAGGATATATCCCCCCTCTCTACTTCAGGACTATAAAATACGAGCTGTAAAAAGCCAGAGGACATCTTGGCTGAGGGGACAGGTTTAATCATGTGCCAGCATAGCTCAACACGTGCAAACTTGGAGAGGGTGTCTGGCAAATATATTGCATGGCCGAGATGGATCATTTCGCATTCCTGCGACAGGCTCTGCAAAGAATTTTATGCCACCAGACACCGGGTAAAAGGCGCAAGAGGAACAATCTCATTCGTAGTTCCGGGGGGGTTGTGGTCGGCTGGTGGAGTGAGGGGGGAATGCAAGGGTTCCCCACCACACTCGACCTACCTGAGAAGACATCAGGAGAGAGTCATAATGCTGAGCATTGCAACCGAGAGTAGTGCAGTGCCTGTAAGAGATGAAAAATAAAGCCCAGGGAAGAAAAATGGAATGCTCTTTTATCAACCGTTTGGGCGTTGGGCAACCGCGGGGACCCAACTGAGAATAAGACGGGAAATGATCCGTCTTGCAAAGGGCCAGGTCGAGATTTCCCTTCTGGGCCGGGACTGTCAGGGCTGCTCGGAAACCTAAAAAGGGTCCCTCACAGTCTTTCTGCAGGTAGATCTTCTCAGGGGCCGACCATATCTAATGTAGTTGGCGGTAAGGCCAGCACTGCAGGAAGCAGAGGCTGCCTGGGAGCAAACAACAGATGAGACCACAATGGTAAAAGATGTTTGCATCACAGTGAGGTGAAACATATTTAACAGCCTCCATCTGCTTCTTTATTGCGTAGAAATAAGAGCAAAATCCCGCGCAGTAAACCAAACAGCCCTATTTGCGAGATTGGTGCATCAATACAGGAAACCTTCTTGGCATCTCTCATCTGCGCAAAATAAACCCAGAGTTGTCTCTCTCAGACCACCATAATGGACATCACTCGACTCAGAGGTAGGCATGGGCCGATTACCGGTTTTAAAAAGTCAGGTTTTAAAACCACTACAATGTTCTGCGATACCATCTCCAAGGTATGAGCTGTGTTTTTACAAAATTCATTAAATCATGTGATTGATTTGTTTACATTTAATATACATTACAAAAATATATATTTTTTTGAAAGCATATTATAATTTAAAGGCTTTATTATTACCTGGCATTTGAAAATAACACATTTTAGTGTTGCAATGGCAATAGCGCAACATCGTTAAACCATGGTATTTTTGCTAAAGGTTATCATACCGCCAGAATCTTATACCATCCCATGCCTACTCCGAGGGTCTACATGGGAACTTTGCACTGTCACTGAACTCGCCCTTTTGATGAGCGTGGCAGTGCAAAGTTCCTCATGTAGATCTTTTAACACCTTGCTCTAGTGCAGGATGGCCATGGTATGCAGGGCATAGACAGCATGACTACGCAGCCGTGCAAGCGCTCAACACGGGTGCCATAAAACTTAGAGGCTTTGGAAGGGAGACTGAGTCGGTCCCACCAAACGGCAGCCATGTGCAGGCACGAATGCACTGGGGACAGCATGCTCACCTGGGGTACCACAACATGTCCCTTAGCTGCCACGTCATGGAGGGAGGTGAGGGTGACCGAACCCACAACCATGAATTGCACAGAAAATGTTCAGACACTTGATGCAACCCCGGTTAGTAATGTTAGCCATGTCAGCTAACGCTAATCTGCTAGCACTACCGTTAGTGTAGTGTGATTCACAAAAGTGCCGGCCACAAAAAAACATGCTACCTTGTTTTATTTTAATGTTTGGCCCTTTATCCCGACAAACCGCTTTAATCCACTTCTTCCTCAAACTCAATTAAGTCGGGAATCCATGAAAAGTAGGGTTGGCGCTGTTTGGTCGACTTACAAAGTGGAACAGAGCAGTGACATAGCCTTCGTTTCAGCCATCGTTGAACTGAACAGTATGGAAGGTATTTTTGATCATTTTAAATTAATTTATTAAATGATAAAATAAAAAATCAAATTGCAAAATATGTCCCAAATTTGAAAATTAAATGATAAAATAAAAATTAAAACATTAAATTAAATTATTTAATTTTCATTTTCAACTTGATGAAGCATCATTCTGGCCAAATTGAAAAATAAAATTAAATTGATGATTTGACATTTCATTTTCCATATTATCTTGAGGCAAGACCAATATTAAAATAAAAATGCAAACATTAAAAGAGACTGGTAAAAGAGATGTGCGTATTTTTACACATCTGATCCGATGATCGGCGTCAGTCATTCTCATATGCATACACATACAGTAACACACAGTGTGATCATGCGCCGAAATCTGGGAAGGACTGGTGTATCATATGCTCGCAAAATTGAAATTTGGCGTATAGCACGATAATCACACTGCATGTTATTTGTATGCATTTCATGAGAATGGACATACACAGCGAGTCACTTAGGCCTACTTTTGGTACGGAGCAGACTTCAGCCTTTGTGACAGGGCTCAGCCAGGGCCCTTAAATCATGCATATTTGTAAGTGGTCCTCATTTGTAACGCTGATTTGTGCGGAGGGCTGTGAACGCACAGAACTTGTTTTACCTATTCACATCCATATCCGCACTGCTGCTGTAGCCAACCTTTCGTCCTGAGACTTCAATATGGCATTAATGGCAAAAAATTGCTAGCTCGCCATTAATCAGAAAGAAAAAGGTTGGCAAAAAAATGCATCTCAAAACTCATCAGATTGATTCTTTAAAATATGTCATTTTAAAAATGTTTTTATGGGGGAGCATACCCCCAGACCCACCTACAGGGGTAATATCCTTCTCATGTTTTTCACCCCTGACCCGTTTTCATGCCTGAAAGGTTTCCAAAAAAATCTGGATTTTGGAGTTAGTTGAACCAATGTTAAAATTATAGTTTTTTTTTTACAATACACAGATTATTGGATTTTGTGTGAAAAAAGGGTGGGTGGTGGCAGCGGAGCTCATTGGGTGCTCAGCACCCCTAAAGCTCTAACCCTAGAATCGCCTCTGTTCATAAGGCTGATATGACACATTCATAATCATGACATGACACGTGTCATGAACATGAAGGAGATTTTATGGCCATTTATGACAACTGTCATTAAGTGTCATTTGTTCAATTATGTCATTTTTATTGCAAGGATGACATTGTTTGAGATGTCTTTGTTATGACAACTTGACATTAACCCATACATCATAACTTGTCATGACAACTTGACATTAACCAAGACAACATAACTGACCACTTTTTACCAGTGATAAATTGAATTTGTCATTAAAATGTCATTAAGTGTTAATACTCTGTTAAATAGTTTTATAACAGGATCATGAATATTTTTCAGTTCATAATGGTTATTTGACCGAGTATTAATAATATTTGACATAGTATTAACACTTCATGACATTTAAATTACAGTTTAATGTAATGTTAACCCACAAAGCTAATTTTTTAAGTTTGATAATTATTGTTTATGATTTATAACAAGTTGTGTTGTATTGGTTTATGTGTCAAGTTGTCATAAAAAAGATATTTCAAACAATGTCATCTGTTACGTCCCAGGACATATTTTTCTCAATTTAATGGTATTATGATGATTATTTTCTTCGGAACCTTTTTAATGTACTTTATTTATGAAAGTCTGGGTGTGGTTGTGTTCCTGTGTTTTTGTTTGCTTGTCTCTCTTGCTGCGTCCGAAACCGCCTACTACATGCTATATAGTACGCGAAAAGCAGTAGGCGAGGCGAGTAGTATGTCCGAATACATAGTATTCGAAAAACAGTATGCGAAAAGTACCCGGATGACCTACTACTTCCGGTTAGATTTTGCAGTGTGCACACGATGGACACTTCACTATCCCATGATGCCCCGGACGAGGAGTTATCCAACGAAGAAGAAGAGGCACGCGGCTGTTTTCGCGCTGAAATGACATGACGTGATGACGATGTATGTCACGTGATGTAGCAACATGGCGGATGTAGTACGTCCGAATCTCATTCATACTACTAGGATTCATACTATACAGTACCTACTGTTTTAATGCCAAGTAAGTAGGTACTTCATCTAATTCAGTACCTACTATACAGTATGCGGTTTCGGACGCAGCCGAGGCCTCGTTTGTCATCGTCACGTGATTTTCACGAAAACGATACAAGCCTCGAATCGGGGCTTCATCTGGAACGCCCCTTTTTGCTCGACACAAGCTCCGGAGCCTCGCTTCAGATGTCCCATCACTAGTTAGCAGTGGCTAACTGAGTTTAGTAGTGCCTGTAGTTCAGTGATTTTACTACAACTAAAAATTAAGCAGAAGGTATTATTTTGTTTTGTTAACCTGTTTAGTAGTTGCATGTACGGGAAGCTGTAGGGGGTGAGTGCCTATTTTCTTTAATACTGTTTTACCCCTGTTTTTTGTATAGCTAGGGAGTTGAGAAAAGTTGTATGTTTATTTCTTTTTATTTAACCTCTCCTAGGTTAGTTAGGACTCCTCTTAAAAATAGTTGTGTTTTGTTTGTTATTTTAGGCCTTGCACTCCCCTGAGCCATTGCTCCCTAGTACTTTGTTCTGTCCTTAAATTCTGAATAATACCCTTTTTCATTTATTATACCATCTGGTGTTGTCTTCACTCTGGGACGGAGGATTGAAGTGTGTTCTCGCCGTTTATTTTTCGTTACCTCCCCTCCTGACCCCTAGACGTTAGGGGAACGTAACACATCTTTGCATTAAAAATGACATAATTGAGTAAATGACACTTAATGGCAGTTGTCATAAATGTGCATAAAATCTTCATGTTATGATTATGAAGGTATCATGTCAGTCTTATACACACCTTCAAGTAAAGTGTTATCATGTTTTTTTCCCTAGTTTTTTTATTTCCTACAGGGCAGGGGAAAGCAAGAGGTATGTAAAATAAAATTAAAGTTTCTAATCAGTTGCACACATCTAAATGCTTTTTGGCATTCAGAAATAGACCCAGATAGATTTCAGCATGATACTTGTACTGAATCACCGATTTCACATGTATTTTGTGTATTTTCAAAATACAAAATACTGTATTTGTATTTAAATACATTTTTCCTCACAGCATTTTGTATTTAAATTTAAATACATTTTTCGACACAGTATTTTGTATTTGTATTTGAAATACATTTCCATGTATTTATGCCCATCTCTGCCTATCTTTACAGATGTGAGTCTAAGATTCATCCAAGCAGTCGCTAAGTTTGGCTAAATGGGTCTAAAAGTCGCTAGATGTATAGCAATAAGGTCGCTAAGTTGGCAACACTCAGCCAATCCCCTTTTTATAAGCAAGTAAGCCCCACCCACTGATTAACATTGAATTTGCATACAAGTTGAAAATAAAATGAACACGAAAATGAAAATGAAAAAGAAAAAAAACAGAACGTAAAATTAAAACTAAAGTTTACATTTTAATTTTATCCCTATTATTGATTGGCCATGAATAAAAAGCCTTTAAATGTTTTTACAAATTCATTTTCATGTTTGCCTTTTTATTTCAATATTGGCTATCTTCAAGGTTCAAGTTTATTATAAGCCCAGAGGGCAATTTTTTATGCAACATGAAAATATGGAAAATGAAATGTCAAATCATCAATTTAATTTTATTTTTCAATTTGGCCCGAATGATGCTTCAAGTTGAAAATGAAAAAAATTGAATGCTTAATTTTTTATTTGATCATTTAATTAATTTAAAAAGACCAAAAATACCTTCCATACAGCAGAAGTGGACATGCACAAAGTTGACAAGTCCCATCCACGAAATCCGGAAGCATGATAATTCCCAAAATGTTTATGTACCACTTACTTTGAGTTACAAAACATTTATCATTCTGGGCACCCCAATGTTCTTTTCCCGAAATTATTGAGCCAGCTTCCATGTTGTCTTGCTTAGATCTTTGATAAATAGTTGTATTCACACATTTGAGGAAAAGTTGAATTACAGATGTTTCTGTGAAATAACAACACTAATTACTAAATTTGCAGATACAGTTTCTAAACAAGTAATATCACTTCTTTTATTGCTGGTTTGCTTTCCAATGAACATTCAGGTCTTTAGTTGTTATACACTGTAAAAAAATATTTAAATTATTTAAAAAATGTAAGAACTAAATAACACAACAAAAAAGCTTATACAACAAAAAAGAATGTAACGTTAATATTTTGTTACTAAAAACGTCAGCTTTAAAGACAAGCACCGAGAATTTAATAAAATATATATGTTCAAAATGACACCCGCTTTTTAAGTTTCAACAAACGAAGCAATAGCTGGTAAGCAAACATGTTAGCAGACTCAAAATAGGCTACAATTTAAATGTTAATTAAAAATGTTATTTTGACTAACAAAATATAATACAATACGTCGTGACGATTTCTATATATTTACTTTTATCATAAAATATACTAATAACTAGCCAACAACAGGAGACTACCACTCTTTTGAGATGAATAAAAACTTGAAATATATGCATGTGCTCAAGCACAGTCTGTACGCACCTTTCCAGTTTCATCTGTAAACACGCAAATGAATAAATTGTCTTTACACGTGCCAGCACACAGTGGGGAAAAATAATAATCGCGTCCCTTTTTAAGTAGAACGGAACGAAAGTCAGTAGAATATACTATGCCGCCCAACTTCATTCTTTTTCATAGGACCCAAAAATGGTAGTGGTGTGGCGCCACTAAACGATGCTTTTGGGAAACACACCCGTATGGTTTTACTCTGGGGATTGAAAAGAAAGAGGAAGAAAGCAGTCGTTTGTAAACAGTGACTTTCGGTTTCTCTCTCTGCCTGTATGTATATATCATGCCTACCAGTAATGATTCATTCAAGAGTGTACCCACAGCTTTTACCACTGGGGTTTATGAAACATTTTATTTCTAGGACAAATTAACTATGCGTTTTCAGCTTCTAGTCCGATTGAATGGGAAGAACAAAACAATAAATGTGTCGAATTCGAGCGAAGAATTTGAGAACACAAAGATTGAAATTATAAAGCAAAAAATTCTAGAATTGACGCCCAGATTACGAGGCAAGCAATGTAGTATTTTACAAAGTTTAATATAAAATTTGACGCGTTATTTTCAGATTGTAAAACATATTTGAGGAACATGCTTTGTAAGTTAAGGGGGAAATAATGGCAAATTCAATCATTCAAAATTAATTTTTGAGTGTATTTTATGTTATAGAAAATAGTCAGTTAAGAATCATATTTGGAGATATGGAATTGGAGGAAGATAAAACCATTGGGTTCTATGAAATTCAACATTCTTCTGTCCTTACTGTCGTGTTCAAGATGTTTGGAGGAGGTGAGAAATATGTTTTATTTAATTTAGTAAAGCACATTCTTACATCAAATCCTGTAAATGAAATTTGTGAATTTGGTTTAAGATATAAAGGCATCAACATTTGTTTTATATCTCTCATAGATACGTTTGTGAAAGCCCTTTTACATTGAATCAAATTGATTTTATTGATTAACTGGCAAAAAGGCATTGCCTGGCGGTTTATGATATTATAGAATAGGTCAATATACCCATTAATTTTACCAGTGGTTCACGACCAGTTAAATAGGTTATACTATTAAACAGATAATTTAGAACTCAATTTTGAGCAATTTGATTGTTGTCAGAGTCATGATTAATTCAATTAAATTGCATTCAAAGTTGTATATTTTGTTACTAATAAAAAAAGAGTAAATGCAGTAAGATCTACATTATTAAATGAATTTTAATAAACCACAAAAGCTATTAAAAAATAAGCTAAATTACAAATGTATTATGAGTGTCTTGCAAACATACAATCAGTATACCTTAAATATATTGTTTGCGTAAATTCTATCTTTTTGGCTTATCCAAAATTCTAAAAACTACCCTATAGTGAAAAATAAATATGCTAAGTATTACATTTTATATACCTCAACATATTTGCAGCTAGACAAGTAACCAGTATACTTCAAGTTTGTTAATGATCAATTATCTTAAAAGTGCTATTTTGTCAATAGATTTCTTTAGTTTGTATAATATCAAAAAAAAAAGTTTTCAAATAAATAAAAGCTGATTAAAACAGTCAAAAGCAATTCATTTTAAATTTATTGAAAATATATTTTTATTTACAGCATTCATAGTGTACAGCATTTGCCCTAAAATGGAACAATTACTCATTGAAGAATGTCAAGATGATTCGGTTTTTAAACATCCATCTCCCCCATAATCAAATTTAGTCTGACATGTTTTGGTTCTGAAAAAAGACAATAAGCTCAATAAACAAGTGTTTAATGTTAAGACATTGATTTTATTTACAACTTATTGTATTAAATCTTTAGTTTACTGGCTAAAGAAAACAATGGCATAGTTTTACCTAAAGCTTGACTAGAATGTCCTCATATATATTAAAAGCTTTTTATAAAAATGACTTGCCTATATGGGTTGCAAAGTCCTCCTTACAAACATTGCAAATAGTACCAACAATCGAGTGCATTTGTCGATATAATAGGCTAACAGTGCTATCTTGCAAACCCTTAACGTTAGCTATAAACTAAGCCACACATCATCGTATGACTAATAGCGAATTAGACAACGTTAGTATTGACAACATCGAATGTAAAAGATGATACAGATATTTATATATGTGTGTGTGTTCTGTTGTCAGACTCGGACCTCCTCAGGATCATTTTGGTCGGAAAACAACTGGAAGACGGCAGAACACTCGGGTTATACAACATTACAGAAGCATCGACTCTTTCTTTACCTTTAGAAGAGAGTGCTCGATTTGCTCTGTTGTTTAGCTAGAGACAAACAAGTGTAATAGTCGAAATGGTCACTTTTACAACAATTATTCTGCATGGACACAAACATGATGCTTTTGCATCTGTTTTATTTAATAGTGCACTTTTTTTATCTTGATAGACATACCCCCACCTGAGGATAAAGATGATGCTTTTCACAGGAGTGAATCCATGGAACGATTATTTTGTAGCATGTAAAGTTTGAAACTTCCGCATTCCTGTTAAACATAGTAGCTTGCTTCCGGTGTTGTGTCGAAGTCTGTTCCCTCTATGGGTTTCTTATAGCGTTTTCATCACGTTACGTTTATAATTTATTTAGAAATATTACAATTTTAATTGGTTATACTAAAAAGCAATAATATAATGTATTATATAATACAGTTTATTAAATATTTATACATTTAATACATTTGACAGTTTTCTATTAGGGTATTTCTTTTAATATATAGCCTGTCTTTTTCTTTTTTTCTCTACTGTTTGATTTAAAAATGTTATGTTTGCATACATAATACATAGATATTATACATATAATATGATTCATACTGTAAAAATAATTGACTTATCATTAAGGACAATAAAGATACATTAAACGCACACAAAAACCCCTGGTCAGAGCCTGACTCCACCCACAAGCAATATTTGAAAAATGCAAGAAAAGTCAGTAGCGCCTCACTGCAGAACATGACACCCAGGGGGTGGGGTTGGATTCAGATCCAGGGGCGGAGTTGGATCCCTATCCAGAGATCCCATTGGTCGGCAGTTTTACCACAAGAGACGTCATACACGTGTTGCTGCGTTACCATTTCCGCATTAAGTCGTAACTAAATTGTTATTCTTTTGACATAAAAACGAACTTTACTTATGATAACAATAAAAGTAGTGTCTTTAGGGTGAAATGTAAGTTTTTTTGCTATAGTGTTTTGGAGTAAAACATTTCGGGTAAGCCTACTACGAGTAATCTTACCACATGCAGTTTAAGGGCTCAGTCACACCAAAAGCGCTTTAAACGCTTGCAAACGCAAGGCGCGACGCACTGCCTTTTTTAAAAAAGAGCAGTGCAGCGCGGCTTTTCATATTGCTAAGCAACCACCGAGTCAGCTGTCTTGTCAATCAAATATTGAAGCGTGAGCGCTCTTTTGCTGTTAACTGTCATATTAGTAGAAAATTTAAAAAGAGGGCGCTTGCTCTGACCTTGTTTGAGGATAAGAGGAGCACAAACACGCAGGAGAGAGTGAGCGAGTGGAGTCCGGTTCTTCAAAGCAACTGTAAACTTCCCTCGCCACAACGTAAGGCCCGCCTCTCCCCTCATTCGATTGGACAATGGAAGACGCGAATGACGTCAGGCGCTCCTCCGCTCTCAGCGCTCCTTCAAAAACGCGTGCGCGGCAGGCGGCAGAAAACCGCAAGGCGCTCGGCGCGCATAAACAGCGCGCAAACGCGCCCTGCCCATAGAATATCATTCAAAAAAGGCGCCTGCAACTGCCATAAACGCTTTTGGTGTGACTGAGCCCTAAGACCTATATGGATATAGTATAAATATGCATAATTATTAAAATTGTTATGGCATGTTATTTAGTAATTAATAAATTGAATGTTTATCTTGTATGGACTTTGAACTTGTTTTTTTTTGCTTACAGCCATTAGGAAACAGGTTTCCCTCGTAGATGGTTTACTTTTTTAATTTGCTAATAAAAGATATCAAATACATTTTTTATATTTACTCGTATAGGAATAGCTGTGTAATAAGTGGGATAATGTACAAATAAATCCCTTCAGTGATATCACACTGTCGGGAATACTTTCTAAATTATGAATCTTTCTCGACTATATTATTAATCAAACGTACACTTAAATTGATAAGAGCAAACGTTGCGATCACATGTTGCAACTAATTGCGGGCTGCAACAACGCAAATGTACTGGTTCATTTGGCGGAACAAAGTATATAAAGTGGGAGGAGTTGGATCTAGATCCAACCCCGCCCCCTGGATGTTGTGTTCCGCAGTGAGGACCTTCTCAGAAAAGTGGGCAGACCCCAACGGAGATAATAGGTGTGTTCGACATGGGTTGTGGCTGGATGTATATGGCGATTGGATGCTGCCAATTCAAAGCCTAACCTGGAGAAGGATAAGGAGCAGCCTAACCTTCCGTCGCCGCCAGTCCGTGTGGAGTTTTGAATAGATTTGATAGGGACTGCAGACGTAAGACCGGCGGTGACGTCATGGCGAGTGCATGGAAGAATCGTTTACCGGCGGCGACATCGGCTGTGGCTGGATGTAACCGATCGGCGAGATTAGCCGCGTGCAGGCGGGGAGGAGCTGAAAACGGAGACGTGAAGTCGGACGCGCTGTGGTTCCCGTAGTTTGCTGCATTTACGTCTACGTCAAGCATGGCTGATCACGTGCCGTTTGCTTGCTTAATCGCATTAAACATGAGGTGTGTTCGACATCGGCTGCGGCTGGATGTAACCAATCGGCGAGATTAGCCACGTGCAGGTGGGGAGGAGCTGAAAACGGAGACGTGAAGTCGGACGCGCTGTGCTTCCCGTAGTTTTCTGCATTTACGTCAGGCATGGCTGATCACGTGCCGTTTGCTTGCTTTATCGCAATAAACATGATTTGTAAGATGTAAACTACATAAAAAGTGAATTATACTGTTTTGAATATCTGTGTATGAGCATGAGTGGAACTGAAGAGGCTTACAGCATCTGTTTTTACAAGAATAAAGTTTAACATAGGCATATATTATTTAAATACCAATGTAGTGGGGTCTACGTTTTTTATCCATTTTATTTTGATACAATATAACATCGCGACTACATGAAAAGAGCTTTAACTGTAATAAAAATACAGATTTGTGAGCATTTGTGGAACTGAGGGCGTGAAAATACACACGAAACACACGTGATTGTTGTCATGTGGTGAATCCGACCAATCTTGAAACAGCTGTGTCGTCATTACAGCCCGTGCAGCTCCTCTTCGCGAACTGCGCTGGCTAACTCAGGCGGCTGATCTCGAATCGCTCTCGCGGTACTTAAAAACCATATGACACAGTCACGTGCCTGCAGCGCCAGCTGAAGTCGGACAAAAATACTAACCGGAATGCACTGCTTCAAGTCAGCCGCCGATCGGTCTGCGCAGCGCCGCATGAAGTCGAACACACCTAATATCTCGTCTGCATACGCGGCTAAGCAAGCTAATTATGTTGTACAAAATAGAAACATTACATTTAAAAAAAATAAAAGTTAACTAAAAAACAATATAATAAACTAATATTCATGTTGCAGACACGTCAGTACTTTTGTGTCATCATCTGCTTTACAAAAACAATACTTTTATTTTTTGTAAATTATTAACATACGGAATATATATTTTTAATAGTAAAAGTGTAGTAATCATGATTTTGTAGGAATTGTAATAAGACGCTAAGAAAACTACCCATGAGGAGTTTTTTCAGCCAATGGAGTCGCGCGGGGTCCTAGGGGAGACCGAATTGCCCAGGGGGACCGAATTGCTCACAACACCGCCTTTCCACTGCACACGACAAACGACGGCCAATAAGCCGGAAGTCATTCATTTCCTATGGAGCGGGTGTGCCTCATAAGCCTTAAAAAGTGAAGCCTCTGGCTCTTTGATCGCCCCCCGGTGGCTGGCTGCAGTACAAGTCATAACCCCGCCCTCTCCATTGAAACGAATGGGACTCTGCTCTAAATAAAAAAATTATTTACACTTCCAATAAAAGTTTCCGAAAGATGGTTTTGGTCCTTTCAGGTAGTGTTTTCACGCTGATATATGTTCAAGTGTTCATTATTGTGGTAAGTTTCATTTAAGCTAGTAATTTGATGCTATAGAAACTGGGCGTGACATTATGATTGACGTGGTTGAATTGGTCGCGCGAATGTTTGGGCAGAAGTTTGATACCGCGGCTCCGCCTCTGGCTCCATGGACGATTCCTTCTGAGCAATGCCTTGGCTCCAAACTGACGTTTTTACGTAACATGGCAGCGACCGTTTGCAATCTTTGTCATATATGCATAGCTGTTTATTGTTTCATTCATTTGCATTCATTTATTTATTCCACCATGGTACACATATTAGAATGAAGCCTCTTGCGCTGGAATGAGCTTCCCTCCCATATACGATTAAACTGAAACTTTGTTACGACTGCCACTAGGGGGAGAACTCCGACTGTCGTTTCCGTATGTCGTGTGCAGTGGAAAGGCGGCTTAAGCCACCTTTCCACTGCACACAACAAACGACGGCCGATAAGCCGGAAGTCATTCATTTCCTATGGAGAGTCGCAAAGGGGTTGCGTGAGGTGCCGACCATCTGCGGAGCCGTAAATATTGGATCCGTTTTGAGTGTTGGATCCGTTAAAAAAATTGAACTTGTGCGACTGAACCGCATGCGATATGCCGACCGGAAGTTATGATTTTCATTGTATTTCAATCACAAACTGTGTGTGAGGTGAAAATTATTAATCCTTTTGGTTTAACTTTATTAGTTACACTTGAATCCTTAAAAAAACACTTTTGATTACTGATAATAAATACATTATTAATTTAATTTGTGTACGTTATTATTTTAATCTTGTCTATATATGTTCTCTCCAAAAAAAAATTGCAATCTTTCTCATATATGTATAGCTGTTTATTGTTTCATTCATTTGTGATTTATTTATTTATTTCACCATGGTAAACATATTAGAATGAAGCCTCTTGCACTGGAATGAGCTTCTCTCCCATATACGATTAAAATGAAACTTCATTACGACTGTCACTAGGGGGAGAACTCCGACTGTCGTTTCCGTATGTCGTTTGCAGTGGAAAGGCGGCTATAGAGGGGACCGGAGGGGACGATCCATGTATGTTTCGCGGCAGCCCGGAAACTTCTGGGTGGGAGGAGCTTACGCCGCAAGTGGGAGGAGCTTATGCCGCAAGTAGGAGGGATTTCAGAAATGTGCAAGTAGGAGGAGTTTACACCACAAATGGCAAGAGCTTATGCAGAAATCCCCACGCTGTGCCGAGGACAACGGTGAAGTATTATGGCAGGAAGTGGTGAATGCGAAAATACATGAAAAACATGTGGCTAATGTAAAAAAAAGTTACCATCCATCTTTACTGCATAATTTCTGAACGTGTTACACATATATTAAAGCAACACTATGTAGTTTCCATGTAAAAATGACTTACAGCTCCCCCATGTGGTTGAAAAGTGCAACAGTGCCTGGTATCAGACACTCTTCTGCAGGCAGGGGGAGGGGCGGGGCTGTGTGCTCTTCCCTCCACCGCCACTTTCAGAGTGTGCTTGTAGCAGCTAGGAGGCTGCTCAGGTTGCAGCAACAGTACAATTTGTCCAGTTAAAAGTTATTATATCACTAAAATAATTTGAGACATTATTTAAAGGTAAAAAAACTACATAGTGTTGCTTTAAATTTAAATCTCAGGGTGGATAAGTTATTTTTTTTAATTAATAAAATCATGTACAAGTCCCTCAGAATTGATTTCAAAAGTGTTTATTATTTTATTTTATTATTTTTAGTCTTTTTTGTTATTAGTAAGGAAACAATATCAGATCATTAGAACTGATCTGCATGCAGTCAAAACGACAAAATCCAGGGTGGAAAGTTTCTGAAAAAATGCCCTGGAGCTCACCTCGCTTTCCCTTTCCAGCATAACCTTGTGGATACACTAGAAACACAATAAGAACTAGGGTTTATAGTTGACAGTGAACATTTACAAACTTTAAGAATAATTTCTCAGCTCTGTAGGTCCATGCCATGCAAGTGAAGGGTGTCCAGAACTTTTAAACTCCAAGGGATGACATCTTCCAGAAGAGCTGTTTGTAGTGAGAAGACTTATTTTTCCAGCATGTAACACCTGAGGTGAAAAAAAATTAACATAACATTTAACATTATCAACGATGTTCTTGTTATGCATTTTATTTTTTTATGTCAATATTTACTTTCTAGAGAAGTGTGCCTGATTCTTAAACTTGTGATCCCCAACTATTTCCCTGATCCTTGAGCAAGCCAATAACATGGTCATGTAGGCAGCATCTCCTTCTTGAAGAACAACTTCAAGAAGTATGTTCTTCAGCAACGCTCCTGATAACTGAAAAGATAGCAACAGTTAGCACAGGCCGTTAAAAATGTTAAAAAGCACATAACATTCAACTACCTTGAAGATGAAGCATGATGGAGGGTCATCATCTTTTAACAGCTCATCCTTAAAGAAAAATATTAGTGGATTAATGCACAAAATTAAGAGTTTTTTACAGGTGCAAAGAATTCTGCGTCTGAAAGTTTCAGATAAGTGTAATGGACTGCATTTTTGTGCAGATAAGTGTAGATAATTTCCTTTAAATGTTCATTTACTTATTCATTTGTTTATGTCTTAATTTTATTTAAAGAAAACCTTAAAAATATATTACCATTACCTGGATTGACATTTTAACACTTGCTAAGTGTGTCCCATCAGGTGAATAATTTTTACATGCACGCTTGGGATCTTCACGCCCACTAGAACATTTGGGCAAAATACAAGAAATGTAATGTAAGAATTCAATCATGTAAGAATTCAATTGGTCAAGTGCAAATACTGCAAGTGTGGTTATTTGGCTTGATGTGAACTTTGGGTGCGTCAGAAAACTCTAAATTACTGCTTTCCAAGGCAGGAAGGCATCAAGGCATGTCCGAATTCAATGCTAGGTTTTCTTTCTGTCTCCTGAGATACCTATGCGTGGGCGTACAATAAGAATGTGATTGGGCGAGCCTGTCAAGTTCAAAAAAATAAAATGGCGGCTAAGGAAGCGTCTGGAGCACAAATTTAGTGTAAATAAAGGTCGATTTTTTAAGGTAGACTTTGTACACATTTTAATTGCATTTCTAGCGAGAAATTAATATTGTAGTTTTCAAATATGATTAGTTATCACAAAGGCGCTCTCTGTTTATTTTTCAAACACGCTGCCTTTGAAGTGTGTCCGAAAGTCTTTCTCTGAGCTGCCTTCATGCATCTGTAGTCATTTCCTCATTAAGCAGCCAGGCAACGAGTCACTGCCTTGAGTTTTCGGACGCAGCCTTTGGCCCTGTCCCAAATGGCACACTCCTTGTGGTCCTCCTCAGACTCCACACTTAGATGATATCATAGAGTGCAGACTTTAGGGACCCTTAATGGTAGTCCACGTGGGTGCACCGGAGTCGTATTTTGGGACAGTGTGTGAACTCCTCCCTTCTGTCGTCCGATTGGTCTGATTGCTCTTTCGCAAGGATTTCTGGGTTGGTAAAGTGCGCGAAGCCTGCTGCAGTGCAGGCTTTGCCGGAGACCGCATCAAGGGGACAAAGGGGGCGCTGATGAGCAGACATCAAAGCGTATAAATGACAGATGGGACACCCTACAGCAGAGGTTCTCAACTCTGGCCCTCGGGATCCACTTTCCTGCGGAGTTTAGCTACTGCCCTGATCAAACACACCTAAGCAAGGTAATCAAGTTCTTCAGGAATACCAGAAAATTGCAAGCAGGTGAGTTTGATCAGGGTTAGAGCTAAACTGTGCAGGAAAGTGGATCTCGAGGGCCAGAGTTGAGAACCTCTGCCCTACAGACTCGTAGACTAAGCTAGCATGCGCAATTTAAGGCCACACGACCGAAAGTCCACATGAAGTGCGCCATTAGGGACAGGGCCTTTGATTTGGAAGGAGACCGGAGCCTTTTCTCAATATGCGTTCTTAGCCTACTTGTGGACTTGTGAAACGTCATCAGAAATGGCACGCGCGCGCGCACACACACACACACACACACACACACACACACACACACACACACACAAAGCAGAAGAATTTTTTTTGTTATATTATCTGTTGTAAAAATTGGATCAAGAGAAACAAAACTACACTCACAGGTTAACCTCAAGTTACACAAATCTGATCACCAGAAATTGATTTTTGTGTCTGATGCTAGATCTAGATGTTTACTTTCCATATTTTAGATGCAGAAAGAGCTGGAAAAAAATATATCAAAGGACTTGGATTACGGTGAGTCATTCTTCAGATTAATTTAGGTAAAAAAGCCTCATTTATGTACAGTTTCAGTTCATGCACATCTGCTGGTCAGGACTCATGCAGCGTGTGGAAAAATCATCTATTTTTTCTATAAAGATGCATATTTTGCATAAAGTCCCACAAAGTAAGATTAAACGATTTCTGCTACAAAAACTTTGTGTTAACCACTAAAAGGGCCAAAGTTTTAATACAATCATTCAGAATTTGTTTTATGATGTGATGAAGTGACGATGCACAATGTACCTCAGGAGGAAACAGGCAGTGATTGAAATTGTATTGTTTTATTGTCAGGTACAGATTTCAGTGTTATACTTCCCTTAGTGAAGAGGTTTATGCTGTTATTTGTCATTTATTTTTATTATATAAGTGGACTTTAGTTTATAGTTTATATAATTCAGCTGTTTTGTAGTTGATGTTTATTATGGAAAGTGTTATATTTGTACTGTTAATATTATTGCCAAGTCATAATAATGGTACTTTACACTATTGTGCAATATATTCAAGCTGTTTAATTTTTAAGATGACAAAACTCTAATTTGGAGAGATGATTTTTGGACTTTTTAAAGGACTTTGTCACTACTGCTGTGCTCAGGATGCTTTGACTAAATCTTATTAAGATGGCCAGGACATATTCACATTAAAATCAAAGGGAATATTTTGTGTAAAGAAAATCAAATCTGTTTTAGTACCACTGTGATCGAAGGAGTTGGAGAGATTTTGGAATGCTTTTTTAGGTGAACTTAAATGTCAAATGAATTGAGATGTTTAAAGCTATAAAATGAATTTGCATATGTTTGTCTTTGTCCACACCTTAGTTAACTTCAAATTCAAGGACCTTTTTAAGGACTTTCTAGGTCCAATACCCTCAAATTCAAGGACATCACAAGGACACAGGAAGTATGGCAAGGGAGACGCAGCGTCTCGTTCCCTTCTCAAGGAACAACAGTTACATACGTAACCAGAGACGTTTTCATGTATCAAACACAATTATGCAAAAAAGCATTTTGGTATGAATCAACATTCGCATACAGAAGATATAAGCATTTAAAGCGAACAGTTTAGCACGTGTGCTTAAAAAGTCTTGATTTTTTATGATATTATCCTACAATACACAGGGAATAATATGGATTTGTTTCCCAGAAAACTTTTTGCATAAAATAGATTAAAGCACTTTCAATGACATGTATTTTCCCACCAGATTCCGTAGGAACTGTTTGTCTCAGATCTCACAAAATGAATTGCATAATGAAAAATATCTTTATTTAACTCATATGGACAAAGCACAAATAAAAAATCTAACTTTCTTAAAGTACATCCAGTCACCATGAATGTCTTACAGATATTGGTTGGTGATGAACAGATCATGATGATGTCACATTGATACTCAAGTAAGTTTAGCTTCAGCAGAACCTCAGGTCTTTCTCCAATCTGGAGATTTTTGTCTTTAGGGTCTTCAGCTCATTCTGCACTTTTTCTGTGCGCTTATTGGTCTGTCGCACTTCATCCATCACTGCCAAATCCTGATCAGGACCCACGTTGAGTGTCAACTAATGAAAGAAACAACATTTACTTACTATGCATTTAATGATGCTAATACATATCTCCATGCCAATTAATAAAAACAACGATGTTTAGAGAAATAAGATGTCTGACTTTAAAGAGTAGTTTCTCCACATCTTTGACTTTCTGCCTCAGTAGTTTGATGTCCGTCTTATACCCTTCAACCTCCATGGCACGTCTCTTCTCCAGAGCCTCATAACGTTTAGTCATCAGCTGTAGACGCTTGGCCATCTTATCAGAGCGCTCCTAAACACAAACACAACAGATGTTAGTTAAACAAACACTTATAAAGGTTACACACTTTCTATACGATCTGAACTTTGCCTACTTTGAATATCTCTCGTTCGACATCGCCCTCTTCTCTGATTTGGGACAGGTCAGTTTCGAGCGCCACGCACTGCTCTCTATACATGTCAGCTAGTTTATGAGCCTGTTTTAAATCCTCCTGCAAAGCCTGCTGGGAAAAAAGACAAACTTTAAACATCATTGTAATTATTTTAAGGTCCACTTTTGTGACCCCATTCCAATCTTTTAATATCTGACCCTGATCTCCTCTCGACGGGTCTGGTTGGCCTCGTGGCCGGGTCGTGTGATAAACGGAGGCTCTATGGATGGAGGACGTTGTTCGGGGAGACTGCGTGTCTCTCTGAGTCTCTCCTGACACGAGTCCAGTTCTTGCAGCAGACGATCTTTCTCAACCATCCAGCTCTTCTCATGAGCTCGACTCTCAAACTTCAGCTGCAGGAAATCTTTGGTGCTCTCGTACAGAAGATTTTGTGTCCGCTGGAGTCTGAGCACATGGCAGAAGAGCATCGTCTCATTGAGGTGTAAATCAGTCAGGTAATATCAGCTAAAAAAGGTTAAATGTGAATGTACTTGTCCGCGAGGGCCGTGATTCTGTCCTGGTCGCGTTTGTGCTGCACCTGTCGCTCCTCCAGATGAATGCGTCGGTCTTCAAGCAGAGCCTCCACCTGCTCCTTAGCCAACCGCGTCTGCTCCTCCATCTGAGCCTGGAGCGCCTCCACCTGCACACATATGAGTATAGCATCCAATAAACATTATTCACGTACTGTAGATTTCAATCTCTGATCTTATTCAGACTAGGTCACATATTTTTTCTACAATTCCTGGTGTAAATATTTGTTAATGGCACACCTGGAGCAGTAAAGTCTGGTTGTCTCTCTTGTGCTGCTCTGAACTTTTAGCATCTTCTCCTTCTTTAGATGATTTCCTGTTTCCTGCAGTATGAAATGTACCTTTTGCTGATACTGGCTTTGGTTTTGCCACCTTTGAATCCTCCTGTGATCTCGGCTGGATGTTCTTCTGAGGAATAGTGACCTGGACAACAAACACAATGCTTTAAAACCATACGGATGCCCTTAAGTTTGATGTAAACCGAAATCTATTAAACCTTATGTGGAGGTTCCCGGTGAAAATAAGTGATCTCGCCTGGATCCGGACCTACGAGTGCTAAAAGATGCTGGATCTTCTTCCGGTCGTCCAGCTCTCTGTGATGATACAATAAACACTATAAACATCTCTCAAACGTTTATATCTTAGCTCTCTCAGTGATGATGGAGATCATCTGACCTGATTTTCAGCCGGTCGTTCTCGGCGTACAGTCGAAGCGCTTGCTCTCTCTCTTGAAAGAGATACACCTGCATATCACTGAGAGCTTTCTGGAGCTCGGCGATCTCCTCCTCACGCTGACGGACCTCCCACTGTAACTTGTGCTGAAGAAACACATTGCATTATGTAGACACGTACAAACAATAAATAGAGAGATGACTCTGGATTCAGATGATAAGGTGACACCTGCTCCTCTGCAGTGCTCCTGTATTTCTCCAGCATCTGCAGCAGATCTTCATGTTCTCCATCAAACTGAGCCACCTTCTGTCTGTAAAACTCCAGCAGCTCGCGGGACGGCCGCAGATACGCCAGACGCTCAGAGATGGAGGGGAGAGGAGACTCTGGACTGAAACAAACACAGAGATTAAACCTCATATGTGGTGTTTGCAGATGTGACACATGAATGTCATGATATTATTATACACATTCAACGGTTTACTAAGTTAGTCATAATATACAAAGTGACTGTCAGAATGTAAATATATACCTTTCTCTTTGATGTTCTCTTGTGGGTGGGGACTCCATCCTTAAGTTTTTGTCTAAAAAAGTATTGAACTTTATTTACTGCACTCTAAATACGCATTAATATGCCATTTGGCAAACACCAGTCTTGAATATTTCATTAGAAATATCGTGTCAATAAATGCAAAAGGTATTAATTTAAAATATGAAATGGCATTAATCAAGATTCAGAAATACATCAATGGGAAAAGATAAAGCTCATCTGATCACGTGTGTGGTTGCCATGTAAACAGTGACGCTTCGCGGTGGAAACTGTTAACGATTCAAGCGCGACTACTAACTACAACTTCAACATTTTCAGTCTTAGTTTACTTATAATCCTAAATGGAAACATAGAGGTGTTATTGTATGATTAAATCTGATTTTAAAGAATAGTGGTTGTTAATTTGGGTTGTTAACTTGCTCACTCGTATTTTTAAATGCTCAGCTCATGCTTACGTCCACAAGAACGTCCTTAAAATTTCACTTTATTAAAAGTAAAATTTAAAAGTAAAATGTTATCATTTTTTTACTTATAGGCAGACAAAATATTTACCTTCCGTTTGCATCCACTTTGGTTTGAAAACACGCCACCGGTTATAAACCGGAAGTCTCGAGCTGCGCCGGAAGAGCCTTGGCAGGGTCCTTGCTGCGCAGTATATGCGCATATTTTTAAGATATTGAACATAACATAAACATTTACATTTTTAACAAGACATCCAAAAAGATAACATATTTAAGAAATTGGATTTACATTACACAAAGAAATTTAAATAAAAATAAATAAAATATATTAAAAAATTTAACTAAATAATTAACTTGAATTCTTTGGCGTATAAAATTAATGTATATCTACATTTTTTGTTATCAATAGCCTACATGAGAGACTCAATCATAAAAACCTTCAAACAGGGTTTAGAATGATTTCTTCCAAATAAATAATAACATTCATCATAAAATTGACAGATGAATTTTCTGATTCAAAATATGAAAGTACACATTATACTTGCCAGTATCTGCAAAATAAACACAAATCAGCTGCGACTGAAAGTTTAACAGATTAACAGCTAAAAGGCAGAATACATTCTTTGTTCAAAAGCAATAGCCATAAATATAAAAAACAGTATTCATTATTTAAAACTGAAACGAAGTATGGACAAAATTAAAGCAGAAGTTAAAATATACAGACTGAAAAAAACAGCATACCAGCAAGACCAGCATATGTTGTGTTTTGGTGCTGGTTTGATAGTGAACACCAGCTAAACCAGCATCAAACCAGCATTAGCACCAGCTAAACCAGCAACAAACAAGCATTAGCACCAGCTAAACCAGCATTAGCACCAGCATCCCATGCTGGTCATACCAGCATATGTTGTGTTTTGGTGCTGGTATGCTGTGACCACCAGCTAAACCAGCATAGAACAGCATGATTCCCATGCTGGTCCATGCTGGCTTGATGCTGTTTTTTTCAGCAGGGTAGTTCAGATACTTACCTTAAATGAAGCACTTTTGATACAAATTATATAACATTTATAGAAGAAATCAATTTGACCTGCATGTTTATATTTGTGTGTGTTTTCTGTTGTCAGACTCGGACCTCCTCAGGATCATTTTTGCCAGAAAACAACTGAAAGATGTTACAAAAGCATCAACCCAACAATGATTTTACCCAACAATGATTGAGAGAATCAGGCAATCAATTTAAGTTTAAATTAAAGACCTCTTTAACAAAGCATTCACATAATTTGTCTAGTAAATATATTTATGCTGCAATAGTTAGCCGGTCCAGCACCAAGCATTACATGCGAATGACGCTTATGCTAATAGGATTATGTTTCTCTTTCCCTGTCCCATAAAATGTTATAATATCTAATATATATTATATCCTCTATAGAATCAGCTATGTCTGGCTCTCTCTCAAGGTTTTTTCCACCTAGGACTTTTTCCATAGGGTTTTTCTCCTAGGTTTTTTTTCAACCCCTAGGGAGTCAGCTGACATTGGTTTAACTTAGAACTCTCTTCTATACGTTACATTACTACGCTCACTAGTACGGTTTAATTTTAGCCACTTTACTCTGCTTATCACCGCGCATAATGCATGGATTAACCCTTGCTCCACTGAGACTTCAAGGGATCCAAATACTTAATTACATAGACAACTGGCTAGTGTTAGTCCAGTCTCGAGAGATGGCAGTTCGGCATCGAGATGTCGTCCTTGCCCATATGAAGCGCCTAGGGCTACGGAACAGCGCCAAAGAGGGCATTTTAACCCCCTAGCAGAAAATATCATTTCTTTGGGTAACTTGGGACTCAGTGAAGATGTAGGCACAGAGTGGATCCTGGCATTAGTGTCTAGGCTCAGATAAGGCCAACTTTACACCGTAAAGCACTTTCTAGAGTTTTAGGTCGGATGGCGGCAGCATCCAGTATTAAGCCGCGCCCTCTATACAAACTGGCGCATCAGGTTCTCCTTTGGTCTCACAGGAAATGTTTGTCACTCAGACATCCCCGGAGTCTAAAATGTGATAGCAGACACCCTGTCGAGGCAGGGGCTGAGGCCGTGGGAATGAAGACTCCACCCAGAAGTGGTGATGGAGATCTGAAATTGATTTGGTCGAGCCAAATTCGACTTATCTGCATCTCGAGAGATGACTTATTGCCCATTGTGGTTTTTCCCTTTCACATCCAGCCCTGTTGGGTCTGGACGCTATGGTACAGACGTGGCTGAGGCGACATCTGTAAGTTTTTCCCCCAATCGCTCTGCTCCTGGGAGTTACAGAGAGAGTTTGTCAAGAACAAACCAATCTGATTTTGGTAACCCAGTAATGGTCAGTCCGAACATGGTTCTCAGACCAATTTGTAAATCAGGGTCTCTCAACTGAGGTTGTAGAATCCATACTATTCGAGAGCCCTCTGTACCAGAAAACAATTATGGTTTAATATAGAGAGTACTCACTACTTTGTGTAGTGACAAAGATTTAATATCCAAGTGGCTTCAGTTCTGGATTTTTTTTACAAAACCGGTTTTTCATACGGTTTATATCCATTTACTACCAGAGCATATGCTGAGGCTATCTCTAGTTTCACGCTCTTATCCCTGAGGGCTCTAGTAGTTTTAAAAGCGCTCTTTATGGCCCCTTTTGAACCCATTGACTCGTGCAGATAAGTATCTGTCACTGAAGTTAGCCTTTTTATTAGCCATCACTTCTCTGAGGAAAGTGAGTGACTAACAAGCTTATCAGCTGCTTCAGAGTTCGCTCCAGACGACATTAAGGCTATTTTAAATGGAGATTATTCACTACTTGGTGTAGTGACAAACATTTACTTCCAAACTGCCCATTGGCTTCAGTTCTGGAATTTTTACAATAACATGTTTTAGATGTTTACATTAAAGTGCCCATCTTATGACTGCTTTTCCACAAGTTAAACAGGTGTATGAGTTCCATAAAACATGTTTCAAAAGTTGTTTGCTCGAAATTTCACTCCTCCCCTCACTGCAGCCGCCTACTCTCACCTATATTTGAGGCAAGCCGCATCTCAAACAAGCCTTCTTCTATTTCTCTATGGCTCTCTGGTTTCGTTATTGTGGGGAGTCCGAAACGTGACGCTAGACAAAACAAACTGTGATTGGTTGTTTGACATGTTGGTCAAACAGCTCGTGGGTGGGCTTTGTCCTGAAAAAGTAGCAAAAAACACCAGACCTTCGCTACGCAAGACTACACCAGACTCAGAAGGATGTTCAAGGTTTACATTAAAACTGAAGATGGACAAACATTAACGTTAGATGTGACAACTTCAAGAGAAACATTTGAGAACACCACCGTGAGAGAGTTAAAACAAAAAATTTGCTCTATGTTTCCTCGAACACCCTATGGTAGGCAAAATGTGTATTTATTTACTCTTGAGAGTTAAAAATGATGAAATTGTTTCTTATACGGTACAATTTTAATGGAAATATTGTAGGTTTAAGTTAAAGCAGAAATCAAATTTCACCTGTAATCATATTTGTGTGTTTTCTGTTGTCAGACCCGACAAGGTTAATGATCTTTCGGAAGTTAGCCCCGACATACCCAGCCGGTGAAGTCTTTTCTTCTGAAGACCTGCTGGATGAGGAGGACAAAACACTTGGATTCTATAACGTTACAGATTCATCAACTCTTTTCTCTTTACTTATAGTAAAAACAGGCATGATGTGCTTTGTGTTTTTCATTGTTCATTTAAAGAAATAAACAAATGCAATGGATGTCATTTATGGCTAATCATTTATTTTACATGAACATAAATATGATGTTTGTGTCTGTTTTATTTTGTAAATTTTTTTTATCTTGACAGGCCATGGCCCACTTCAAATGAAATATGATACTGTGCCCAGGAGGAATTCTATGGAAGAACCACGGATAAGCATGTAAAGTCAAAGAGTCAAAAATATAGATGCATAACAAACTTCTATCATAACATAAAATTATATATTGCATGTTTAAGAAATAATTATATTAGTAGTTTATTATGATAGAGTAGAAAGAAATAATATGAATTGGAAAGAATGATGGGTTTAACCTGTAATAGATGAGATCATCAAATGTCTTGCAGGGACGTCCATGAGACTGCAGCGCAGGAGAGCCAGGAGGTGAAGAACGAAGACTTTAAAGTCTGACATATTATTGAAGATTACCAGTCTTTATTTCCACATTGTAAAACAGGAGGAACACACTGCACCATAACAAGTTATTACTAATAATTGTATTTAACTTAGTGTCATATAAATCTCTCCCACATCCAGACAATATAGAACAATCATACAAAGACATGTGTCTGACAGTTGTACAGGAGATCCAGATGTTTCTTTTTGTTTGTAATGTAGATCAGTGGTTCTCAAACTGGGGGACGGGCCACAAATAGTGCCAGGGAGGGCCCAGTTATGACATTTTATAAAATACATCTATTTATTAGGAAGGGATTTCTAAGTATCTTTGGGAAAGCAAATGTCAGAACACTATTAACAAGACAAAGAGATTTCTATTTTAGGAACTGCTCTGGATCATGGATGTTGAATAGTGACACTAACATTGTTAAAGGAAACTACATTAAGTTTTCATTTTTGTACAGACCTTTTGACACAGCCAGGCAATTGATTTTAGTCTAAATTAAAGACATATCTCTTTAACAAAGCATTCACATAATTTGTCTAGTAAATGTACTTATTTAGCCTGTCCAGAACCAAGCAGATTTTTAATCACTATACGGTATGAAACACACACTACATGCGAATGATGATTACGCTAATAGGATTATGTTTCTCTTTCCCTGTCCCATAAAATGTTATAATATAATTTCTAATATATATTATATCCTCTATAGAATCAGCTATGTCTGGCTCTCTCTCTCAATGTTTTTTCTACCTAGGACTTTTCCCACAGGGAGTCAGCTGATATTGGTTTAACTTAGAACTCTCTTCTATGCGTTACATTATTACTACTCTCATTAGTTAGGTTTAATTTTAGCCGCTGTACTCTGCTTCTTAAGTTATCCACCGATTGTGTTTTCTCCTGCATTTATTAATGTAAAGCTGCTTTGAAACATTAAACAATTACAAAAAGGAGGGGCGTCATGCACCAATTTTTTTTTGAGGGGGCACAGTGTGCAAAGCTCACAAAAATTTGTGCATACACAGAAATCAAATGAATTATATTATAGAGCTTTCAGTCTTTTCCATGGCACTTATATTTCTAACATTCTGAGCGCCCCTGCCTTAATGTAAACACCTCCAAAATAAAAAGTGTTGACTAACTTTTATATCAAATACTATTCAATCGGATTAATGACATATTGGCATCATATTTACATCTGAAATGGCATGTTTTGTTTATTTACGTTTTGTTTATTGACTTGTTTAATTGCGTCATTAATGCATTTTGCACAACAACTGCAGTTATCTTATAAATTAATGTAATTTTAAATCCATAAAGTATATAAACAACGAAAATAATTTTAATGTTCAATAATGATTTTAAAAAATATGTTTAAATAAAATTATTAGAGGAACGGATTTTTGCATTAAATGTTACCTCATATGTGAGCATGTGTGATTCCGCGCCCCGTGAACTCTGGTGAACGTTGGTGTTGTGCCAAGAAGATGAATCTAGAAATCTACTAATATAACGTCGAGACGGTCACATTTCAAACCATACATTTTCTACACAGAGGTGGTTACTGGGGTTTGGAAATGTTGTGAGCGTTTCTTACACGTTTTAATTCCTCAGATAGCCAAATGCAACAGCAAAGCTCGTTAGCGCGCTCAGACGCTGACATTTGCGGCTGCGCTGACTGCAGCGCCTGTCGCCAGAATAAAGTAATGGAACACTATAAAAACACTATCAAAACGCAAAAATCTCTGAAAAGTGACATGGATGCAGCAGAAAATTGATAATTTGGGCATTTTAAACAGATCAAAAGACAGTAGCAGATTAACAGATTTCTTTGATTTTGAGGTTGCATGCAAAATCCATTTGGCTCAACAAAAAAAACCCGAGGGGGCATGTGCCCCCTCAGTTTCAATGGGCATGACGCCTCTGGCAAAAAGCGATGTATAAATAAAATTTAAAAAATCTTTACGTTTGGGAAAGACTGCTCGGTGGAGGTATGATGTATGTTTTTCATTGTTTAGCTAGAAGTGCAATGGGCGAAAATGTCACTTTTACATCGGTTATTCTGCATGGACACACTTTTGCATGATTTTTTTTCATTAGTGCACTTGTTCTTATCTAGACAGGCCTACCTAAAGATAAAGATGATGTTTTTCACAGGAGTGAATCTATGGAACGATTATTCTTGAGACCATGCTTAATTAATGGATATCCTTACAATTTTCCCGGATCCTTGTTTTGTGTTTAATATGCTGGTGATTGTAAATTTTATTTACATCCTATTTCAGGTAGCTCTCTTATTAACTCATTACTTTTCTGTTCATATCCAAGACAACATAACAACACATGTTCAACTGTTTCCTTCACTTGGCATATTTCGCAAATTCACATAATCATTTTTTCCTATAATATGAACTGTTTATATGCTGTCTGGATGTGGGAAAGAAAGATTTGTTTGAATTGTGTAAAGTTGTTTCAAACTTCATATGTTACAAAATAGAAGACATCTTTTAACAGACGCCTATAATGAAGTCATTTCACACTCCAGCACAGATGGTGGCTGTATGCACCAAAAAGTTGGTATGCAATCCGACAATGAATCAATAGAAGAAGAAGAAAACGATGGCTGAAGCAATCCTTTCGTTTTTGTAAAGTTACACCAGACTCAGAAGAATGTTCAAGGTTTACATTAAAACTCGTGATGGACAAACAGCAACATTAGATGTGGCAACTTCAAGAGCAAGATTTGAGAACACCACCATAAGAGATGTAAAAGAAAAAATAAGCTCTTTGTTTCCTGGAACAGACTATGATGGTAGGCAAAATGTGTATTTATTCACTCTTGATAGTTAAAAATGAAGAAATTGTTTCTTAAACTGTACACATTTTAATGGAAATGTTGTAAGATTTAAGTTATAGCAGAAATCAAATTTGACCTGTGATCATATTTGTGTGTTTTCTGTTGTCAGACCAGATGGAGTTAACGATCTTTCAGAAGTCAGACCCGACGTGCCCAGTCGATAGGTTTTTATGTTTGATTGAGGAGGACAAAACACTTGGATTCTATAATGTTACAGATTTATCAACTCTTTTCATTTCCCCAAGTGAACAATATTCAGGTATGATTTGTTTTGTGTTTTTCATTGTTTAGAGATGGATGTCATCTATGGCTAACTTATTTTACATGGACATTATGTTTGTGTCTGTTTTATTTAGTGTGTAGCATCGGGTCAATATTGAGAAGGCCAGAACTGATGGTTAAATGATTTTTATTTCTCTCCGTGTCATCAACCAACGTAAGAGCTAAGTAAACAAATAAACCATGCATTACATTTCAACCGTAACACAGCTCTTTACATTAGTTTTAATCCGTGAACTTTAAGTTTCACATTTCACAATAACATTCATTAAGTAGTTTGAATATATGTTTTATAAACTTTACAAACCTTGTTCCCCAATTGACCGAAGCTAAAACCTTGTATTTTATCCGTGCCTTTTACGTTTTAACTGTGAACCTTTTAGACTTTCTTTCGTCTCTTTTCCGCCGTTCTTCCAAACTGAATTACGTCACTACATATCCGGTTTCTGAGGTTGCCAAAATAAAAGCTCAATATTGTAAACATAAAACATTATAGCATAACTATAATTAAAATGCATAAAAGTAATAATTAAAGTGCATAATTTCTCTGTTGGCTTTTACACTCCCACCAAATTATTTGTTGTTACACAACTAAAACACAAATAATTTCTTCAAGTTACTTTACCAAAATATAACTGCAGTCAAGCCAGCCGCCACTCCGAAAAAGACGGTCAAACTAGCCCCCCGTTTTTTTTCTGTGCGCACATAAATTAGACATTACGGTAAACGCACGAGAGGAATGATTTCAAAATAAAAGTTTCTCACTTAATCTGTTGATATTTCTGTTGCATTATGTGTCTGTTTTAAGACATTGCTAGGGTATTATGGGTGGTTGCTAGGCTGTTTCTCTTGCATTCTGTGTGGTTGCTAGGGTTATATAAGTGGTTGCTAGGCTGTTTCTGTTGCATTCTGTTTGGTTGCTAGGCTGTTTCTGTTGCATTATGTGTCTGTTGTCATTGCTAGGGTATTATGGGTGGTTGCTAGGCTGTTTCTCTTGCATTCTGTGTGGTTGCTAGGGTTATATAAGTGGTTGCTGGGCTGTTTCTGTTGCATTCTGTTTGGTTGCTAGGCTGTTTCTGTTGCATTGTGTGTCTGTTTTGGGTTATTGCTGGGGTGTTGTGGGTGGTTGCTGGGCTGTTTCTCTTGCATTCTGTGTGGTTGCTATGGTTGTATGGGTGGTTGCTAGGCTGTTTCTGTTGCATACTGTTTGGTTGCTAGGCTGTTTCTGTTGCATTATGTGTCTGTTTTAAGTCATTGCTAGGGTATTATGGGTGGTTGCTAGGCTGTTTCTATTGCATTCAGTGTGGTTGCTAGGGTTCTATAAGTGGTTGCTAGGCTGTTTCTGTTGCATTCTGTTTGGTTGCTAGGCTGTTTCTGTTGCATTATGTGTCTGTTTTAAGTCATTGCTAGGGAATTATGGGTGGTTGCTAAGCTGTTTCTCTTGCATTCTGTGGGGTTGCTAGGGTTCTATAAGTGGTTGCTAGGCTGTTTCTGTTGCATTCTGTTTGGTTGCTAGGCTGTTTCTGTTGCATTATGTGTCTGTTGTCATTGCTAGGGTATTATGGGTGGTTGCTAGTCTGTTTCTCTTGCATTCTGTGTGGTTGCTAGGGTTATATAAGTGGTTGCTAGGCTGTTTCTGTTGCATTCTGTTTGGTTGCTAGGCTGTTTCTGTTGCATTTTGTGTCTGTTTTAAGTCATTGCTATGGTATTATGGGTGGTTGCTAGGCGGTCTCTCTTGCATTCTGTGTGGTTGCTAGGCTGTTGCTAGGGTTCTTTAAGTTGTTGCTAGGGTATTATGGGTGGTTGCTAGGTTGTTTCTCTTGCATTCTGTGTGGTTGCTAGGCTGTTACTAGGGTTTTATGCGTGGTTGCTAGGTTGTTTGTGTTGCATTCTGGTTGCTTGCTATGCTATTGCTAGGGCTTTTTAAGTGGTTGCTAGGGTATAGCTTTGGTTTTCTGTGATTGCTAGACTGTTGCTAGGGTTTATGGGTGGTTGCTAGTCTGTTTTTTATTGCATTCTGCGTGGTTGCTAGGATGTTTCTATTGCATTCTGCGTGGTTGCTAGGCTGTTTCTATTGCATTCTGGGTCTGTTTTAATTCATTGCTAGGGTATTATGGGTGATAGCTATGCTATTTCTGTTGCAGTATGTGTCTGTTTAAGTCATTGCTAGGGTATTATGGGTGGTTGCTAGGCTGTTTCTGTTGCATTCTGCGTGGTTGCTAGGCTGTTTCTATTGCATTCTGGGTCTGTTTTAAATCATTGCTAGGGTATTATGGGTGATAGCTAGGCTATTTCTGTTGCAGTATGTGTCTGTTTAAGTCGTTGCTAGGGTATTATGGGGGGTTGCTATGATGTTTCTGTTGCATTCTGTGTCTGTTTTAAATCATTGCTAGGGTATTGTGGGTGGTTGCTAGGCTATTTCTATTGCATTCTAAGTCGTTGCTAGGGTATTGTAGGTGGTTGCTAGGCTATTTCTATTGCATTCTGTGTCAGTTTAAAGTCATTGCTAGGGTATTATGGGTGGTTGCTAGGCTGTTTCTATTGCATTATGTGTGGTTGTTAGGCTGTTACAATTTTTTTTTAAATGGTAGCTAGGGTATAGCTTTGTTTTTCTCTGTGATTGCTAGACTGTTGCTAGGCTATATGGGTGGTTGCTAAGCTGTTGTTCTGGCATTCTTTGTGGTTGCTAGGGAATTATGGCGGTTGCTAGGCTGTTGCTCTGGGGTTCTGTGTGGTTGCTAGGTTGTTGTTGTGGAATTCTGGTTGGTTGCTATGCTATTGCTCTTGTTTTCTGGGTGATTGCTAGACTGTTGATAGGGTTTTATTGGTTATTGCTAGGCTGTTGTTGAGATATTATGGTGGATTACTATGAAGTTGCTAGCATATTAAGGGTGGTTGCTGTGACATTCTATGTGATTGCTGGGCTGTTGCTAGGCTACGGTATTTAAATTGGTTGCTAGGATATTCCCTGCAAGTAAGCCTACAAAGGCCCTGTATAGGCATAGCCTAAAGGCCCAGCGCAGGTTTGCTATTTCTATAAGATCAAATACATGTTTATTTCTATAAGATCAAATAGGTGCTTAAAGGAAACGACCTGTTTGCACAGAATGATTTTACCTCAGAGTGACAGTATACCATCTGAGGGTGTCACTTACACCATATCAGGCCAATCTGATATGGAGTTCGTAAAATATAGCTCTCGAAAATAACCTAAATACACGTTTATTTCTATAAAATCAAATAGATGATTAAAGGAAATTACCTGTTTGCACAGAATAATTTCATCTGAGAGTGACAGTATCCCACCTTAAGGTGTCACTCACACAATATCAAGTCAATCTAATATAGAGTTTGTAAAATACAGCTCTCCAAAATAACCTAAATACACGTTTATTTCTATAAAATCAAATCAATGTTTAAAAGAAACTACTTGTTTGCACAGAATGATTTTACCTCAGAGTGACAGTATACCACCTCAATATGTCACTCACACAATATCAAGTCAATCTGATATGGAGTTTGTAAAATACAGATCTCCAAAATAACCTAAATACATGTTTATTTCTATAAGATCAAATAGGTGCTTAAAGAAAACTACCTGTTTGCACAGAATGATTTTACCTCAGATTGACAGTATACCATCTCAGGGTGTCACTTACACCGTATCAGGCCAATCTGATATGGAGTTTGTAAAATACAGCTCTCCAAAATAACCTAAATACATGTTTATTTCTATAAGATCAAATAGGCGCTTAAAGGAAACTACCTGTTTGCACAGAATGATTTTACCTCAGATTGACAGTATACCATCTGAAGGTGTCACTTACACCGTATCAGGCCATTCTGATATGGAGTTCGTAAAATATAGCTCTCCAAAATAACCTAAATACACGTTTATTTCTATAAAATCAAATAGATGTTTAAAGGAAACTACCTGTTTGCACAGAATAATTTCACCTCAGATTGATAGTATACCACCTCAAGGTGTCACTCACACAATATCAAGTCAATCTGATATGGAGTTTGTAAAATACAGCTCTCCAAAATATCATAAATACCTTATTGTTTCTATAAAATCAAATAGTTTTTTAAGATCAAATAGATGTTTAAAGGAAACTACCTGTTTGCACAAAATAATTTCACCTCAGTGTGACAGTATACCACATCAAGGTGTCACTCACACCATATCAGGCCAATCTGATACAGAGTTTGTAAAATACAGCTCTCCAAAATAACCTAAAACATGTTTATTTCTATAAGATCACATAGGTTCTTAAAGGAAACTACCTGTTTGCACAGAATGATTTTACCTCAGAGTGACAGTATACCACCTCAAGGTGTCAATCACACCATATCAGGCCAATCTGATATGGCGTTTGTAAAATATAGCTCTCCAAAATAACCTAAATACACGTATATTTCTATAAAATCAAATAGATGTTTAAAGGAAACTACGTGTTTGCACAGAATGATTTTACCTCAGATTGACAGTATACCATCTCAGGGTGTCACTTACACCGTATCAGGCCAATCTGATATGGAGTTTGTAAAATACAGCTCTCCAAAATAACCTAAATACATGTTTATTTCTATAAGATCAAATATGTGCTTAAAGGAAACTACCTGTTTGCACAGAATGATTTTACCTCAGATTGACAGTATACCATCTGAAGGTGTCACTTACACCGTATCAGGCAATTCTGATATGGAATTTGTAAAATATAGCTCTCCAAAATATAAGTAATACTTGATTGTTTCTATAAGATCAAATAGGTGCTTAAAGGAAACTATCTGTTTGAACAGAATAATTTCACCTCAGATTGACAGTATACCACCTCAATGTGTCACTCACACAATATCAAGTCAATCTGATATGGAGTTTGTAAAATACAGCCCTCCAAAATATCATACATACTTGATTGTTTCTATAAGATCAAATTGGTGCCTAAAGGAAACTACCTGTTTGCACAGAATGATTTTACCTCAGAGTGACAGTATACCACCTCAATGTGTCACTCACACCATATCAGGCCAATCTGATATGGATTTTGTAAAATACAGCTCTCCAAAATATAAGTAATACTTGATTGTTTCTATAAGATCAAATAGGTGCTTAAAGGAAACTACCTGTTTGCACAGAATGATTTTACCTCAGATTGACAGTATACCATCTGAGGGTGTCACTCACACCGTATCAGGCCAATCTGATATGGAATTTGTAAAATATAGCTCTCCAAAATAACCTAAATACACGTTTATTTCTATAAAATCAAATAGATGTTTAAAGGAAACTACCTGTTTGCACAAAATAATTTCACCTCAGATTGATAGTATACCACCTCAAGGTGTCACTCACACAATATCAAGTCAATCTGATATGGAGTTTGTAAAATACAGCTCTCCAAAATATCATAAATACCTTATTGTTTCTATAGAATCAAATAGTTTTTTAAGATCAAATAGATGTTTTAAGGAAACTACCTGTTTGCACAAAATAATTTCACCTCAGTGTGACAGTATACCACCTCAAGGTGTCACTCACACCATATCAGGCCAATCTGATACAGAGTTTGTAAAATACAGCTCTCCAAAATAACGTAAAAACATGTTTATTTCTATAAGATCACATAGGTTCTTAAAGGAAACTACCTGTTTGCACAGAATGATTTTACCTCAGAGTGACAGTATACCACCTCAAGGTGTCAATCACACCATATCAGGCCAATCTGATATGGCGTTTGTAAAATATAGCTCTCCAAAATAACCTAAATACACGTATATTTCTATAAAATCAAATAGATGTTTAAAGGAAACTACGTGTTTGCACAGAATGATTTTACCTCAGATTGACAGTATACCATCTCAGGGTGTCACTTACACCGTATCAGGCCAATCTGATATGGAGTTTGTAAAATACAGCTCTCCAAAATAACCTAAATACATGTTTATTTCTATAAGATCAAATAGGTGCTTAAAGAAAACTACCTGTTTGCACAGAATGATTTTACCTCAGATTGACAGTATACCATCTGAGGGTGTCACTCACACCGTATCAGGCCAATCTGATATGGAATTTGTAAAATATAGCTCTCCAAAATAACCTAAATACACGTTTATTTCTATAAAATCAAATAGATGTTTAAAGGAAACTACCTGTTTGCACAGAATAATTTCACCTCAGATTGATAGTATACTACCTCAATGTGTCACTCACACAATATCAAGTCAATCTGATATGGAGTTTGTAAAATACAGCCCTCCAAAATATCATACATACTTGATTGTTTCTATAAGATCAAATTGGTGCCTAAAGGAAACTACCTGTTTTCACAGGATGATTTTACCTCAGAGTGACAGTATACCACCTCAATGTGTCACTCACACCATATCAGGCCAATCTGATATGGATTTTGTAAAATACAGCTCTCCAAAATATAAGTAATACTTGATTGTTTCTATAAGATCAAATAGGTGCTTAAAGGAAACTACCTGTTTGCACAGAATGATTTTACCTCAGATTGACAGTATACCATCTGAGGGTGTCACTCACACCGTATCAGGCCAATCTGATATGGAATTTGTAAAATATAGCTCTCCAAAATAACCTAAATACACGTTTATTTCTATAAAATCAAATAGATGTTTAAAGGAAACTACCTGTTTGCACAGAATAATTTCACCTCAGATTGATAGTATACCACCTCAAGGTGTCACTCACACAATATCAAGTCAATCTGATATGGAGTTTGTAAAATACAGCTCTCCAAAATATCATAAATACCTTATTGTTTCTATAAAATCAAATAGTTTTTTAAGATCAAATAGATGTTTAAAGGAAACTACCTGTTTGCACTGAATGATTTTACCTCAGAGTGACAGTATACCACCTCAAGGTGTCAATCACACCATATCAGGCAAATCTGATATGGCGTTTGTAAAATATAGCTCTTCAAAATAACCTAAATACACGTATATTTCTATAAAATCAAATAGATGTTTAAAGGAAACTACGTGTTTGCACAGAATGATTTTACCTCAGATTGACAGTATACCATCTCAGGGTGTCACTTACACCGTATCAGGCCAATCTGATATGGAGTTTGTAAAATACAGCTCTCCAAAATAACCTAAATACATGTTTATTTCTATAAGATCAAATAGGTGCTTAAAGGAAACTACCTGTTTGCACAGAATGATTTTACCTCAGATTGACAGTATACCATCTGAAGGTGTCACTTACACCGTATCAGGCCATTCTGATATGGAATTTGTAAAATATAGCTCTCCAAAATATAAGTAATACTTGATTGTTTCTATAAGATCAAATAGGTGCCTAAAGGAAACTACCTGTTTGCACAGAATGATTTTACCTCAGATTGACAGTATACCACCTCAAGGTGTCACTCACACAATATCAAGTCAATCTGATATGGAGTTTGTAAAATACAGCTCTCCAAAATATCATAAATACCTTATTGTTTCTATAAAATCAAATAGTTTTTTAAGATCAAATAGATGTTTAAAGGAAACTACCTGTTTGCACAAAATAATTTCACCTCAGTGTGACAGTATACCACCTCAAGGTGTCACTCACACCATATCAGGCCAATCTGATACAGAGTTTGTAAAATACAGCTCTCCAAAATAAACTAAATACATGTTTATTTCTATAAAATCAAATAGATGTTTAAAGGAAACTACCTGTTTGCACAGAATGATTTTACCTCAAAGTGACAGTATACCATCTGAGGGTGTCACATACACCATATCAGGCCAATCTGATATGGAGTTTGTAAAATATAGCTTTCCAAAATAGCATGAATACTCAATTATTTCTATAGAATGAAATTGATGTTTAAAGGAGACTACCTGTTTGCACAGAATAATTTCACCTTAGATTGACAATATACCACCACAAGGTGTCACTCACACAATATAAAGTCAATCTGATATGGAGTTTGTAAAATACAGCTCTCCAAAATAACCTTAATACATGTTTATTTCTACAAGATCAAATAGATTTTTAAAGGAAACTACATGTTTGCACATAATGATTTCACCTCAGATTGACAGTATACCCCCTCAAGGTGTCACTCACACAATATCAAGTCAATCTGATACAGAGTTTGTAAAATAAAATGTGTATTTAAATTCTTTTGAAGAGCTGTATTTGACAAATTCCATATCAGATTGTCCTGATATGTTGTGAGTGATATCCTGAGATAAGATACTGTCCATATGAAGTTACATTATTCTATGCAAACAGGTAGTTTCCTTTAACTCATTTACCGCCAGCCTTTTTGAGAAAAGTTGCCCACCTGCATTTTTGTGATTTTAACAAAATTTTCACAAAATTCCTTGCAGGAAAAATTATTTTCTATAAATATATAAACATACAAATTATATCAAATTAAAGAACACACCCTCTGCTTTCAAACAAACAATAAACAAACAAACAAACAAACAAAATGGGGAAAAACGTTTCATTATATATTTACTTTTTCTACTTAATTTACCACTGAAATATGGATATTTCTCTTCAAAAATACAATATTTTGAGCAAAAAGCTTAAAAAATTGCGTTTTTGTAAAGAAATGTATGTTAGAGATCAGACTCAGAATGACTATCAAACATAAACGCAGTTAAAAAAAATCATTAACACTTTTTAACTTCCGTTTTTGATAAATTCGTTTTGGCGCCATCTGGTGGACTTTCACTTTGAAATTCGTCCAGAAAAGCACATTTATTAGTTAAATATGAACTCATAAATGACGAGATAACTCGTCAATGGCGGTGAATGAGTTAAACATCTATTTGATCTTATAGAAATAATTGAGTATTTATGCTATTTTGGAGAGCTGTGTTTTACAAACTCCATATCAGATTGGCCTGATTTTGTGTGAGTGATACCTTGAGGTAGTATACTGTCAATCTGAGGTAAAATCATTCTGTGCAAACAGGTAGTTTCCTTTAAGCACCTGTTTGATCTTATAGAAACAATCAAGAATTTATGATATTTTGGAGAGCTGTATTTTACAAACTCCATATCAGATTGACTTGATATTGTGTGAGTGACACATTGAGGTGGTATATTGTCACTCTGTGTTAAAATCATTCTGTGCAAACAGGTAGTTTCCTTTAAGCACCTATTTGATCTTAAAGAAACAATCAAGTATTTGTGATATTTTGGAGAGCTGTATTTTACAAACTCCATATCAGATTGGCCTGATATGGTGTGAGTGACACCCTGAGATGGTATACTGTCACTCTGAGGTAAAATCATTCTGTGCAAACAGGTAGTTTCCTTTAAGCACCTATTTGATCTTATAGAAACAATCAAGTATTTAGGTTATTTTGGAGAGCTATATTTTACAAACTCCATATCAGATTGGCCTGATACGGTGTGAGTGACACCCTGAGATGGTATACTGTCACTCTGAGGTAAAATCATTCTGTGCAAACAGGTAGTTTCCTTTAAGCACCTATTTGATCTTATAGAAACAATCAAGTATTTATGATATTTTGGAGGGCTGTATTTTACAAACTTCATATCAGATTGGCCTGATATGGTGTAAGTGACACCCTCAGATGGTATACTGTCACTCTGAAGTGAAATTATTTTGTGCAAACAGGCAGTTTCCTTTAAACATCTATTTGATTTTATAGAAATAATTGAGTATTCATGCTATTTTGGAGAGCTGTATTTTACAAACTCCATATCATATTGACTTGATATTGTGTGAGTGACACCTTGAGGTGGTATACTGTCAATATGAGGTGAAATTATTCTGTGCAAACAGGTAGTTTCCTTTAAACATCTATTTGATTTTATAGAAATAATTGAGTATTCATGCTATTTTGGAGAGCTGTATTTTACAAACTCCATATCATATTGACTTGATATTGTGTGAGTGACACCTTGAGGTGGTATACTGTCAATCTGAGGTGAAATTATTCTGTGCAAACAGGTAGTTTCCTTTAAACATCTATTTGATTTTATAGAAATAAACGTGTATTTAGGTTATTTTGGAGAGCTGTATTTTACAAACTCCATATCAAATTGGCCTGATACGTTGTGAGTGACACCCTGAGATGGTATACTGTCACCCTGAGGTAAAATCATTCTGTGCAAACAGGTAGTTTCCTTTAAGCACCTATTTGATCTTATAGAAACAATCAAGTATTTATGATATTTTGGAGAGCTGTATTTTACAAACTCCATATCAGATTGGCCTGATGTGATTTGAGTGACACATTGAGGTGGTATACTGTCAATCTGAGGTGAAATTATTGTGTGCAAACAGGTAGTTTCCTTTAAATATGTATTTGATCTTATAGAAACAACATGCATTTAGGTTATCTTGGAGAGCTGTATTTTACAAACTCCATATCAGATTGACTTGATATTGTGTGAGTGACACCTTGAGGTGGTATACTGTCACTCTGTGGTAAAATCATTCTGTGCAAACAGGTAGGTTCCTTTAAGCACCTATTTGATCTTATAGAAACAATCAAGTATTTATGATATTTTAGAGGGCTGTATTTTACAAACTCCATATCAGATTAACTTGATATTGTGTGAGTGACACATTGAGGTGGTATATTGTCACTTTGAGGTAAAATCATTCTGTGCAAACAGGTAGTTTTCTTTAAGCACCTATTTGATCTTATAGAAACAATCAAGTATTTATGATATTTTGGAGAGCTGTATTTTACAAACTCCATATCATATTGACTTGATATTGTGTGAGTGACACCTTGAGGTGGTATACTGTCAATCTGAGGTGAAATTATTCTGTGCAAACAGGTAGTTTCCTTTAAACATCTATTTGATTTTATAGAAATAAACGTGTATTTAGGTTATTTTGGTGAGCTGTATTTTACAAACTCCATATCAAATTGGCCTGATACGGTGTGAGTGACACCCTGAGATGGTATACTGTCACTCTGAGGTAAAATCATTCTGTGCAAACAGGTAGTTTCCTTTAAGCACCTATTTGATCTTATAGAAACAATCAAGTATTTATGATATTTTGGAGTGCTGTATTTTACAAAATCTATATCAGATTGGCCTAATACAATGTGAGTGACACATTGAGGTGGTACACTGTCACCCCGAGGCAAAATCACTCTGTGCAAACAGGTAGTTTCCTTTAAGCACCTATTTGATCTTATAGAAATAAACATGTATTAAGGTTATTTTGGAGAGCTGTATTTTACAAACTCCATATCAAATTGGCCTGATACGGTGTGAGTGACACCCTGAGATGGTATACTGTCACTCTGAGGTAAAATCATTCTGTGCAAACAGGTAGTTTCCTTTAAGCACCTATTTAATCTTATAGAAACAATCAAGTATTTATGATATTTTGGAGTGCTGTATTTTACAAAATCTATATCAGATTGGCCTAATACAATGTGAGTGACACATTGAGGTGGTATACTGTCATTCTGAGGTGAAATTATTCTGCGCAAACAGGTAGTTTCCTTTGCACATGTATTTGATCTTATAGTAATAAACATGTATTTGATCTTATAAATATGTATTTAGGTTTTTTGGAGAGCTGTTTTTTACAAACTCCACATCAGATTGGCCTGATATGTTGTGTGTGACAACTTGAGGTAGGATACTGTCACTCTAAAGTGAAATTATTCTGTGCAAACGTGTAGTTTCCTTAAAACATCTATTTGATCTTATAGAAATAAACATGTATTTAGGTTTTTTATTGGAGAGCTTTATTTTACAAACTCCATATCAGATTGACTTGATATTGTGTGAGTGACACATTGAGGTGGGATACTGTCACTCTGAGGTGAAATTATTCTGCGCAAACATGTATTTCCCTTCAACATCTAACTGAATGTATAGAAAATACAGAGTCTACAGGACATTTTCAAACTCTCTATTTTAAAAACAGCATATCAGACTATGATGATACTGCAGGGGTTACAAACTAAGATGGTGTACTATCATTCAGAAGTGGAATGATTCAAACAGGTAAGTGAATGTATAGAAAGTACAGTGTGTATATGACATTTTAGAGCATTATAATTTAAAAACAGCATATCAGACTGTGGTGATACTGCATGGGTGAAAACATGAGACGGTGTACTATCATTCAGAGTTGGAATGATTCTGTGGAAACAGGTGGTTTCCCTTTAACATCTAACTGAATGTATAGGACATTTTCGAACTCTCTATTTTAAAAACAGCATATCAGACTCTGATGATACTGCAGGGGTGACAACCTGAGATGGTGTACTATCATTCAGAGATGGAATGATTCTTTGGAAACAGGTAGTTTTCTTTTAATATCTAACTAAATGTATAGAAAATACAGAGTGTATAGGACATCTTAGAGGTCTCTATTTTAAAAACAGCATATCAGACTGTGATGATACTGCATGAGTGACAACCTGAGATGGTGTACCATCATTCAGAGATGGAATGATTCTTTGGAAACAGGTGGTTTCCCTTTAACATCTAACTAAATATATAAAAATACAGCATGTGTTGGATATTTTAGAGCCTTCTCATTTAAATACCCTATCAACTATATAGCAATGCTCTGTCAATCCCCTGTACAACCCAGCAACTAGTAACACTAACAGCCAGCCATAATTCTGTAGCAACTACCTATCATTCACTCACTGACTCCCTATTATACGCATAACAGTTCTGTGTTAACTACCTTGAACAGCCTAGCAATTTTATAAAACACCTAAAATACCCTAGCAAAGGCCTATCAATAATTTAGAAAGCCACGGCCTCAACGTCGCAATCACCAAGAAAACATAACAATATCCTAGCAACCAATTTAAATACCGTAGCCTAGCAACAGCCCAGCAGTCACATAGAATGTCACAGCAACAGCTTAACAACCACCTTAATATGCTAGCAACTTCATAGTAATCCACCATAATATCTCAACAACAGCCTAGCAATAACCAATAAAACCCCATCAAGAGTCTAGCAATCACCCAGAAAACAAGAGCAATAGCATAGCAACCAACCAGAATTCCACAACAACAACCTAGCAACCACACAGAACCTCAGAGCAACAGCCTAGCAACCACCCATAATACCCTAGCAACGACTTAAACAGACACAGAATGCAACAGAAACAGACTAGCAACCACCCATATACCCTAGCAACAGTCTAGCAATTACATAGAAAACCAAATCTATACCCTAGCAACCACTTAAAAAGCCCTAGCAACAGCCTAGGAAGCAACCAGAATGCAACAAAAACAACCTTGCAACCACGCATTAAACCCTAGTAACAGGCTAGCAACCACACAGAATGCAAAAGAAACAACCTAGCAACCACCCATAATACCCTAGCAACGACTTAAAACACACACAGAAAGCAAGAAAAACAGCCTAGAAACCACCCATGATACCCTTGCAACGACTTGCAGTGTGCAACAGAAACAGCCTAGCAACAGTATGCAAAAGAAACAGCCTAGCAACCACACAGAGTGCATCATAGACCGCCTAGCAACCACCCATAATACCTTAGCAACGACTTAAAGAACCCTAGCAACAGCCTAGCAACCACACAGAATGCAAGAGAAACCGCCTAGCAACCACCCATAATACCCTAGCAACAACTTTAAGAACCCTAGCAACAGCCTAGCAACCACACAGAATGCAAGAGAAACAGCCTAGCAACCACCCATAATACCCTAGCAATGACTTAAAACAGGACACATAATGCAACAGAAACAGCCTAGCAACCAAACAGAATGCAACAGAAACAGCCTAGCAACCACTTATAGAACCCTAGCAACCACACAGAATGCAAGAGAAACAGCCTAGCAACCACCCATAATACCCTAGCAATGACTTAAAACAGACACATAATGCAACAGAAATATCAACAGATTAAGTGAGAAACTTTTATTTTGAAATCATTCCTCTCGTGCATTTACCGTAATGTCTAATTTATGTGCACACAGAAAAAAAAACGGGGGGCTAGTTTGACCGTCTTTTTCGGAGTGGCGGCTGGCTTGACCGCAGTAAAATACAGAAATAACCTTGTAAGCATATTACAACTTTAACTTTCAATACACTTAAGGGTTGTAAATGTACTTTTCACAATCTTCTAACAGTAGAACTAACTTATGAACTGGGCGTTCTACTACAGACATTTTGTTCACACGTTGACCCTTTTTGGTAAGATTCTTGTCTGCAAAGCCTACTTTGACCTTTCTGACAAGTCCATCTGTATCTTTTACAGTGTCCAATATCCTTCCAAGTTTCCACTGGGATCATGGTTGCATTTCATCTTTGTCCATTACTATGTCTCCTATTTACATGTTTTTTTTCTTTTAGGCTTGTGCCATTTTTGTCTGACCATTATGTTCTGCAGGTACTCTTTTTTCCACCTGCTCCAAAACTGTTCGAGCAAGTACTGTACTTGACGCCATCGTTTTTGTGCATACAAGTCCTCCTTAACGAACTGTCCTGGGGGAGGCAGAGGGGTTGAGGTTTTCATTGTGACCAGATGATTTGGAGTTAGCGGCTCCAAACTGTTTGGATCGTTGAGACTGTCTGTTGTAAGGGGGCGGCTGTTTACTATAGCAGCTGATTCGTACAAGAAGGTTCTGAGTGAAGAGTCGGTGAGACGACCTGGCGTGAGAGCTAATGTTGCCTTAAGAACGTTTCTCACAGTCCGTATCTGTCGTTCCCATACTCCACCTGCGTGGCTAGCATGAGGTGTGTTTAGAACAAATTCGCATTGTTTTTCTGCGAGGAAGGCTGTCAGTTTGTCAGTGTCAATTTCACCTTGTGCAGCATTTAGTTCATTTTTGGCACCTACAAAGTTAGTACCCTGATCACATTTTATTTGTCTGACAGAGCCTCTTAGAGCGATAAAGCATCTGAGCCCATTTATAAAGGCGTCCGTTGATAGGTCCTCTAGCATTTCAACATGAATTGCACGTGAATAAAGACATGTGAAAAGGAGGCCATACCTTTTATATTCTTTTCTTGCTTGTTTGGTCAGGAACGGTCCAGAAACGTCTGTTCCACAATATGTGAAAGGCGGAGATTGTTCAATTCTTTCTGTGGGTAAGTCTCTCATTTTTTGTCCTTCCACAGGTCTCCTTTGTTTCCGACAAAACACACACTGACGTATGTAGGATGCAACCGTTTGACTCAACTTTGGAATCCAATAGCCATTGGATCGTATCTCGTTCATTGTGAAGCCCTTTCCTTGATGATTGACCCTTTCGTGACAGTGAGCAATTATCAGTTTTGTGATGTGATGTTCTCTCGGTATGATTGTTGGATGTTTAAATGAGTTGGGCAGCGATGAGTGATGGAGCCTTCCTCCCACCTTGAGCACATTGTCCTTGTCCAAAAAGACATCCAAGTTGTACATCTTGTTGTTCTTTGAAAGCTGTTTGCCTTTGCTTAATGTCTCTATTTCATTTTGGTATGCGTGTCTTTGCAGGTCTTTGATAATCACAGTCTCTGCGTTTTGTCTTTCAGTCACAGTTGTGAGAGTATTTGATTTGTCTTTGAGCAGGTATCGTCTGAGACGTGCGACTGCGCTGACTGCACGGGACCAGGATGAGAACTTTGTGAGCCGGACACTAAGGTTTGTATGTTCAACTGTTTCAGTGCTTAGTGACTGTACCTTTCTCACCTCTGGGACTCCTACTGGAAGTACAACGGTCTCTTTTGTTGGAAGCTGTACATTTTTTTCCCACAGGAAGGGAGGGCCTGTGAACCAAATAGATGAAAGCAGTTCATTTACAGATGTCCCCCTTGATGCTATGTCTGCTGGGTTTTCGCTGGTAGGCACATAAAACCATTGTTGCAGTGAGGTACTGTTGTGGATTTTCTGCACTCTATTAGCAACAAACGTGTGGAACTGTCTCGCATCATTGTTTATGTATCCCAGAGTGACCTTTGAGTCTGTCCAGAAGAACTCCTCAACACTGTCATAGAGCAGTTCCTCTCTTAGCATGTTACTCACAGCGACTGATACTGCAGCTGCGGTAAGTTCTAACCTTGGGATTGTGACGATCTTTGTTGGAGAGACACGTGCTTTGCCCATGATGAAAGTGCAGTGAACGTCTTCCCTTTTGTTTATGACTCTGAGGTAAGAACATTGTCCATATCCTGTTGTGCTTGCATCAGAAAAGTGGTGTATTTCTCTTCTTACCACTTCTCCAAAATCTTCTGGAACATAACATCTGTTGATTTGTACATTTTTTAGATTGTGTAGATCTCCTTTCCAGCATTCCCACCGTGGCTTAAGATGTTCAGGTAGCGGATCGTCCCAGTCTGTTCCTTGACGACACATTTCTTGGAGAATTCCCTTTCCCTTCAGCACATAGGGAGCGATGAAGCCAAGGGGGTCATATATTGCTGCGACTGTGGACAAGATGCCACGCCTGGTTGGTGGTTGGTCCTTTAGTGTGATGTTAAATGTAAAGCAATCCTTGTTCACGTTCCAATAAATGCCAAGTGCTCTTTCTGTCTGTGTTTCATTGAACGTCAAGCCCTTTGTTTTTGTGTCTGTTGCATGTTCTGAAGCTGGAATGCTTTTTAAAACTTCAGCGTTGTTGGATACGAATTTATGCAACCTTAGTCCACCCTTTGCACATAGTTCATGTGCTTCCTTTGCCAATTGTATAGCATCCTCTACTGTCTCTGCACTGACGACTCCGTCTACTACATAGAAGTCTCTTGATCTAAACTGTGAGCCAACTGGATATGTAAAACTGTTCTCTTTGGTTAAATGTTTGAGTCCATAATTCGCACAACCGGGTGATGAAACAGCACCAAAGAGGTGTACTGTCATCCTGTACGCTTGTGGTTGGCTGTTCATGTCTCCATCTTTCCACCATACAAAGCGTAAGTAGTTGCGATCATTTTCTTTGACTTGGAACTGGTGGAACATTTTTTCAATGTCGCACATGAGAGCTACTTGGTGCTGTCTGAAGCGCAAGAGCACACCGGTTAGGTTGTTGATCATATCAGGCCCGTTCAGTAAATGCTCGTTAAGACAGGTACCCTTGTGCTTTGCGGAGCAGTCGAAGACTACGCGTAACCTCTCAGGTTTCTTTGGATGATAGATACCGTGGTGGGGTATGTACCATGTCTCTCCTGGCGGTCCATTATCATTAGTTTCTTCGGCGTCACCTCTTTCGATGACGTTGCTCATGTATTCCATGTAGTCCCTTTTGTATTTTTCATCTTTCATGAATTTGCGTTTGAGCTGGTTTAGTCTGGTTTCAGCAAGTTGTCTGTTATCTGGCATTTGTGGTCTTTCTTTAAATGTTAATGGCATTTCAAAATGTCCATTTTCAGTCTGTTTTATGCCATGCTCGAGCTTCTGAAGGAATATTAAATCAACTTGTGACACAGTCCTTTCATTTCCGTTGATCTCCTTGCGATCTCTTTCCAGCGCACGTATTGCATCTGCTGGAGTGGAGGGAGGGATTTCTTTAACAGTGACTCGGTGACAGAGGCTGCTCGCCATGTCTGTTTCGCCGTCTGGTGTCGAGTTGCCAATTATGCTCCATCCCAAATCAGTGTGAATGGCAAAGGGCTCGTTTTCTTTGCCTAAGATTACTTGTTTTGGTGCAAGAGCTCTAGGACAACTATAACCTATGAGGAGACTTACTTCACAACTGAGCAGTGGAGGGATCTCGTCTACTATCGGCAGCAAGTGACTCCACTGTTTGGCTGTTTCACAGGTAGGTATGTGTTCTCTGTTAGCAGGTATGTAATCCTTTGTGTATGCAGTGGGGAGCTTTATGACTGTGGCTGAGTTATAACCTCTCACTAAAAGATCAGATACCTTTCCACTGCTTACAACTGCATTTTTACCCATCATCGTAGTAAGTTTCAGCTTCACTGGACAAACATCTGCCTGCAGCTCATGCGTGACATCCTGATTGATGAAAACGGTGTCACTCTGTGTGTCCAGTAACGCATAGACCAGTTTTTCTTTGAGTGGGTTGGTGGTCGTCGAGAGCCACACTGGAACAATCATTGAAGTGCTGACTGACTGTTCAGATCTGGCAACGTTAAGTGACATGGCTGTTGCTGTTTCAGGTAAGTTAACTTGAGTTGCATTGATTGTGTTTACACGTGTTTCTCTTTGCAGACTGTTCCTGTAATTTTCATCATGAAGACACGTTGGGTGTCGCTTTGTGCAAGTTTCACAGGTGAGGCGGCGTTTGCAGTCCTTAGCGCTGTGTCCTTGTTTTAGACAACCATAACAAAGTCTATATTCTTTCACATATTTCCTTATGTTTTCTAGGGACATTTTCAAGAGGTCCGGGCACAGGTGAAGTTGATGGGTGCCTTGGCACATTGTGCATGGTGAGCCGTTAGGTATTTTTGTTATCATCTTTTTGTCATTTTGTACAGATGTATTTGTGTTAAATACACTTGCCTTGTTTCCTTTGATTTCCTTTGTGTACCTTTTGTCGCTGTTTGTTTCAGTGTAGCGAAGTGCATGAATGGAGGTGACTGGATTGCAGGCGACTTCGGCTTCTAGCGAGAGGAAAGAGGCAAAAGCGTTGAAACTTGGAAACTCTCCGCCCTCCAATAAAGTCTTTGTTACCTGCCTGTTCCATCTTGCGTTTAACCAGTCTGGTAGTTTGTGCAACAGTTTTTGGTTCTCTTCGCTGTCATTGAGTATTTGTAGACCCTTTACGTGAGGCATCGCGAGTAAGCATGCATTTATGAAATCTGCAAATGCTCTCAGTCCATCAGCATCTCTAGGCTGAACCTTAGGCCAGTTTGCTAGCCTTTCTCTAAATGCTTTCTGTATCACGAATGGCTGGCCGTACCTCTGATTCAATTTGTCCCAAGCGTCTTTGTATGCCTCCTCATCGTTTCTGAAAAAAGTCCCTTCAAGGCATTTTCGAGCTGGGCCCGTTACATATCTCTTTAAATAGTACAACTTATCTGCTGTTGAGATGCCCTGTTGTTCAATCAGTGATATGAACGTGGATTTCCATTCAATAAAGCTTAGTGATTCACCACTAAACACTGTTGGTTCTGGCGTGGGAAGTCTGTTCAGTTTAATGCTGTCCTGTATGGCTTGAGCTAGTTGAGAGACATTAGGTGGAGTTGTCTGCGCAGGAGTGAAAGAAAGTGCTGATGTGGGCTGTTTGGGTATGAAGTATGGTTTCACCTGTTCACTTTTTATTGACTGTACATCATTCACCTGTGATAACTCTCTGTCATATGCTTCAAACCTAGCTCGAGCTGCCTTCACGTCCTTCTGTGCCTTTAAGCGTTCTAACTCAGATGTTTGAGCTGCCATTTGTTTCTTGTGCTCCTCTTCTAGAGCTTTTATCCTTTCCTGTTGTCTTAATTCCTCTAGTACAGTCTCATATTCAGCCTCCTTTGCAGCTAGCTCAGCTGCTGCAGCGGCTCGTTGTGCTGTGAGCTGTGAAGCTGAGGACCGTTGGCTGCGATTTGATGCTGCGGTTGAGCCGTATATGGATTGGGCGTAATCGTGCTTTAAAAGTCCACGTAAACGAGTTCTTTCGCGCTCTGCATCAAATTCCTCATCAAGACCACTTAATCTTTCTAGAATTATCCTTACAATGTCATGAGTTATTGCATCACATGCATCAATCTTCCTCCTTATGTCAGATGATGGTGCCATTTGGTTCCTTATTTCTGAATATAACCTTAATAAATCATCTCTCCTTTGCTCTGTTATATCTGCAAGTTCTGACATCTCCTTGTCTGTGATATCTGATTTTAACATTTCTCTTGTTTCACGTACCTGTGTTTTCCATTGTTCATAAAGAGTTGTTAGTCTTTTTTCCCTTTTACTCATTTCTTCCCTTTGATATGTAATCATCTTTTCCGTTTGTACTTTAACTCTTTCAGAACGTCTTGGTAATTCTGATATGCTTTGAGCTTTGTTTTGAAGCTCTGTTAAAATTTGTTCCTTGCATGTGATTGAATCTTTAATGTTTTGTCTATCCTCACTTTCAGCTTCAAGTGAGTTCTTTAAATCTTGAATTTCTTGTTGTAAACTTGTGATCTGTTCATTTACATCCATTTGACTTACTGAAGCAGCCTGTGATCCTTCCATTTTGAGTGCTTTTAGTTGAAATCTTGTATTTTCTGACCAACTTCTGCCACCTGCTGGACGTCGCGGGTATTGCCGTTGAATCTTGTAACTACATCGTGCAGGCTGTAGCGGTGGTCAAGCTCTTACTGTAGCATCGGGTCAATATTGAGAAGGCCAGAACTGATGGTTAAATGATTTTTATTGCTCTCCGTGTCATCAACCAACGTAAGAGCTAAGTAAACAAATAAACCATGCATTACATTTCAACGTAACACAGCTCTTTACATTAGTTTTAATCCGTGAACTTTAAGTTTCACATTTCACAATAACATTCATTAAGTAGTTTGAATATATGTTTTATAAACTTTACAAACCTTGTTCCCCAATTGACCGAAGCTAAAACCTTGTATTTTATCCGTGCCTTTTACGTTTTAACTGTGAACCTTTTAGACTTTCTTTCGTCTCTTTTCCGCCGTTCTTCCAAACTGAATTACGTCACTACATATCCGGTTTCTGAGGTTGCCAAAATAAAAGCTCAATATTGTAAACATAAAACATTATAGCATAACTATAATTAAAATGCATAAAAGTAATAATTAAAGTGCATAATTTCTCTGTTGGCTTTTACATAGTGCATTTTTTATCTTGACAGGCTTTGCCCAACGTAAAAGTAAAGATGATATTGTGCCCAGGAGGAATTCTATGGATGATCCGCATATGAACATGTAATGTTTGAAACAGCTTTACACAATTCAAACAAATCTGTCTGCTTACTAAAACAAGAGTGTTATTCTTGTCTTTTTGTTATTACTGTTTTGAGGAGTTACACAGATATAAAGATATATGTCATACAACAGAGAAAGAAAAACTGAGTTAAAAATATAGATGCATGACAAACATAAAATTATATATTGCATGTTTAAGAAAGAATTATATTAGTAGTTTATTATGATAGAGTGAAAAGAAATAATATGAATTGGAAAGAATGATGGATTTAACCTGTAATAGATAGATAATAAGATCATCAAATGTCTTGCAGGGACGTCGATGAGACTGCAGCGCAGGAGAGCCAGGAGGTGAAGAACGAAGACTTTAAAGTTTGATGAGTTTGACATATTATTGAAGATTACACCAGTTCTCTCTGATGCTTTATTCTCACATGTTAAAACAGGAGGAACACACTGCACCTTAACAAGTTATTACTAATAATTGTATTTAACTTAGTGTCATATAAATCTCTCCCACAGCCAGACAATATAGAGCAATCATACAAATCCAACAGAGTCGGATCATCTACAGTACAAACAGGAGACTGATCTGAGATCTGATTCTTGAGGTCTCATTCATTTTTTTTTCATTTTATTTCTAAAGAGATTATTAATTCCTACTGGAAACTTTTAAACACATGTTACATTTAGAAATTTCAATGTATCGTTGGGAAAGCATAATGTCAGAACACTATTAACAAGACAAAGAGATTTCTGTTTTAGGAACTGCTCTGGATCATGGATGCTGAATAGTGACACTAACATTGTTAAAGGAAACTACATTAAGTTTACATTTTTTACAGACCTTTTCACACAGTGTTTCAAAACAACGTTATGAAATGATACGAAGACAATGTTTTTGAAGATAGTAATGAAAAATGTTTCTAAAACGTCTAGCGCAGTGTTATATTTTTTCTTCAGATTTTCATTTCAAATTAAAATCCTATAAATATTTTCAACAAAGTATTGTTAATGTATTGTATTGTATTGTTGTACACATGTTTACTATTATATAAAATGCCAAGGACACATTTACTCCAAAAAGGAGATTGTGCTTTTGCCGTTGCAGCTCCAAAATTATGGAACAGTTTGCCTTACAATATTGCACAAGAGATGCACAGACTGTACAGGTTTTTAAAACAAAATTGAAAACACATTTGTTTTCTTTAGCTTTTAGTAAGTGATACCAACTACTTTATATTTTTATTAGTTGCTATTTTTAGATAAGTATTTATACTGTATGTTCTTTTACTATGTGTTTTCAATGTGTTTTATATTTGTAGTATTATTGTGTATTTGTTCTTGTTCTGTGTGTAGAGCACATTGGTCAACTTGTGTTGTTTTAATAGTGCTATATAAATAAAATTGCCATATCATGTATTATTATTTGTTACAAAAAAGTTAGTTATAAATAAACAAAGTGATTGGCACAATGTAAATATTTTCTCTTTGATGTTCTCTTGTGGGTGGGGAGTTTTTGTAAAAAAAATGACTTGAACTTCATTTACTGCACTCTAAATACACATTTAAAATAAGGAAATCTGCCATTTGCAAACATCAGTCTTGAATGTTTTATTAGGAATATTGCATCAATAAACGCAGTCTGAAATTAAAGGTATTACTTTAAAATATAAAATGGCATTAAAGCTGCAAGCAGCGATGATAGGACCCTCACATGCATGGGTACCCCCACCCTATGGCCTTAGTAAAACAAGGAACCTGGGGGATATGAATTTAAGTGGGTAAATATAGGTGGATATTCAAAGAAACTTTAATGTGCCACACCTCCTGTGTGCAGCAGGTGGCGCCATGATTGTAACATTGTAACTCAAAAATATGAAGTCTGTGACAGGTCAGACATTGTTTGCCTGAGTTACAACAGCGTTTTCATGGTGAAACATCAAACTTCGCCACGCCGCCACAGACACTTTATTTTAAAGAGCACCTATTATTATGGTAATAATTAGCACGTTATTGTAATATATTGGTTTCAAAGCACTGCTTCATGAGGCTTCGAAACATTTATGAATCTTTTGTTTCGAATCAGTGGTTCGGAGCGTGTTGTCATAACTGTTTCGAAACGTTTCGAAAATACGATGCTTCTGAAAGATCTCTAAATTATTGGCAAAATATATCTGAAATCTAATTTACTCTGTTATAATTTGCTAATTTGCTTTTCATGTTTTTTTTGTTATTATTATCTTGTTTACAATATGCTAATTGGTCTTTTTGTTAATGTCTATTGATATAATGCCTGTTTGTTATTTGAATTGATTTAATAATAAAAAAATCCAATGGTTCTCCAAGAGGAGTTGATCACAAATGACCAGTGTCAAATATTGTTAGGTGAACTCGGGTCAGTTTTATTATGCAAGTGTCACCACTAGGGGCTGGCTATGTTTGACTAAGCCACGCCCCTTTTTAGCTCCCACCTCGAGGAGGTCCCCAAAGCCGACCCAATGACCAGACAAACACGGAAACAGGTAAGTAAAATTTAAAACAAGCTTTATTGAATTTAAATACTTAAAAGGACTGGGGAAATTTGGGGAAGGGAAATTTAAAACTAATGGGCTTCTTCTCCTCCCTCCAGGGAGACTACAGCCACGGGTAAACAGGGACAGAACAACAGGGGTGCCAACCACCGTCAACGGGGAAAGAGGGAAACGTCAGGCTCCCGCCTGGACCCTGCTAACCGTGGCGCCCTCCTTCTTCTCTCCTGGAGGCAGACAACTTTTGGTGTGACTGGTAGAGGTCTTTCCCACTGTCCGTGCCCGATGGTTCACTCTCGCCTTCTTCTCTCTCCACAGGCGGCCACTAGGACAACAAAAACACTGTTACTGGACTTTGAATGTTTCTCACCGGCTCCGCTGCTTACAGCTTTCTGGGTAAGTATCACGTCCACAGTCGACTCTTCAATGATTCACTCTCGTTTTCCTCTTTCTCTCCACAGGTGATCGCTAGGCACACAAACACGGTTACGGAAATTTGAATGGTTCGAACCGGCGCCGCGTCGTACAGCGTTCTGGGTAAGGATCACGTTCACAGTTGGCTCTTTACTGATTCACTCTCGTTTTCCTCTTTCTCTCCACAGGTGATCGCTAGGACACAGAAACACTGTTACTGAATTTTGAATGTTTCTCACCGGCTCCGCTGCTTACAGTTTTCTGGGTATGTATCACGTCCACAGTCGACTCTTCAATGATTCACTCTCGTTTTCCTCTTTCTCTCCACAGGTGATCGCTAGGCACAGAAACACTGTTACTGAATTTTGAATGTTTCTCACCGGCTCCGCTGCTTACAGCTTTCTGGGTAAGTATCACGTTCACAGTTGGCTCTTTACTGATTCACTCTCGTTTTCCTCTTTCTCTCCACAGGTGATCGCTAGGACACAGAAACACTGTTACTGAATTTTGAATGTTTCTCACCGGCTCCGCTGCTTACAGCTTTCTGGGTAAGTATCACGTTCACAGTTGGCTCTTTACTGATTCACTCTCGTTTTCCTCTTTCTCTCCACAGGTGATCGCTAGGACACAGAAACACTGTTACTGAATTTTGAATGTTTCTCACCGGCTCCGCTGCTTACAGCTTTCTGGGTAAGTATCACGTTCACAGTTGGCTCTTTACTGATTCACTCTCGTTTTCCTCTTTCTCTCCACAGGTGATCGCTAGGGCACAGAAACACTGTGACTGAATTTTGAATGTTTCTCACCGGCTCCGCTGCTTACAGCTTTCTGGGTAAGTATCACCTTCACAGTGGGCTCTTTAATGATTCCCTCTCGTTTTCCTCTGTCCCTCCACCGGTGCTCGCTTGGCCACAGACACACTGTTACTGAAATTTGAATGTTTCTCACCGGCTCCGCTGCTTACAGCTTACTGGGTAAGTATCACGTTCACAGTTGGCTCTTTACTGATTCACTCTCGTTTTCCTCTCTCTCTCCACAGGTGATCGCTAGGCACAGAAACACTGTTACTGAATTTTGAATGTTTCTCACCGGCTCCGCTGCTCACAGCTGTCTGGGTAAGTATCACATTCACAGTTGGCTCTTTACTGATTCACTCTCGTTTTCCTCTCTCTCTCCACAGGTGATCGCTAGGCACAGAAACACTGTTACTGAATTTTGAATGTTTCTCACCGGCTCCGCTGCTCACAGCTTTCTGGGTAAGTATCACATTCACAGTTGGCTCTTTACTGATTCACTCTCGTTTTCCTCTCTCTCTCCACAGGTGACCGGTTCACAGTTGGCTCTTCTGTAGGTCAGCAGGGGGGCGAAGGTCACACACCACCTCGCCGGGTCGAGCGCTGCCCTATCCCCACTGTCCGTAGGCCGATCGAATCCCGGATAGGGGCGCCCTTTCGTAGAGACCACGGGGGCGGCGGACCCTTTCGCCTCCAACTCTGCGACAATACAAACACAGGTAAGCTTACACCACAAATGCTTCCAGTATTCTACTCACAGTCCTTCACAGCTCTTGGTCTGCGTCTCTTCGTACTCTTAAAACAGCACACAGCGTATGATGGCAATGAGGTCTGAGGTCGTTGGCCCCTTCGTCCTCCCCCCAGGGAAGAGAATAGATGGTGCGGGGCTTCTCTGACAAGACACACAGCAACCCACAGCAAATACACAGCACCACTCTAACGTGAAAAAGCTTATGATTTGTAAAGTCTCACTCACCACACTGTAAGTGCAACACCACAAGGGAAACGCCCGATATCCTCCACTGTGCTTGGGGCTACGTAGAGGCGATGGCAAACCGACCAGACCAAAGTCGCGTTGCTGTGGCTGTATGGACGTATGCTTCTAGCGGCTCGCCCACCACGCTAATTATAGGGGTAGGGCCGCCTTCCTAATCCTGGAGGACTCCAACGATCACACAATGTAAGTTTCTGCCAGTTATGCTACACCAACGGACATACTCACAGCAGATAGCCTTTGTTTACGTTGTGCAACGAGGTCAAATCCCTTCTCGTTTTACTCCTTCCAAAATACTAGTTGGACCAGAGTTCCTTTCCTACCCGTAGGGTTATTCATTAAATCCAACCGGTCCACCGTAACTGCAACAAGAGAGGGGGGAAGAGAGAGAAATATAGCCAGTCACCACGTCTACAATGAGCACAGCTCCGTTCCTCAGCACACACTCCACTCCTAACTGTCATCTAACTGTGCTTTTTATACTTCTCTTTACACTCCAGGTATCCAATTACCCATCGATCTCTTTAACTATGCACAGCTGTGCCCAATCGGATGATTACAACCTTCTCGGAGCCGCCGGATGTCCGGTGTTTCTATTTTTCCGGTCGGGGCGGAAACATCCGGGCGGAACCAAACTTCCTCAACTTTTGGTTCCGCCCTGAAAAGTCGTCACCCCGTGACATCCTCCCCCGCCAATACATTCCAGTCCCTGGAATGCCTTTGAGTAGTCCACTCACCATAGCGGGAAGGGGGCCGGCCGCGGTTCTCCCGTTGGGAGCGCCTTACAGGGGAGTCAGGTTCGGCGGGCTCGGGCACAACCTCAGGTTGTCTTTGGGCGGCCAGAGGTTCGGCTGGCTCTGGTGCTGATTCTGGCTGCCTCTGGGCGGCCGGGGGTTCAACTGGCTCAGGTGCTAGTTCTGGCTCTCCTGGGGCGTCCGGGGGTGGTGCCACCACAGGTAAGCCTGGTACCACAGCCCATCCTTCCATCCAGGGGGCCGTCGGTGCCGGCTCCGCAACTACCTCCTCCGTGACCTCGGGATAATTTGGACAAGGGCGAATCATGTTTCGGTGTACCACCCGTTCCGGGCCGGCCTTTCCTTCCGGCCGGATGGTATACACCGGCTGGCCCGGTCTCTGCTGCCTGCAGACTACGTACGGGGTGGCCTCCCAACGGTCGCTCAACTTCCCTTTGCCTTGCCGCCGGTTGTCTCGTACCAGGACTCTCTCTCCTGGTAACAAGGGGGCTTCCCGGGCCGTCCGGTCGTACAACCGCTTGTTCTTTTCTCCTGTGGCCCGTATTTTCTGGGATACCTGCTCGTAGGCGAAGTGCAGCCGTTGGTGGTGGCGCCCCACCCATTCCGTCACGCTTCCTTCCTCCTGGCCCGCGGCCGCTCCCAGGACCAGGTCCGTCGGCATCCGCACATGCCTACCGAACATCAGATAAGTGGGGGCATACCCCGTCGTACTATGAATGCTGTTATTATAAGCTTGTAAGAGGTTCGGTAGAGCACTCACCCAATCACTCTGCTTCCGTTGATCCAAGGTCCCTAAGAGCCCCAACAGGGTTTGGTTAAACCTCTCGCAGCAGCCGTTTCCTTGAGGGTGATATGACGTCGTATGGGTCTTTGTGCACCCATACAGCTGGCATAATTCCCGGATCACCTTTGATTCGAAATTGGCCCCTTGGTCTGAGTGTAAGAACTCTGGACATCCGAACGTTTGGAAGACGTGCCGCCATAAAGCCGTTGCGGTGGTACTTGCCGTCTGATCAAGGGTGGGGACTGCCCATGCATACTTCGTAAACAGGTCGGTGATTACTAAGATGTTCGGATAGCGGTCCTGTGGCCGGCCCAGTGTCAGGAAGTCCATCGCCATGATGTGAAGGGGGGCTTTGGCACATATGGGTATCATCGGCGCTCGGGCCTCTCGTCGAGATTTGAATAACATACACCTGGGGCAAGCTTGGACCAAGCTACGTACTGATGCTTCCAACCCCGGCCAGTAGAAGAACCTGCGCAGCAGCGATGCGGTCCGTTCTTGTCCCTGGTGCCCCAGCTGGTCATGGTAGGCAGACACCAGGGCTGCTGTTTGGTCGGCGGGCACCACGATCTGGCGCACCTCCTCGCCCAGCTTCGGATCACTAACTTTTCGGCAAAGTACCCCTTCCTGTATCTCCAGCTTGTCCCACTGTCCCAGCAGTCTTTTCCCCGTCTCTGTCTGGGTCAGCCTCTCGGACGACGTTGGCCGCCGGCCTTGCTCCACCCACATCTTCACCTGCCGTAAATCCTGATCCTGGGCCTGTCTTTCCTTCCACCGGCAGGGGTCCCAACCCCAGCTCCCGGGTACCGCCTCCTGCTGGCCTCCTGGCGCTTCCACGACCCCTATCAGATAGCCTTCCCCCTGGCTTTCCTCTTCTTGGCCATCACAGCCACCGGGGCCGTCCACCTCTGGCAATCGGGACAAGACATCCGCGTTCGTGTGTTCCCGGCCGGGCCGATACTGCAGTGGGTAATCGAAATTGGCAAGTTGTGCCACCCAGCGCTGCTCCACAGCCCCCAACTTCGCTGTCTGTAAATGTACCAGAGGATTATTGTCTGTAATCACCGTTACCTTAGCACCCCAGAGGTAGTCCTTGAACTTCTCGCTCAGGGCCCACTTCAGGGCCAGCAGTTCCAGTTTGAATGAGCTGTAGTTCGCATCGTTCCTCTCCGCTGGGTGGAGGCTTCGGCTTGCGTAGGCGATCACCCGTTCCGTACCCGCTTGTCGTTGGGCCAAGACTGCTCCCAGCCCCAGGTTGCTAGCGTCTGTATACAAGAGAAATGGTTGGGTAAAGTCTGCATAGGCCAAGATAGGAGCCTGTAACAATTCCTGTTTCAATCTCTGAAATGCCCCCTCACAGAACTCATCCCAATCGATAGGGGGTGACCCCCGTCCCCGATTTCGCCCTGTGCCGACCAGTAGCTGGTTAAGTGGCTTGGCAATCTTTGAAAAATCTTTTATGAACCGTCTGTAGTACCCCACAAACCCTAGAAATGACCGCACTTGCCTCACAGTCTTAGGTGCACTCCAATCTCTTACCGCGGAGACCTTCCCAGGGTCTACGGCCACCCCAGCAGCGCTGACCACGTGGCCCAGGAACTGGACTTCCCGCCTCAACAGATGGCATTTGTCGGGTTGCAACTTCAGCCCATATTTCTCCATCGCCTGGAAAACCTCTTCGAGGTGTCGGAGGTGGGAATCGAAATCTGGGGAATACACAATTACATCATCCAAATATACCAAGACTGACTCCATTAACTGACCTCCAAGACAGCGCTGCATGAGGCGTTGGAACGTGGCCGGAGCGTTACAGAGCCCGAAAGGCATCCGTTCCCACTCGAATAGTCCGAACGGGGTCGTAAAGGCGGTCTTCTCTCTATCGGCCTCGACCACTGGCACCTGCCAATATCCACTGGCCAGATCCAAAGTGGAGTACCAAGCAGACCGTGTGAGACCGGCAAGGGAGTCTTCAATCCGGGGTAAGGGAAAAGCGTCTTTCTTGGTCACCAGGTTAAGCTTCCGATAGTCCACACAAAACCTCCAAGCTCCTGACTTTTTCTGCACAAGTACGATGGGGGCTGCCCATGGGCTACTGCTTTCCCGGACGACGCCTCGCTCCAGCATACCCTGCAGTAGTGAGCGTACCTCTGTATACAAGGTGGGTGGGATCGGCCGGTACCTCTCTCTACTGGGTCCTGCATCTCCAGTCGGTATACGATGTTCCACCACCTTAGTGCACCCATAATCCTCCTCGTGTCTTGCAAACACATGTTGCCATTTCTGAAGGAGGGCTTGGAGTCTTTGTGTCTGCGCCTGTTCCAACTCTTCCCCTTGCAGGGACTCACCTGCCAAGTGCCTCGGCACGTCCCTCCCCCCGTTGTTCGAAGGGGCTTCCATCTGGGTCAGGGCCACCTCGATGACAGTGGGGCACACCTGACGGAAACTAACATCTCTCTCCTCCCTCACCTGATGGGGCGCAACCCCCGTTAATCGGGCCAGCCGCTGGTGTCGGTGTAAGTATACTGGGTAGGGGTGGTCATTTCGGACCTTCACAGGGACCCTCCCCCGGCGGACCGCCGCTAGGCCTCGTGCTACTTCCACTTGGGGGCAATCGGCGTGAGGTTCAACCAATACCCATTCTTCGGGGCCAACTCCTCGGGGGGCTACTCTCACCCACACCATGGCCTCACTCCTAGGGGGAATAGACAGAGCAAAGCGACACATCACTCTTCCTACCTCTTCCCGGCCTCTGCGGACCTGGGTCATCTGGACCCGACGACAGTCGGCTACTACTTGCTCCCATAGGGGCCTCTCGACAGGGGAGATCCTAGGGCCGGGCTTAGCCCGAAATAACTCCTCCCAACATTCGGAGAGGACGTTCATACCTAATAGGGCTCGATGGACACCCAAACATCTGTCCTCCACGATAATCACTCCTTTTTGGGGAACCAACACCCCATGAACTTCTAAGTCCGTCAGCCGGTAGCCAATATAAGGGATCTCTAGGCCGTTGGCGCCCCGCAACGTCAGCCAGGGGGCCTCCCCTCCTTGGGTACTCCGCTTCCCAAATACTTCCTGCGAGAGACTTTCCGCAAACAATGTCACTTGAGAGCCCGTATCTACTAGGCACTGTATTGTCTTGCCACATACCTTCACCTCCGCCATTGGGCTGTGCCCAACCATCTGGTCTCTAGAATTATCACGTCTTCCAGGGTCTTCTCTAGGGGTCCCGGCCACACGACCCACTGTGGCCGGTCGTCTTAAAAACCCCCCTCCGATGCCCTGCGGGGCCCACACTGGCGACTGTAATGCCCTGGTTCTCCACACCGATTGCAGATTGGCCGCCCTTGGTCATCCCACTCGAAGCGGGGCCGGTTCAAACGATTCGGGCGTCCCGGTGGCTCTCGGCCCCTCTCAGAGTAAACTCGCTCTCGGGGTGCCGGCCTCGGTTCCTCTCGCGCCCTACTTTGGCGAAGTTCTCCCAAGAGGGTCTTAGATAGTTCCGACATCTGCTCTCGGACATCTTTCAACAACTCTACCCTCAGGGCTTGCTTCCAGTCTGCGTGTTCAGGTGGCGCTGCTGTGTTTCCACTTACAGCTGCACATACAGGGGTTTCGGTTACTTCGACCTCATCACCTTCCAGGGCCAGCGCCTCCTTCTTTAGATCTTCGAAGGTAAGCCCGGGGTCCCTCCGAAACTGGACCCTCAGACTTTGTCTCACGGGGCCTTCTTTCATCCCCAGGAGGAACTGGTCGCGTAACAAAGCTTCTCCATCTCCTAGCCCATGGTCTCGTCGGGCTTGCAGGCGAGTGAACTGCTCCCGCAGCCTGAGGGCGAAAGCTCGGATAGGTTGTCGGGGGCCTTGCTTACAATTAAAAAATTGTGAACGGAGGACAGCTACGGGGGTATGGTCACCATATTGTTCAGCAAGGAACTGGAACACAGTCTGGGCGGTGGCTCTAATTGCTTCGGGGGCGGCTTGTACCTCTCGCCGTGCTTCTCCTTCTAGGGAGTTCAACACAAATTGGAGCCGCTGGGCGGCGCTAAGGCCCTGCAAGTCGGCCAAGTACTCCAGTTGGGCCTTCCATTCGGTCAGGCGTACCTCCGACTCTGCTCCTCCATATCTCTGGACCCATGGGCTGCCCATGATAACGGGTGTGGCACGGGGTGGGGCTGCTGGCCCCGCGTTGTCAGTCATTGGGTGACCTTGGTTACTCAACTCGAGGTGGGACCCTGCCGACTACGCCAAAATCTGTCACCACTAGGGGCTGGCTATGTTTGACTAAGCCACGCCCCTTTTTAGCTCCCACCTCGAGGAGGTCCCCAAAGCCGACCCAATGACCAGACAAACACGGAAACAGGTAAGTAAAATTTAAAACAAGCTTAATTGAATTTAAATACTTAAAAGGACTGGGGAAATTTGGGGAAGGGAAATTTAAAACTAATGGGCTTCTTCTCCTCCCTCCAGGGAGACTACGGCCACGGGTAAACAGGGACAGAACAACAGGGGTGCCAACCACCGTCAACGGGGAAAGAGGGAAACGTCAGGCTCCCGCCTGGACCCTGCTAACCGTGGCGCCCTCCTTCTTCTCTCCTGGAGGCAGACAACTTTTGGTGTGACTGGTAGAGGTCTTTCCCACTGTCCGTGCCCGATGGTTCACTCTCGCCTTCTTCTCTCTCCACAGGCGGCCACTAGGACAACAAAGACACTGTTACTGGGCTTTGAATGTTTCTCACCGGCTCCGCTGCTTACAGCTTTCTGGGTATGTATCACGTCCACCGTCGACTCTTCAATGATTCACTCTCGTTTTCCTCTTTCTCTCCACAGGTGATCGCTAGGCACAGAAACACTGTTACTGAATTTTGAATGTTTCTCACCGGCTCCGCTGCTTACAGCTTTCTGGGTAAGTATCACGTCCACAGTCGACTCTTCAATGATTCACTCTCGTTTTCCTCTTTCTCTCCACAGGTGATCGCTAGGACACAGAAACACTGTTACTGAATTTTGAATGTTTCTCACCGGCTCCGCTGCTTACAGCTTTCTGGGTAAGTATCACGTTCACAGTTGGCTCTTTACTGATTCACTCTCGTTTTCCTCTTTCTCTCCACAGGTGATCGCTAGGACACAGAAACACTGTTACTGAATTTTGAATGTTTCTCACCGGCTCCGCTGCTTACAGCTTTCTGGGTAAGTATCACGTTCACAGTTGGCTCTTTACTGATTCACTCTCGTTTTCCTCTTTCTCTCCACAGGTGATCGCTAGGACACAGAAACACTGTTACTGAATTTTGAATGTTTCTCACCGGCTCCGCTGCTTACAGCTTTCTGGGTAAGTATCACGTTCACAGTTGGCTCTTTACTGATTCACTCTCGTTTTCCTCTTTCTCTCCACAGGTGATCGCTAGGGCACAGAAACACTGTTACTGAATTTTGAATGTTTCTCACCGGCTCCGCTGCTTACAGCTTTCTGGGTAAGTATCACGTTCACAGTTGGCTCTTTACTGATTCACTCTCGTTTTCCTCTTTCTCTCCACAGGTGATCGCTAGGACACAGAAACACTGTTACTGAATTTTGAATGTTTCTCACCGGCTCCGCTGCTTACAGCTTTCTGGGTAAGTATCACGTTCACAGTTGGCTCTTTACTGATTCACTCTCGTTTTCCTCTTTCTCTCCACAGGTGATCGCTAGGGCACAGAAACACTGTTACTGAATTTTGAATGTTTCTCACCGGCTCCGCTGCTCACAGCTTTCTGGGTAAGTATCACGTTCACAGTTGGCTCTTTACTGATTCACTTTCGTTTTCCTCTTTCTCTCCACAGGTGATCGCTAGGGCACAGAAACACTGTTACTGAATTTTGAATGTTTCTCACCGGCTCCGCTGCTTACAGCTTTCTGGGTAAGTATCACGTTCACAGTTGGCTCTTTACTGATTCACTCTCGTTTTCCTCTCTCTCTCCACAGGTGACCGGTTCACAGTTGGCTCTTCTGTAGGTCAGCAGGGGGGCGAAGGTCACACACCACCTCGCCGGGTCGAGCGCTGCCCTATCCCCACTGTCCGTAGGCCGATCGAATCCCGGATAGGGGCGCCCTTTCGTAGAGACCACGGGGGCGGCGGACCCTTTCGCCTCCAACTCTGCGACAATACAAACACAGGTAAGCTTACACCACAAATGCTTCCAGTATTCTACTCACAGTCCTTCACAGCTCTTGGTCTGCGTCTCTTCGTACTCTTAAAACAGCACACAGCGTATGATGGCAATGAGGTCTGAGGTCGTTGGCCCCTTCGTCCTCCGCCCAGGGAAGAGCATAGATGGTGCGGGGCTTCTCTGACAAGACACACAGCAACCCACAGCAAATACACAGCACCACTCTAACGTGAAAAAGCTTATGATTTGTAAAGTCTCACTCACCACACTGTAAGTGCAACACCACAAGGGAAACGCCCGATATCCTCCACCGTGCTTGGGGCTAACGTAGAGGCGATGGCAAACCGACCAGACCAAAGTCGCGTTGCTGTGGCTGTATGGACGTATGCTTCTAGCGGCTCGCCCACCACGCTAATTATAGGGGTAGGGCCGCCTTCCTAATCCTGGAGGACTCCAACGATCACACAATGTAAGTTTCCGCCAGTTATGCTACACCAACGGACATACTCACAGCAGATAGCCTTTGTTTACGTTGTGCAACGAGGTCAAATCCCTTTTCGTTTTACTCCTTCCAAAATACTAGTTGGACCCGAGTTCCTTTTCTACCCGTAGGGTTATTCATTAAATCCAGCCGGTCCACCGTAACTGCAACAAGAGAGGGGGGAAGAGAGAGAAATATAGCCAGTCACCACGTCTAACAATGAGCACAGCTCCGTTCCTCAGCACACACTACTCTGCCAACTGTCATCTAACTGTGCTTTTTATACTTCTCTTTACACTCCAGGTATCCAATTACCCAGCGATCTCCTTAACTAGGCACAGCTGTGCCCAATCGGCTGATTACAACCTTCGCGGAGCCGCCGGATGTCCGGTGTTTCTATTTTTCCGGTCGGGGCGGAAACATCCGGGCGGAACCAAACTTCCTCAACTTTTGGTTCCGCCCTGAAAAGTCGTCACCCCGTGACACAAGTTCATTAAATATTCATCCTTTTGACTAATAACGCTACAATTTTGTCTACTTTTTGGTTACAGACAGATTTAATGACAAACATGTGCATAATTAAAAGGGGAGTTTGTTTTTAATGATTTGTTTGCCCTAAGTAAAACTAAACACACAAATTTTTATTTTTAAAGCAAAAACTATATCAAATTTATGTATAAAACACTTTAAGAATAGAGTTTATTATCAATATATGTTAGAGACGCTTATAGCGACAAATAATGATAGAATAACTGAGCATGATAAGAAATGGAATGTCTGCTTACCAGAATTAGTAATATAAATATTAGGCGTGTTTCCCTAAAGAAGTGTCCTGTGTTTGGTTAAATGGTTTTTTTTAAATGTTTTTTTTTAATTGTATTGCTTTTTTGTTTACTGGTTTTTGATTAGTATTGTGGATATTTGTACGTGTGTATATCTGTGTATGTATGTGTATGCATGTACATAGGTATGTACATGTTAATATATAAATATGTATATTTATGGAGGTGTATGTAGGTGTTTAATATTATTAATTTTATTTGATTTATGTTTCTTTATGAGTTTTTTGTTTTGTTTTTTGTTGTTTTTTGTTGTTATAATACCATGAATGTGTGGATGATGTGCAGAGCCGGACAGTAACGGAGTACATTTACTTGAGTACAGTACTTAAGTACAATTTTGAGGGATCTGTACTTTACTCGAGTATAATTTTTTTGGAGTACTCATGACTTTACTCAAGTACATTTGAGAAGCAAATATTTTACTCTTTACCCCACTACATTTCTATCCATAACCGTAAGTACAAGTTACTTTTTCTTAAAAAAAAAAGGAAAAAATAAAAATATCAGAAACCCTCAATTTGTTGTTTCCCTCTCTTAAACGTGATTGGATTGTGCAGGCGCAACTGATTGGGACAGCCTATCAGCAATCACCTTCAGCTTTCCGCCAAAGTCACCATGGTCAGATTTAGATAAGAGACGAAACCACTCACGAAACAATGGATGAAGACGCAGCAGGTCCATTCTGGGAATGTGTCAACCCGTGGCCCCACCTCGCCAGACTATTTAAATTTTCTGAACAGGTTAAGGATCGTTTTCTTTTCAAGTGTTTGCTGTGTTTAACAAAACAAAACTTTAGCGGCCGGAATCACTGGTGAGCCCGGATTATTGTTGTTCAAAATGAATTACTCTTCAAAACATCACATTCTTACTTGATCTGGACAAACTCAGCATCACAAGACAGGTTTAAGGCTCCAGTTTCGACATTTGACTACTGTTTATGATTAAACTGGTTTGCAATAACATTAATTTCTTAATTTATGCCAGGAGTCCAAAATAATGAATATGTAACGCTCGTTATTTTGAATAGAAATCATCATTCGTAAAACATTTATTCTGTTCTTCTCCGGTTTATTTGTGTTCAAATAGATAAAATATACAGAATCCGCCGGGGCTATTAGTACAATGGTGAGCATATTTGGGAAAATAATGATTAAATATAGCTGCAAGCAGCGATGGCGGGCCCTCGCACGTTTTTTACCGCTACACGGTGCCTCCGAGAAAACGATGCACGGTGGGCATGTGCATCAAGTGGGTTAATATCAGTGGACTATTTCATGTTGCTACTGACCCATTTAGGTACTGTAGGTAAAAGAAACCCCACATTTTAGACAAATGGGGGCGCTAGTGAGACACTAAATAGACACGCCTTTATCTGACGTTTTTGTCAACACTTAACAGCCGACAACTGTGATGTGTGTGCCAAATTTAAATTTAATCTAAGCACGCCAAGAGCCTTAAATATGCCTGAAATAAAAGTAAAGTTTGACGTGTTGCCATGGGAACAGCGTTCGAGATGTCAAAAAATCCTTCGCAATTTAGCATCTACAATGTCTCAGCATCATGTTGACCACTTTTGGTGTCAATCGCATGAATATCCTAGAAGGAGTATTTAAAAGTTCACTGCATGAAACTGTAAGGCTTAAATATGCCTTTAAAATGAAAGTAAAGTTTGACACATTGCCATGGGAACAGCGTTCAAGATATCAAAAATCCCTTCGCAATTTATCATCTACTATGCCTCGGCATCATGTTGACCACTTTTGGTGTCAATTGCATGATTTTTCTAGAAGGAGTATTTAAAAGAACATTGCATGGAACTGTCAAAAAAATCCAGCTTTGTAACTGACACACTTCCTGCCGCCTGGTGTTGGCGCTATACCCGGGAGTCACAATAGGCACATCGATGCGATCGGAATCTTCAGACGAACAAACACCCCGCATGGCATCACATTAAGATATTTTTTGCCATAGATATTAGACACTTCCTGTTTCTCTGATTTCGCCATGACTTTGCCGCTTCGCCATGGCAACACCGTTCGAGATATCAAAAATCCCTTCGCAATTTAGCAAGTCCAATGTCTTGACATCATGATCACCACGTTTGGTGTCATTTGCATGAATCCCCTAGGAGGAGTATTCAAAAGTTCACCGCATGCATTTTTTAAACAATCCAAAATGGCGGACTTCCTGTTGGGCGGAGCTAAAATGTTAGAGGGCGAAAGTTGTTCGGGTCGATGAGATCTATATGTGTACCAACTTTCGTAAATGTGCGTACATGTTTGCCCGATCTGCGCACTCCTGTTTGTTTTTGCATTACAGGGGGCGCTACAGAGCCCCCGTGCCACGCCCGTGTTCCAGCCTTTGCATGAGCCTAGTGGTACGGGACTCTGACATGTGTGCCAAGTTTCAAGAGTTTTCGAGTATGTTAAGGGACCCAAATTAGGTCAAGTGTTGAAAAAAAAAAAAATATATAGCTGCAAGCAGCAATGGCGGGCCCTCGCACATTTTTTTACCGCTACACGGTGCGTCCGAGAAAACGATGCACGGTGGGCAAGGGCATCAAGTGGGTAAAATATCAGTGGGCTATTTAATGTTGTTTCTGAGCCATTTCGGGACTGTAGGTAAAAGAAACCCCACATTTTAGACAAACAGGGGCACTAGTGAGCCATTTAACAGACACGCCTATGTCTGACCTTTTTGTCAACACTTAACAGCCGAAAACTCTGATGTGTGTGCCAAATATAAAGTTCAACTAAGCACGCCAAGAGCCTTAAATATGCCTGAAATAAAAGTAAAGTTTGACGTGTTGCCATGGAAACAGCGTTCGAGATGTCAAAAATCCTTCGCAATTTAGCATCTACAATGTCTCAGCATCATGTTGACCACTTCTGGTGTCAATAACATTATTTACCTAGAAAGAGTATTTAAAAAAACATCGCATGCAACTGTAATGCTTAAATAAGCCTTTAAAATGAAAGTAAAATTTGTCGCGTTGCCATAGGAACAACATTCGAGATATCAAAAATCCCTTCGCAATTTATCATCTACAATGTCTCAGCATCATGTTGACCACTTTTGGTGTCAATCGCATGAATATCCTAGAAGGAGTATTTAAAAGTTCACTGCATGAAACTGTAAGGCTTAAATATGCCTTTAAAATGAAAGTAAAGTTTGACAGGTTGCCATGGAAACAGCGTTCGAGATATCAAAAATCCCTTCGTAATTTATCATCTACTATGCCTCAGCATCATGTTGACCACTTTTGGTGTCAATTGCATGATTTTTCTAGAAGGAGTACTTAAAAGAACATTGCCTGGAACTGTCAAAAAAATCCAGCTTTGTAAATGACACACTTCCTGCCGCCTGGTGGTGGCGCTATACCCAGGAGTCACAATAGGCGCATCGATGCGATCGGAATCTTCAGACGAACAAACACCCCGCGTGTCATCACAATAAGACATTTTTTGCCATAGATATTAGACACTTCCTGTTTCTCTGATTTCACCATGACTTTGCCGCTTCGCCATGGCAACACCGTTCGAGATATCAAAAATCCCTTCGCAATTTAGCAAGTCCAATGTCTTGACATCATGATCACCACGTTTGGTGTCATTTGCATGAATCCCCTAGGAGGAGTATTCAAAAGTTCACGGCATGCATTTTTTAAACAATCCAAAATGGCGGACTTCCTGTTGGGCGGAGCTAAAATGTTAGAGGGCGAAAGTTGTTCGGGTCGATGAGATCTATATGTGTACCAACTTTCGTAAATGTGCGTACATGTTTGCCCGATCTGCGCACTCCTGTTTGTTTTTGCATTACAGGGGGCGCTACAGAGCCCCCGTGCCACGCCCGTGTTCCAGCCTTTGCCCGTTCGCAATGACGGACGACTCTGACGTCTGTGCCAAATTTCAAGAGTTTTCGAGTATGTTAAGGCACCCAAAATGCCCAAAAGTGTTAAAAAAAATAAAAATTATAATAAAAAAAAAAAAAAAAAAAAAAAAAAAAGAATAAATCCGAGCAAAAACAATAGGGCTTCGCACCTTTCGGTGCAGGCCATTCTGGCCTGCTCCTCGGTGCTCGGGCCCTAATAAAAAAATAATAATAATCCTAAGGAAAACAATAGGGCTTCGCACCTTTCGGTGCAGGCCATTCTGGCCTGCTCCTCGGTGCTCGGGCCCTAAATATAGCTGCAAGCAGCGATGGCGGGCCCTCGCACGTTTTTTTTTCCGCTACACGGTGCGTCCGAGAAAACGATGCACGGTGGGCAAGGGCCTCAAGTGGGTAAATATCAGTGGGCTATTTAATGTTGTTACTGACCCATTTGGGGACTGTAGGTAAAAGAAACCCCACATTTTATACAAATGGGGGCGCTAGTTAGACACTAAATAGACACGCCTTTATCTGACCTTTTTGTCAACACTTAACAGACGAAAACTCTGATGTGTGTGCCAAATTTAAAGTTCAACTAAGCACGCCAAGAGCCTTAAACATGCCTGAAATTAAAGTAAAGTTTGACGCGTTGCCATGGGAACAACGTTCGAGATGTCAAAAATTCCTTCGCAATTTATCATCTACAATTTCTCGGCATCATGTTGACCATTTCTGGTGTCAATCGCATGAATCCCATACGAGGAGTATTTAAAGATTCACAGCATGTAACTTTCAGCCTTAAATATGTGTAAAAATGAAAGTAAAGTTTGACAGGTTGCCATGGAAACAGCGTTTGAGATATCAAAAATCCCTTCGCAATTTATCATCTACAATGTCTCGGCATCATGTTGATTACTTTTGGTGTCAATCGCATGAAAATCCTAGAAGGAGTATTTAAAAGAACATTGCATGGAACTGTCAAAAAAATCCAGCTTTGTAACTGACACACTTCCTGCCGCCTGGGGGTGGCGCTATACCCGGGAGTCACAATAGGCGCATCAATGCGAGCGGAATCATCAGACGAACAAACACCCCGCATGGCATCACAATAAGATATTTTTTGCCATAGATATTAGACACTTCCTGTTTCTCTGATTTCGCCATGAATTTGTCGCCTCGCCATGACAAAACCGTTCGAGATATCAAAAATCCCTTCGCAATTTAGCAAGTACAATGTCTCGACATCATGATCACTACGTTTGGTGTCATTCCCATTAATCCACTAGGAGGAGTATTTAAAAGTTCACCGCATGCATTTTTTAAACAATCCAAAATGGCCGACTTCCTGTTGGGCGGAGCTAATATGTTAGAGTACGAAAGTTGTTCGGGTCGATGAGATCTATACGTGTACCAACTTTCGTACATGTGCGTACATGTTTGTCTGATCTGTGCACCAATGTTTTTTTTTTCATTACAGGGGGCGCTACAGAGCCCCCCTGCCACGCCCGTGTTCCAGCCTTTGGTTTTCTGCGATGACGGACGACTCTGACATCTGTGCCAAATTTCAAGAGTTTTCGAGTATGTTAAGGCACTCAAAATTCCCAAAAGTGTTGAAAAAAAAAAAAAAAAAAAAAAAAAATATATATATATATATAGCTGCAAGCAGCGATGGCGGGCCCTCGCACGTTTGTTTACCGCTACACGGTGCCTCCGAGAAAACGATGCACGGTGGGCAAGTGCATCAAGTGGGTAAATATCATGCTGCTACTGACCCATTTAGGTACTGTAGGTAAAAGAAACCCCACATTTTAGACAAACGGGGGCGCTAGTGAGCCACTAAATAGACACGCCTTTATCTGACGTTTTTGTCAACACTTAACAGCCGACAAATCTGATGTGTGTGCCAAATTTAAAGTTAATCTAAGCACACCAAGAGCCTTAAATATGCCTGACATAAAAGTAAAGTTTGACACGTTGCCATGGGAACAGCGTTAGAGATGTCAAAAATTCCTTCGCAATTTAGCGTCTACAATGTCTCAGCATCATGTTGACAACTTCTGGTGTGAATTGCATTATTTCCCTAGAAGGAGTATTAAAAAGAACATTGCATGCGACTGTCAGGCTTAAATAAGCCTTTAAAATGAAAGTAAAAAGTTTGACGCGTTGCCATGGGAACAGCGTTTGAGATATCAAAAATCCCTTCACTATTTATCATCTCCAATGTCTCGGCATCTTGTTGACCACGTTTGGTGTCAATCGCATGAATATCCTAGGAGGAGTATTGAAAAGTTCACTGCATGCAACTGAAGGGCTTAAATATGCCTTTAAAATGAAAGTAAAGTTTGACGCGTTGTCATGGGAACAACGTTTGAGATATCAAAAATCCCTTCGCAATTTATCATCTACTATGTCTTGGCATCATGTTGACCACTTTTGGTGTCAATCGCATAAACATTCTAGGACGAGTATTTAAAAGAACATCACATGGAACTGTCAAAAAAATCAACCTTTGTGACTGCAACACTTCCTGGCGCCTGGTGGTGGCGCTATACACGAGACTTACAATAGGCACATCGATGCGATCGGAATCTTCAGACGAACAAACACCCCGCGTGTCATCACTATAAGACATTTTTTGCCTTAGATATTAGACACTTCCTGTTTCTCTGATTTCGCCATGACTTTGCCGCTTCGCCATGGCAACACCGTTTGAGATATCAAAAATCCCTTCGCAATTTAGCAAGTCCAATGTCTTGACATCATGATCACCACGTTTGGTGTCATTTGCTTGAATCCCCTAGGAGGAGTATTCAAAAGTTCACCGCATGCATTTTTTAAACAATCCAAAATGGCGGACTTCCTGTTGGGCGGAGCTAAAATGTTAGAGGGCGAAAGTTGTTCGGGTCGATGAGATCTATTTGTGTACCAACTTTCGTAAATGTGCGTACATGTTTGCCCGATCTGTGCACTCCTGTTTGTTTTTGCATTACAGGGGGCGCTACAGAGCCCCCGTGCCACGCCCGTGTTCCAGCCTTTGGCTTTCGGCGATCACGGACGACTCTGATGTCTGTGCCAAATTTCAAGAGTTTTCGAGTATGTTAAGGCCCCCAAAATGTCCAAAAGTGTTGAAAAAAATAAAAAAAAAAATAAAAAAAATAAAAATAATAATCCGAGCAAAAACAATAGGGCTTCGCACCTTTCGGTGCAGGCCATTCTGGCCTGCTCCTCGGTGCTCGGGCCCTAATTATCACATGTTAGTAAAATATTTAGTCTTAAAGAATAACATTTCTATTAATTTTCCACTGATATGCGATCTGAAAAGCTCAAACAGTGAACAGAGCGATTTGTGTCTCCTCTTCCTGATTTGCTTCAGATTTGACCTCAGAGCTCAGAGCTCTATCATTTGCTGTACAGCTGTCAATCATCTCACATGGTTCAATGTGCACTGTGGCAGTAGTAATGCAACATTTAGAAAATTTACTCTTGTACTCTTGATACTCAAGTACTTTTAAAAACAAGTAATTTTGTACTTTTACTTAAGTAGACATCTGACTATAGTACTTTTACTTTTACTTGAGTAAAATTTAGCAAGGGGTAACTGTACTTTTACTCAAGTACTGAAGCTGTGTACTCTGTCCGCCTCTGATGATGTGTAGTGATTGTTTTGAATGTATGAGGGAGGATTGGGGTGGATGGGTGTACTAATGTTGTTGTTATTCTCTTTAAATAAAAAAAAGAAAAAGAAAAAGAAAAAAAAAAAACTAAACACACAAAATACACTTTTAATTATGGCTGAAATAAATTAAATAATTTCTTTTTCTTAATTTTTTTACAAAAGTCTTGCTATTATTTTGTAAAATTGTAAAATGTTTGGACAGATCTTGTTGCTTTTACACTTATTTTGACCAGCAGGTGTCATCAGCGTGTGGTGTTTCGAACGCTTCGAAAAATTGAATCAATTTGAAGCAATTGGTTCAATTGATCCGAAGATTCGAAAAGCTTCGTTTCTCCTACACTCTTAAAACGAATGTGTTAAATTAACACATCTTGTGTCTAGTTAAGGACAACACATCTAGTGTGTTGTCCTTAATTTAACACATCTCTGTGTTATTTTTGGAACAACACACTATGTGTTGTTTTAACACATCTTGTGTTGTCCCTTTTATTTTTTATGAACTCAAATGACACATAATGTGTTAAAAACAACACATAATGTGTTAAATATTTTAACACAAAATAATGTGTTAAAATTAACACATCCTGGATGTGTTAATTTTAACACACTGTTTTGTGTTGAACTGTTTAGCACATTGTGTGTTGTTTTTAACACATTATGTGTCATTTCGTGTTGATTTTGAGTTCATATAAATAAAAGGAACACCACAAGATGTGTTAAAACAACACAAAGTGTGTTGTTCTAAAAATAACACAGAGATGTGTTAAATTAAGGACAACACACTAGATGTGTTGTCCTTAACTAGACACAAGATGTGTTAATTTAACACATTCATTTTAAGAGTGTACCACTTCTGCATTTTTCTGATATTCCTATTTCCGTGCGAATTGACCATCAATGTCGATGTCCTGTGGTAAAATTACGTTAGGCCTACTCCATCATCTACCCCCGTAAAATGAATCATGTCTGAATAAAATTGATGACACTTAACCCATTACAGTGACCGTAACGTGGTTTACATTTATAAAGCTCTAAAAATGTTACTGAATTTTGTTTTAGTCCATTTACTGCAAATGTTTCTTCCTGTTTGTAGCATGAGTAGATGATGGCTGCAGTAAAGCCCCAAAACAAAAGATTTTTAAAGTATATATCCATGAAGATATGACAAAGATTTTTTGTACACGTATCTTTGATGTGTCTAGTATTAATATATGAATTCACAATTATTTAGTTTTGTTGAGTGTGGTCATGGATTAAGTAATCATAGTGACGTCAACAATAACAAATGACATACAATTTACAGTACTTTACATTTGCAGTTATTGAAGGTTAAATTAAATAAAAAGTTCACAATTGTATTGGCATAAACTAACATTGACAAACATTAACATGCTGGAAAAACAAGATTGTTCATGTTATCTAATGCATTTACTAATTAATTCATTCAGTATCACATTATACCACTGATCACATTTGTGACCGAGCTTAAAACAAGTTGTCACAGACTTTTACATTATTTTTAATGATTTCAACTGGCATCGATCTTGACACAGAGCACATTTAGTCGTTACCTATCCTTTGTTATTAATGTAATGACATCTGTCCATTCAGAAATTAACAAACAAGAAGAAAACTTATCTTTATTTTATTGGACCCAAAATGGAGCCCAGAGGGACTCCACATGTAATGGGCACTATAGGGATGACATGGATTCTTTACCTTCTATTGAAATACTTCTATTGTCGAGATAGGACACACAATCTAATCTCTAATCTGTGCTTAAATCCAAATGGTTTCATAACTCAGTTTAACTCAACAAATATCCACATACCTTTTAACATAACGGTCTGACGAGTTTTCAGGAATTTTTGGAAGCACAAATATGAAGATTTTATCTAGAACAAAAGTAAAAGTTAAGTTCAGTTTCAAGTAGGGAATTACCCAAGGAAACGTCTTGACAAATTAAGCTGGCAGAACAAGTCCAACAATGAATGTAATACTTTGTTTCTCTTAAAAACAATTTCTCTCATGAATTAAATATCCGCATAGCTTTTAGCATAACGGTCTGATGAGTTTACAGGAATTTTTGGAAGCACAAATATGAAGATTCTCTCTAGAACAAAAACTTTATTTTGTTAGAAAAATAATAAAATTAAACATGTTAAACTAACATGTTAAAATATGTACCTTACGTTAACACTCCTGGGGCCAGTTGATCAAAATAATCCAGATTTGGAAATCCCATGTTTTGATTTCCAGGATCAGGTAAACCATCTCACTTTTGTCCTTGCTTTTACAGTTTTTTTTCAATTGTTTACACGCAATTTTGAAAACTGGGTTCTTTTTATCAAAATATAATCACAGTTATCCAAACACCACACTCAATTTGCATAATTCCTAGATTGTTTGCAAAATGACACGTTTAAGTCAAAACATACACACTTCAGTCAAAACATATACACATATTTGTGAAAATGCTATTAGTTTTCATTTAACCAACACAATCCTCAATGATCAGACACTATTGCAGCCAGTTTCACACTGCCGTGATAAATAAAAAACACATTTGTAAAAAACAATATTTTAGGAAATAGCATGTGCTAGATTTTTGTCCAGACATTGTTATGTAAGGGATAATTTAGATTATTTATCATTTAAAAAAATGTGACAAACCCACAACAATCTTCATGATTAGTTTGAGATAAGGGGAGAATGTACACAAATATGCCAACTATAAACTTATCAAGCACTGCACAACACTAGAGTTTTTTCCAATTGCTAACACACAATTTTGCAAACTAGTCTGGTTTTATCAAAAAACATAACACAATTTACAAAACCACACACCCAAATAGCAAAATACCACATATATCCTGCAAAATGAAGCACTCCAACTGAAACTACATATAACATTATCAAAATCAAACTTTGACACAAATTGGAATACACTTCATTCATATTACCAGATTTTTGTCTAACCAACTACACACAGTTGGGCTTAATGAAAAGTGCACTTTTCTTTAGTATGCTTTGCCATAATACTAAAATATGTATTAGATTGTTCACATGCACAAAAATATTTGCAGATACACACACATGCTGTTGAATTTTTTTACTTTTTCACCAAACAAGTCATAACACCTCGTCCACATCACAGGCAATATATTCCCTTGCCAGACATCGAGGGAAGAAGCACCTTGAGCGCCTTATCCATCCCTAAATTGCACCAACATCAATCTCATCATATGTCTCTTCCAAAAGAGGCATGCGCACAAAGGGCTGCTGGTCATATACCTTCCATATCTTCTTCTATGGGGTTCAAAAATGGCAAGTATGGTGGGAGGTATTGCACAATAAATGTTTGGTAGTCAGCAAACCAGTTTTGGACTGGAGCTACACGATGAAAGCTCACATTGTGCCATACTACAACATACCGGTTTCTTTGGTCTACATCATTCATACACTCTGATGGTATGAGAATGTTGTGGAGTCTTTCTAGAAATGTGAGAATATAGGCTGTGTTGTATCAAGGTTGGCATGACGGTGGAGGATACCATCCATATTGGAGATGGCGGCACACATTGTGATGTTCCCACCACGTTAGCCAGGAACATCTATAATGGCTCTGTGGCCAATGACCGGTGGTCTTTTCTAGTGCTTACATCCTGATTGAAGTGTTAACAATTAACCATTCAGGTGTTTGGGCAGGTGGCACATATATTGGCCATTTTGCTCTTATAGTGTCATTTTGAATGGTAGTGTTTTGAAAAGGCAAACATGTGACTTTATGTCAGATTGTTGTGTCTTGTGCAGAGAACTGTGTTCAGTGCATTTAAAAAGTGCCATTGTGAATTGCAAAATGTGTGTAAAGCAGAAAATGTGTTTAGACTTTTGGAGACTTGAGAAGAGGTGTTGCTCTCTGTGTGTCAGTTTAAATAGTTGTGCTGTTCATGTCATTTTAGTGTGTTAGCAATTGGAAAAAACTGTAATGCTGCTGAATATTTCAAGTATTTATTTCAATACTTTCAGTATTTCTTACCATAATCAGTTACAGTAATCAAACAACAATGAAATCATTTAAACAAATAACATCTGTAGACAAATAAAAAATAATGCATGAAGTACATACACTTTGACTCTGAAGAAAAACTTCTGTAAAAGAAACAAGTATACTCTAACTATTCATCATCTCTCCGTCTGGCTGCATCAGGCCATAAGATTTCATCCACATCACAGGCTATGTCTTCATTGGCAAGGCACCGTTGGAAGAATCACCTCATGTGACGAATCCACCCCTGCACAGAAGCTGCTTCGATATGATCACTGGCCTCCTCCATGGCCTGAATGAGTGGCACACTGTCATAGGGCCACGGGTCATATACCTTTCACCGCCATGCTGAAAAAAACTGTTCTATTGGATTCAGGAAGGGGGAATATGGGGGAAGGTAAGACATCCAATTCAGGGTGCTCATGGAACCAATTCTGGACCAGAGCAGCCCGATGGAATGAGACATTGTCCCAAACGGCAATGTACCGCATCTGGTACACTTGGTTTAATGCTGTGACAATCTTGAGCAATCTGTCAAGAAATGCAAGTAATAGATTGCATTATAGATCCCATATTTGCATGGTGGTGGAGGACCCCATTTTGTGTAATAGCAGCGCAAAGGGTTACCCCTCGCTGCCCTGGCACATTGGGGATTGCTCTGTGTCCAATTACATTTCTTTCTCTTCTTCTTTTTCTTCTTCTTTTAGTCTTTCCATTTTTATTAAAGTTGCCTTTATTGCACACCTGAGTGCTGTGTTTTCAAATTAGCACATGTGTGCTTCCACACTTGGTGGATGTGACTATCCAATTCATTAATTAGTGTGGTAATTGGCAATCCAGGGCTTTGTAATGACAAGGAAGTAACCTCACAATCGTTATCTGTGTGTAAGGTGTGAAAATGGGTGTAAAGTTTTACAAATCACTGTGTGTTATGTTTTGCAAAAAGGGTGAAGCAAACATTGTGTGTTATGTTGTGCAAATCTGTGGAGGTGTTTTGCTCATTGGAGTAGAATTTTGCAAATTGTGTGGAAATTTATATTTTAGTGTGTAAACAATCGTAAAAAACTGTAAAACAATTTTGGATTGGATCACCCAGATCCATATAGACACTTTTTCAGATGAGGAAATCTGGATTACTATTGTAAATGGGATCACGTTGTAATGTAGACTACAGCAGGAAGTAAGCAAATACAAAAATTAAAAGACAGTCAGTAATGTAAACCCTGGTTGGATGAGGATTTAAAGTTGGATATGAAGATGAAAACTGACACATTTAGCTTCAGTGTTAAAACTGATCAAACAATTGCTGTGGTTCTATATGAGCTATAATGGCAATAATTTTTTTTAAATAATATGGGAAAAAAGAACTATAAATTAGTTCATTTTGGAACTGTGAACTAGTTCAAAATTTTGAAATATGAACTATGAACTGAACTAGTTCATTTAAAAATTTGTGAACTGTGAACTGAACTAGTTCATGTAGAAAGTGAACTTTCCCAACACGGGTGGAATCTTTGGGGAAAAATAAAACATAAAACATATGTTCATAAAAACACAATTTGGTGACCCACAGGAACCGTACCCTACTTTCTTCACCTCCTTCAATGGCTCATGTGACTGAATGTTTGGCCATGTTAAAATACTATGAATTAAAATTTTGTTTTATTTCTATCGCATTTTAACAATTTTACATTGTATCAAAGTAGCTTTATAGTAAATACAGAGCAATTACAGGTTATTATAAAAAGGAGATTTAGAGTATTATTACAAAATACACATACAGTCCCTGTCAAAAGTCTTGTCGCTTATCTATTTTGTAGAAACACCTGCTATTAACCTGACTTTTAATTAATCAATTGGTGTTAGACATAGCTCATATGTATAGCTATAAAAGCTAAAACCCTCCCAAATGATGTTTAATGCACTAAGATACATTTATTTCACTAAAAAAGATTTATTATTGCATGCGATGGAGCACCATCCTGCTGCAGAATTTGCATTCTTTTATGGTTGGGAATATAAGAGGTAGCAAAGATTTCTTGGTATTTTAGACTATTGATGTTGCCTTCCACCCTAGGTTCTAGATGGACAGAACTTTAGGAACATAACCCAGTCTTGAGTAAAGAATGGCTTAAATATTCCCCGGAGCAAACTCCAAACAAGATGGGAAGACAAAAAGCACCAGTAAATTATCAACCCTCCTCAGAGAGGTAATGGCAAGAAAACCCCAAAAACTGCTTAAGGCAGTGGCTCTCAACTCCAGTCCTCGAGCCCCCCCCCACAACATTTTAGATGTCTCCATATATAAAATGAACTGATTCAGTTCATCAGCTTGTTAATTAAGGAAACATTTCAAACATTCTGGAATGAGCACCATGGAATCCGGTGTTTTATATAAGGAAAGTGTTATTTCCTTGAAGTGTCAAAAGTGTCAATTGAACGTGTCAAAGTGTCATTTTTATGACACTGTGTAGTTCCCCCAACAGGGAAGTAGGAAAGCATACCTTTACCCAAAGCTTGTAAGGTATTTCCAGATTACAGCTGTTTTTTCAAGCATGTCGTTGTGTTCAAGGTATCAAGATAACACATCTGCATTTGTACAACCAGAACCTGTAGTGATTCAGAAATGGTGCTGTACTGTAAGAAACATAAAAATTATCTGAATTGTAAAGTCAATTAATGCAAAAATATGTTTGGCCAGTATGGCAGATAACTGGCTCCCAAAAATAATACATAAATTATATTTGTACTATGTTTAAAGGCTCCTGTCTTGCATTTTTGGGGTTTGATTTGTCCACACTACCTAAAAGTGTACTGAACAAAAAAGCTCACAAAAAATATTTTATTTAATACAATTAAATCATTGTATACACTGAAAAAACGAACTTTTTGGTGTAGTAATATTTATTAGATTAACTCTCATAATTTCTACATAATAATATTAATATTTTTGAGAACTAGATTCTCCTAAGTAAAATGATGATAAATACACAATTAATTCATGTAAAAAATGAACTGTGTGGGAATAGTAAGTCTTATTAGATATTTTCTTGTATTATTTAACTGTTTTATAGTCACTGCACATAGTCCTAAAATAATTAAGTACATTTTAATCATTAAACTAAAAAATCTAAGTAAAATTTACTTACATTTATTTGCACGTTGTGAGGAATACCCACAATTCTTTGCTCCTGAATATTTTTATTTTTTAATCTTTATCACAGAATAAGAACTGATAAGAACTTTAACTACTTAAATATTTGTTAGCAAAATGTCATAAAGCTTTAAGCTCTTATATTATTGATGTTGTTTTGTTGTAAATAATAATTTTGTGAAGTCACCGTTCAGGTGATCAGTGTTTCTTTACATGAACCCTGTTCAGAACATTGTATTGTAATTCTTTCCACAGTGCTATCGCATGTCAGAAACACAGTTTGTGTGCGTTTCTGTTCCGAATCAAGTTTATTCAATGACTGACTTGTTGTCAGTCATGAATTTTGTGTTATAATGCCATTTATAACACTAAAAATAACTAGGTCCATAGGAATATGTTAAAGAAAATAACAAACAGAAAATAAGATTTATTTAATATTATTAGGACAGCAATGCTTAAATTTTCAAAAAAAACCTAATAGACTTTACCTAAAAGATTAAAATAAATCTAACTTCTAAATAAAATAATTAAGTAACATTTAATTATTATTTAACATATGTTTTATCATGCAATTTTAAGTACATTTTATTTGATTTTAGTAGGTAAGTTTTACTTATAAAAAAGCAGTACATTTTACTTAAAAAAAGTTCGTGCAAATTGTTACGAGGATTTTTTAAAGTAAATTTTACAAGTTGTTTTTTTCAGTGTAGTATTACTCAAACCTGTTTTGTGTTCAATGCAAGATAAAAGAACATATTTAGCACAATGAATGCTCTTTTCCATACTTTATGTTCTGAGTCTTTTGAATCCATGTAGCAAATGATTAATATTGTGCAACAAAAAGACCAAATTTAGATAAGGAGTCGTTCTTTTGCTGTAAATCCCCTATCACATAAAGTTACTATTCTGTTCCTACTGTTAATATTTTTCAAATCCAAAACTGAAAACTAAATGTTTAAATTTATCGTTTTCATGTTGGCCATGCTTTCACACCGTTCACAATACAGTTGATCGTCGACACTTAACATTGTTTTCTTGAAGTAATCATTAATACACGTTTGCTGAAACAAAAAGATATTGAGGACAAATTTTACACTACAGTTCAGTATATTACATATAAGACATTTATAGTATTTGCCATCATGTAAATGTGTCCTTTATAGTTATACTTACTACTTAGTCTATGCTGATAGGTAACATAATTTTAAACACAGTGTGTCTGACACTGAATGTTTCTCCTCTTCCTAGAATATCTTAAAGCTCACGTAACACACGCTGTTTCTGCATTTCTGATGTTAATCTGGAGTACCTATAGAGTAGTATGACATCCTTTATATCTCTGAAGAGTCTTTAGTTTAATCAGATTTATAAAAGAAAGATTAGCTTTATCGAATCTTTCCGATAACGTACGAAAAAATGAAGAAGGAGGAGTTACTACCGCAGGAGGAGCGAGTACGAGTCATGCAACACTATACAACACTGTTTTAACTTATGATTCACTACATGTTCGTGTAATTTATATACGCGCCTATTTCCAACATAAGACAGAAGCCTTACTTACCACGTGTAACTCGTCATGACCCGGTTCTGAAAATCCACAGCATCAAACACACACGCAAAACTCCGCTGCTAATCCGGATAATAAACTATATCCATTGTTTCCATAAGGCTGGATGTCTTCTTCTTACATCCAAAAACACACTTCTTCTTCTGCCATTGTTGACTTTTGAAATTAAACAAAGCTGAGTGGCGTGATAAGCTGTTAGCAAGCTCTAGCGTCTCCCGCTGACTGACGGCTGGTTTCCGGGGGAAGTTTTCCGGCGGAAGCCCATATAAAGAAGTGATACGTATCGAAAACCCCTGAAACGTCAGTTAGAACCGTAATCGAAAAAAACTAGCCGAAACTTGTACGAACCCTGGCGAAGTGCATTCGGCACAGAAATACTCTGAAACACGCCCAACTGCTGTTTTGACACTTTGCCTACGTTTAGCATGAGGAAACAACTCTATAACTGTGTTAATAAGTCAGAATGCTTGAAATACCATTAAACCCCCCCTTTAAAAATGTATGACTACCAAAAGGTTAACTGCATAGCATAACAAAAAATTGGGTAACATTACAATAAGGCTCAAATTGTTAACAGTTGGTAATGTAAGACCAGATGTTAAACAAGCAACTTTGACTTTGTTTATGGAGAGACATTTTAAAACCTAAACCTCGGTTGGTGTCAACCCCTTTGATCTCTTCAACACAAATTCTCTCCGCCTAAACCTTCCTGCAAACCTTCAAGCTTATTTAATTTGGGTATCTGTTCAAAATATATGATCTTATGTATATATTTTGTTTTGAGATTGCAATTTTATATTCATGTGTGGCATCATTTTAAAGGTCATGGTGCAATGGGTAAAAAGATTTAATTTCTATAATTCTAAGATAAAGTGTACCAAAGTTCAAAACTTCTCCTTCTCCTGTGTCCTCCTAAGGAGATCTAGTTTATAGATGGTTAGTAATCCCATTTGGTGACCCAGGTCCGAGAACCTGACCAACCAAATTCTGATTTTAAACTTTTATGATTCTTTTTCTCTGTGTATATAAGGTGGCTTGGCAAAATACTCGAGGAGGTAATCTTTAGCAAGAAGCTCCCACACTTTGTGTGTGTATTAAAACATTATATAAGACATCTTTAATAAGTAGCTTCCTACACTACTCTGGTTGTGTATTATATCCATTATGTAGCTCTGTAGCCAGAGTATCTATTGCCAGGTCTCTGTGGCTTATTTTCTATGCTGATCTTTCTGTTTGATATCAATGTTGACATCTTTAACTGATGAATTTGAATACAAAATTAAAGTTTCTGGCAAAATAAATTGTTAAAGAACAAGTTCGGTATTTTACACTTAAAGCCCTGTTTTCAGATTGTTTATGATGAAATTGAACGGTTTTGACTGAAATTTGGACATATGATGCTGGCCCAAGAATTTTTGGGTGTTTTTGTATCACCCACTACCTCTACAATGGGTGCATAGGTGTGCACTGGAACAATCCTTCCTAAAATGCATTAAACTTTCGTTTACAAAGACGTGAAACTCACTGAGTGGTCAGGGGTGTTCACTGATATGCTCACACAAAAATCGCTGCAAAAGATGCTTTCCAACAGGTTTTATTGTAGTTTTTGTCCAACTCCATTGACTTGTATTAGATGTGCTGTGAGGTACGGTATTACTCCGCGCCGGGAACTCTTTTTGTATTCTTGCAATTGGCAAAGGTGGATTATCGCCACTAACTCGGCTGGAGTGACTATTAGTCAAGCTCTCAGTAGAAGAATTTACAGGTGTGAGGCGTTTGGAAAAATAGGTCCACAAGTTTACAACGAATGCTAAAACAGCTGTTGGAAAGCATCTTTTGCAGCGTTTTTTGTGTGAGCATATCAGTAAACACCCCTGACCACCCTTGAATAGATTTAAATCATAATTTAACCACAGGGTTAAAGAAATAAATTAAACCTAATAAATGGAATAATTCTTATAGAAGCGCTAAGGAAGGAAAAAACACGAGATCCCTTCACCAATGCCATTGGTATCAGTTGTTGGGCCGCTGGGTGGCTCTTTACACGGCTGATCTTTCATTAGTTTCATTTTGCGAGTGCATGAAAGTTGCGCATCAATTGTGCTGACCATTCAATGGAATGCATCCACTTGTCGTCCGATCGACGAAAACACATCTTAATACCAAGTGTAAACAGCCCTTAAGACACTGTGCTGCAACGATATCCATCTGGGCATTTTATAATGGCAGTCTATGGCATCGTTTGCTAGGGTGACCAAAATGGTTGCTAGGGTGAACTTACACAGCAATGTGGGTACTACGTTCGTGCAGAGTCCAACCCTGTATCACATGAAATATGTTCTGAGGAAACTATTTTGCAAATCGCAATTACGTTACATGCCAACATATAAGCAGTGCTATTACGTTGGTCCTTAACCTAATATAGCCAATATAGCACTGCTTATATGTTGGCATGTAACGTAATTGCGATTTGCAAAATAGTTTCCTCAGAACGTATTTCATGTGATACAGGGTTGGCAGAGTCTAGCACTCTCTTTAAATTTTAATGACCCACATGTTTTTACAAAATCCTCGCTCTGAGCTATGACCCATCAAAGTTATTTGCATGTTAAGTCTATGAGATGTTTTGGTGGTTTCTCGCACGCCTTTTGGAAACCCCGCACCTGATCACTTATATAAGTCAGAGCACATCTCTGTTTAATAAACTGGCTGATTTGAGCCCTCATTCATTGGTCTATGACAAACTGTGCAGGACGAGTTAAGCGCCAACATTTTGTGCAGATCGAAGACGACAAATAAGATGAAGAAGACAAAGAAGAAGATGAAGAAGACGAGAAAGAATATCCCTGATATTCACATTGACAGTATATAACAACATCTGCAACCCATTGATGATTTTTTTCCTTTCTGGAACTAGTTAACACTGATTCAGACTCTTTTTCCCCTTTAACTTCCTGCTTTGCTACTGTTCGGACGCTTTTACTTGCGCTCTGTGCTTTGCGCTTTTGCTTTTTCGCTTTTATCTTTTGATTCAACTACCAGGAGTTCAGCACAGTGCTCAAACTAAACAATTGGGCACTCACACAAATTCCTGGAACTATATTGATATTTGGAATATTCAACAACTTGGGGTTTCTATCATAGCGGTCTACCAGTCTGCTATTGCCGGCAGCTGACAATCCTAAAACAGGACAACACAGCTGCCCACACTGAAACAGAAGAAAAGAAGAAAAAATGCCTTCTTTTGGATCTCAATCCACCTGCTGCTCAAACTGCCACAGACTTTTACAAAAGATTGCAGTTCTAGAAACAAAGTTACTTGTGGCACTGCCGACCCTGCCAGAACATACAGCGGAGCTTCATCAAGGTGCTTCTCAACATAAAGCTGGTGAGTCCTGTGAACCTAATGCTTTTAAACAGGTCATAGTGAGCTCAGAGAAACCTAAAGTGATTGAGGACACAAACCGATGGCATAAACAGGGTGCGAGACCCAAAAGTGCTCAAGACATTAGACTGTCACGAGTGTCACAAATTGCTGCATTAGCATCATCTACCCCAGATATGGGTACAACTCGAGTAGCCAATATTGGTATTCTACCACCCCCTGTATGGCTTGGAAATAGATTTGAAGCACTAATGTGTTTGGGTGAAGAATCCTCAAATGTTAATGGAAATAGATTACATCAGCCAGTAGCTTACAGAGCTAACAGATGCTCAATATCATACAGGCAGCGACGCTCCGCTCAGACAGCAGCCGAGCCAAACACGCTGATAGTGGGTGACAATATTATCAGAAACTTTGAAAGCAAGGCTACCCGTACATACTGTTTTCCTCGGGCAATGGTTTCTGATGTTAACAAGGAACCTTGCAAGAGTCTGATGAAACAGTCTGTCAGTCGGATTGGCATACATGTGGGAAAGAATGATATTCAGAAAGAGCAGCCTGAGCTCCTTAAGGGGAATTTCAATGAACTTTTTGAAACACTTGCAAGACTGAAAGTTCAATCTTTCATCAGTGGACCTCTCCCAGCCCGGGGAACAAATATGTTTTCTCGGCTACTAAGTTTAAATTCATGGCTGCAAAAAACCTGCACCATGAGAGGATTGAATTACATTGACAATTTCAATATCTTCTGGAGCCAAAGGCAACTTTTTAACACAGATGGTATCCACCCAAACAAACTAGGTGCTAGGTTGCTTAAAGACAATATATTTTTCTCCATGCATCATCCATCAGCTGAGTGTGCCAGTCCACTACTGAACAGCGGAAATGACCACAGGATTTTACACCAGCACCTGGATGGACATTCAGATGACAAGGATAAAACTCTGCAGTCACAACTACTGTTCACAGACACAGCTCAGGCTGAGCCCTGCCCACAGACCTCGCTACAGCTGGATTGTGAATCAACACCCAAGGACGTTTCTGCTGATAATGACCAGAGGAATGATAACACTCCCTCCCAGCCTTCAGGAACACCAGAATCACAGCTGATGTCGTCACACTCTCTCTCCCTCTCTCCAACATCACCACTTCTGGGCTTTTCAGAGAAAATGGAGAAACTGGTATCTGCTGGAACAAAGCTCTCCCACTCTATTGCTGCGAGTCCCCAAATATCAACCAAGAAACGGCGGGCTCCTCAACCACCAAAGCCTTCGGGCCCAGCCCGCCCTCCCCCTCCATCTGAGAGAGCACTCCGACCTCTGCCTCAACGTCAGGGATCACACCAGCCCTCATCTGCAAACAGCACTGGTAACTGATGTGTGTTGGGTTCCCGCTACGTCAGCAGTAACAATCATAAATATTTTAAGAACAAGCGGGTGCCCGATGTCCCTTTAGCTTTCCCTATCTCTGTCCTGAGATGTGATAGAAAGATGAAGGCCGTCTCCAGCCGCACAGCAATTCTATCTAATCTACGGCTATTATACGTCAGTCTGAGATTGATACAGTGCCAAAACCAGTTACTGTTAAGTTAGCACTTCTGAACATCCGTTCACTAAAGAACAAATCCTTTTTAGTTAATGGTCTTATCACCACTAACAACCTGGACTTTATGTTTCTAAATGAAACTTGGTTAGATGACAGCTGTAGTGCTACAGTCCTCAATGAATCAGCCCCACCCAACTTTACCTTTATAAATGTTTGTAGAGCTGTTAGAAGGGGTGGAGGAATAGCTGCTTTATTCAAAGATGCCTTTCAATGCAAGCAAGTGTTACTTGGTGATTACCAGTCTTTTGAATATTTGTGTATTGCTTTAAAAGGTACACCACGCATTCTGTTTACAATTATTTATAGACCTCCCAAATACACCTCAGCATTTGTTGATGAATTCACAGAACTTTTATCAACAATTTCCTCTGAATTTGATTATTTTGTTATTGCTGGAGATTTTAATATTCATATAGACAATGCAGAAAACAATGCTGCAATTGAACTGTTAAATGTTTTAAACACTTTTGATCTGACCCAGCACGTGCAAGGTCCTACACACAATCGGGGACACACTCTTGATCTGCTCATTAGCAAGGGTCTAAACATTTCATCCACTGTAATCAAGGATGAAGCGCTATCTGACCATTTCTGTGTTTACTTTGATTTATTGATCTGTACTGCCACTGATGCTAGATCTGTCTATGTCAAAAAAAGGTTCATAAATGAGAACACCAGTGAGGTATTTATGAATGCTATATCAATGTTGCCAAACATATCGGCAGACTCTGTTGATGTTCTCCTTGAAAACTTTAACATAAAATTTAAAGATGCCATTGATGGTGTAGCTCCAGTAAAGGTCAGGGTGATCACTGGCAGACGTTAAAGCACCCTGGAGAAACACAACAGCAGTACAGCACATGAAAAGAACATGCAGAAAAGCTGAACGTATGTGGCGGAAAACAAAACTTGAAGTACATTATAGCATCTATAAGGACAGTCTTCGTGCTTTCAATGTAGAACTAGGCACAGCTAGACAGACCTTCTTCTCCAACATTATAAACAAAAACATAAACAACACTCGCACTCTTTTTGCTACTGTAGAGAGACTAACAAACCCCCCAAATCAAGTTCCTAGTGAAATGCTCTCTGACAACAAATGCAATGAGTTTGCAACCTTTTTCTCTGAGAAGATCAGTAATATCAGAATGACAATCAATACGGCCTCATATTGTACTGTGGTCAGTCAGATATCATTGCAACAACCTCAGAAATTAGCCATTCTCTCAGAATTTGATATAATTGATATAAAAACCTTGGAAGAAACAGTACAACATCTTAAAGCATCAACCAGCAGCCTTGACACGCTCCCCACATCTTTTCTCAAAAAGGTACTTAACTGCTTAGAAACTGACCTCTTAAAAATAGTAAATACCTCTCTGATTACAGGAAACTTTCCAGAGTCATTAAAAACAGCAGTTGTTAAGCCTCTCCTAAAAAAGAGTAACCTAGACAAAACCATACTTAGCAACTACAGACCAATCTCAAATCTTCCGTTTATAAGCAAGATCATTGAAAAGGTTGTTTTTAATCAGCTGAACAAATTCTTAAACTCAAATGGCCATCTGGACAACTTTCAATCTGGTTTCCGTCAGCATCACAGCACGGAGACAGTGCTCATAAAGATAATAAATGATATTCGGTAAAATATCAGTGCTGGTGCTACTAGATCTTAGTGCTGCCTTTGACACAGTAGATCACACCATACTCTTAGATAGACTGGAAAACTGGGTAGGGCTCTCTGGGATGGTCCTCAAATGGTTTAAATCATACCTACAAGGAAGAGGTTACTATGTGAACATAGGTAACCATAAATCTGAGTGGACACCCATGACATGTGGAGTCCCACAGGGTTCAATTCTTGCACCGCTTCTGTTTAATTTGTATATGCTCCCACTTGGTCAAATAATGAAAAAGAACCAAATTGCTTATCACAGCTATGCAGATGACACCCAGATATACTTAGCCCTGTCACCCAATGACTACAGCCCCATTGACTCTCTATGTAAATGCATTGATGAAATTAACTGTTGGATGCGTCAAAACTTCCTCCAGTTAAACAAAGACAAAACTGAAGTCATTGTATTTGGAAATAAAGATGAAACTCTCAAAGTTAACACATACCTTGACTCTAGGGGTCTAAAAACACAAAATAAAGTCAGAAATCTTGGTGTAATTTTAGAGTCTGACCTTAATTTCAGTAGTCACGTGAAAGCAATAAGCAAATCAGCTTACTACCATCTCAGAAATATTGCCAGAATTAGCTGTTTTGTCTCAAGACAGGACTTAGAGAAACTTGTTCATGCTTTCATCACCAGCAGGGTGGATTACTGCAATGGACTTCTTACGGGGATCCCCAAAAAGACCATTAGACAGCTGCAGCTAATACAAAACACTGCTACCAGAATTCTGACCAGAACCAAAAAATCTGAGCACATTACTCCAATCCTCAGGTCATTACACTGGCTTCCTGTTACATTTAGAATAGATTTTAAAGTATTGTTACTCGTTTATAAATCACTTCATGGCTTAGGACCCAAATACATGACAGATATGCTAACTGTATATAAACCTAAAAGATTACTCAGATCATTAGGATCCGGTCAGTTAGAAATCCCAAGGGTTCATTCAAAACAAGGTGCATCAGCATTTAGTTATTATGCCACCTCTAGCTGGAATCAGCTTTCAGACGAGATCAGATGTGCTTCAACAGTAAACACTTTTAAATCTAGATTAAAAACACATCTGTTTAACTCTGCGTTTACTGAATGAGCACTGTGCTGCTTCACACTGACTGCACCTTTAACTCAAGTCACTTTTACTTCTGTTTTATTCTTTTTAACATTTTAAAGTGTTTTATTAAAATCACATTTATTTTCTTTAATTGTTATTCTAAATTCTCATGTATCTTTGTTTTTATTGTGATTTTATTGTGTATCTATTATTTTTACATTTTCTTTTTTCTCTTTTATATATTGTTTTCTCATTTCTATGTAAAGCACTTTGAATGACCTCTGTGTATGAAATGTGCTATACAAATAAACCTGCCTTGCCTTGCCTTTTCTATTGAACCTACCAAATCTGCCCACTGCGCAAAGTGACGTCGTAATGACGTCTTTTTAATGTAATTTTTGGACGTCCGAATCCGGTCCATAAAAGGGGTTGTTTTGTAACGCCAGGCGACGTCTTTTTTTCGACGTCTTCTGCACGTCTAAATGTTTACATCCGTAGGACCTCCGTGTAAGGAACAGAGACATGAAAAAAGCGAAAAGAGATGATTGTCTCTGCACTTCACCCATCCATTCCAACACCGAAACACTTCAGTCGTTTCCTGCCGGCTGTGGGATTCAAACTACCGATCTCTGGCCACACAGCCGTATCTTAACATTGTATATATAGAATAGGTGAGAATATTTTCATGTGAAATTGTTAGTATGGTCATATACTTTTAATATAACGAACTACACATTTAATTACAGATTTTTAACCATTTAAACCATTTCACATCATAAAACACAATTTGCAGATTTCACTTAGACTTTTTAGCAAAACTCCAAACACAAACTCATTCTCAAAACACAATCTGCACTCTAATGCACATGTCATGCATATTGCTAAACACAAGCAGCAACAATCAATTACAAATATCATCACACATGTCATTGATTACAGTTTTTTACGATTGATTACACACAAAATCTTTTCATGTCACACAATTTTTGAAAGCTCTCACTCAAAGTGCAAAACTACACGTCAAATCTTCAAAACCATAAGCTATTTCTCAGCCTTTGACTCAGTTTTCAATTGCATAAAACACTTTTTTCAAAACACTACACACAATTCTCTACCTAAAACACAAAGATCTATTAGGAAGTGACTTGCTTTCCTTTTTTCAAACACAACCAATCAAAATGCTACACTTATTCACCAGGTCACACAGACACACTCCTCACATGTGCAAACACTAATTGGTTAACTGATCACTAACTTTTTTTTTTCAATTCAATTTTATTTATATAGCGCTTTTCACAATTTGGTAATTGTATCAAAGCAGCTTTACATAATAGATGCAGTGAAAAGCACAGAAAATCGACAGATAGCACAACATAATACAGTTTTTCTGAAATGCTAAAACACATTTTTAGAAACCATCACTCATTTTCTCAAAACCTTAAACACAAATCCCAATTTCAAACACAATTCACAGAACCCCTGACTCTTCCAGCAAAATCAAACAATTCCTTCAAAACCATTTCACTTGTACTCAAAATCAAACTAAGCTTTCAAATCATACACACATAAGTCTATAATATAAAACACTACAAGCATCCATTAGACACTACCTTAAAAAATAGAAAACACAACATTCAGACATCTGCTTACAGAAAAATACATATTTATTGTACATAACAACACACTTGACAAATACTGTTAAAAATCTCTTTTACTGTAATCATAAGTTTAGTTGAGTGAATATACAGTAGTGAATACTTTACTGTAAGTACTGCAAGTAATAGTAAGTTTTCAATATTACTGTAAGCAGCACTTGTATTTTGTAAAAAGTCAGCAATCCAACTGCAAATTTTGCCAATTACATTATCTCTGGTGTTTTGCTCTTCCTCATACTCTTCATCTGACTCTCAGACTGTTTCCAATCCACACAATTGGTAAAAAATACCATTAGAAAAAAGTGTGTGCAATTTTGAGTTGTTGTATTTTCTTGATGATGACAACTGTGTTGTAGTTGTGTTTAACTTTTGCCTGCCTGTGTTTAGCATTTATAAAACAAGTTCATTGCAGTGAAAAATGTGTGTTTTAGTGAGAAGTTTGTGTTTAGTGTTTTGCAAAAAGAGTGCATGATTTGACAGATGTGTTTAGGCCACTATGAACTTGGTTCAGAGATTGGGGTTTAGTGTTTTAGCAATTCAAAAAAACTGTAAACGATAGCACAAGCAGTTAAATTTGCTACGGCTATAAATCAACATTATAAGCAAACGTATTACTAATGTAACGTATAGAAGTTAAGCCCAAAAAGGCTGCCTCCCCGGGTTGAAAAACCCCCTAGGAGAAAAAAACCCCGGAATTTTAGCCGGGGAAGTAAAAAAAGTCATAGGAGGAAAAAACCCTTGGGAGTTATATATATATATACACATTGAAACGGAAGAAGATTAAGCGGAGATTAAGCGGGGATTAAGCGGGGATTAAGCGGGGATTAAGCGGGGATTGAGCGGAGATTAAGCGGGGATTAAGCGGGTTCTGCCGGTGGTCTTTGGTCAGGCATCAGCTGGACATCACGTTGAAGAACAGCTAGTAGATCAGTTGTGTGCCGACTTTCACATGTACCGGAACTGGATCTGTTTGTCTCGTCCTCGGGATCAAGGACGAGACAGGGAGAGAGAAACAAAATCTTATTAGCGTAGGGGCCGTTCACATAGAAAACAAGTGTCACACAGTAATGTGGTTTTAGTCAGCTCGGTTCCGGACAGGCTAACTATTGCTGGTTAGGTGTATTACATATAGTTGATGATTTTAGAAACGGAAACAGAAATGATAGCTTTAGCGTAGCGTTGCGCAAGTTCTACCAGGAAACTCGAATGTTACGTCATTCATTTCACAAGGCCCAATCAATCACCCCTGATACTGAGAGTATATAAGCATCGTACTCACCTGTCTTTGTGTTCGCAGATACTGATGCCAGCATTTACACGCTCGATGTCCAGTGCATATGCTTATGCTAACTAAAGCGTTAGTTACCCGAATCACGCCGATTTAAATGTTGAGTGATTTTATCGGGCATTCGAACTGGTTTCCTGGGATTTTCTCATCTCGTTTCGTTTCACATGCAACATCGCGAGGAGCTCTCACAGAAGGTTAAAGACTTAAATAGGGAAGTCTGCAAGCTTCCTTAAGTGTGTAACACTGCAGTACACAGAGAAGGATACCACGCACAGGCCGTTTCTATTTATGAACAGTGCAAGAACATTTGGATGATCTGTAAAGTGTAATATGAATATTGACTGTCGCAGACTCTGAACGCCCGCAGCAGATGTCAATCATCATTGATTGGCGAAGCGCTGCACCTGCACGGGTTTGGAAGAATGCCGAAGTTTGTTTTCTCCCTCATCACAGGATCTTTGTCTTTCATCTACCATACCAAATGCTCCGCTTATTATTGGTTTTAAACCGTACGTGAATGTTTTGTGAAGCAAAGACATGGAATCGACTTGGATGAATGACTATTGCTCGCGAAAATTTCACACATTAAATACGGCGTGTATGCAATGCATGACATGCTGCAAACAGGCTAATGACGCGGTCTAATGTTCGCGTGTTTCATTGGAATAAGGAATGTGCAAAGTATACGAGCTTCATCTGAACTGTCCCTTTCAGTGTTTCCCTAAAACATCAATAATATAAGGTACTATTTATTCATGTAACAGGTCTTGCAACGTCCTATACCTGCTACGGTACTACAATGCAAGTTGCTTAATGCCTAACAGTATTCATGCAAACTGTTCATATCAAATGCAAATATTCACGTTAGATCTTCACTCACCTGACCCTAATTACAGACTTTAAGGATACGGGGATACGCTATTTTCGAACTTTAAATCTGATGGTAGGACACACCATTAATATATATTAATATAGTTTTCAAGCACACATTTTGTTGCTGAGCAAATCGTAAGTGTGTGTGTGGTCGAATGGCAATAGTAATGCATATTGTCAATTTTATTGAGCACGGGGTTCAGCATAAATGTTTCCATCTAAAGCTTTGTGCTTTAAGATCTTCAGTTATGCACATGTATAAAGTACGAGAATGCATCAACTTTTAATTGTACTTTTCAAATGAGACTTTATTCCAGATCTCAGTCAACTTCTTATCCGAGCTCGGTCGCGTTGAACATGCCATCTATTTATCTGGATTATCTTCTCCTACGGTAAGCTCTCTTATTCATTATACTGGATTGGCTGATAGTGCACAGTACATGCTTTTACAACCGAAAGATGGCAATGACTATGTCTTACAGGCAATATGGAGACGGAGCTGAGGTTGTGTGGTGTATTTAATACAATTAAAACGTGCATTTGTGTTATTCCTGAGGGCTTGCCGTTGTTTTGATCGGTGTGCATTCTGCGGATGTCTCAACAAAAGTTGAGCCTGTACACCCTCATGTTGAGTTTGTTTGTTATGCAGTAGACCTCACAGTTGAAAAACGCGCGCCTTGCTGCTTTAAGAACACGACAGGTTGCATCAGTTTGAACCATTTAAGCGCATTGTGCTTTGTTTGCGATGCAGGCACCCAGAGCATGCGCATGGGTAGGCTACAGCGGATGTCTGGACACTGGTTTGAAGATGTAATGTGACTGCTAGCTTTTATATCACAGCACGTAATCCCAATTTAAAGTGCTGTTGAACGTTGGTAACGTATGTTTCGCCCGAAATGGTGGTGCCACCAGCTATAAACACAGAATACAAACACATTTCCTTCTTGTTTTAACATGGAACCCAATGGAAATAATGTCTAAATATTTCTTCAAGTGGTGTTATGTTTGAATATGGTGGTGTTCGATTATCTTATGTGTTTCAACTATTTAATTTCAATTGTCTCATGCTGTTTTAATGACGTCTAACATGACTGGAGAATTAGAATACATCTGAAATAACTTGTTTCTAATTTAATTCTATCTTCTGTTTAAAGCCTGGAATACACCGCAGGATTTTTGCACTCCGACAAGATTGTAGCAGCAAATGCATTGTGCGGTGATCATGCTGAATTTCTGACACTGTCAGAAAACTATTGTAGGCTATCTTGGACACAAGACCAGGAAAACGTCCATCTTTGAACTTCTCCCACCGTACGACACTGTACCACCGAAGAGCCACGATCATAGAAATCGTGATGATTGTTTCACGATGGAAATCTTCGTCTGGGAAAGCCAAAAATCATGCAGTTATGATTCTAAATGATAACTTTACAAGGAACTTTGTCTGGAATTAGGTGCGTACAATCCACTTACTCTGCATCCTCAAGTAAATAGCGAAACATGCATCAACTTTCCATATAACCACATTACACCGGCTGCTAGGATTTAAAACATTATAACAGCGCGGCTGCTTACATGAGGCAAGCTATTTTAAAATGTATACATGTTTTTACACAGACTACGGACATGCAGTTCTATAAGTGCTTTATTTTCAATGCCTGCATTACCACCAGGGCTCTTTATCGACTTCCAGGAACTCTAATTGCATACGGCTGCAAGGATTTGAACATGCATAATTGCTACATGTACAAGACTTTAGCTTTCGTTAGCACTGGGTTGTGCACACTTGCCGCGTGCACGCAGGTTGTCACGTTTCACGTCTGCAGTCGTGTATGGTGCGGCTTCGATCGTTGCTGGATTGCCAGTGTGGCGGAGGATCTTTCAACAAATAATTCAGAACTTCTTAAGTGCATATCATGTAAGACTATTTGCACATAACTGTTACGTTTAATCATGCTATTATGGTTAGTCAAAATTTAAGCTGTAAACTTTTATCTAGAAGGCTATTACGTTCGGAGTACATCCATCTATCAACTGCACAACCCTACTGGTACCGCGCCTCAGTTTTTGGGGGGTCTTAATTTACATCGTAAACGGAGAATTGTATATAATCATCTGTGTGTCATGGCCAAGCAAGACAAGGCAATGGGTTATTTCTTAAACCCAAAAGTGCACAAAGCAGAACCAGAATGAAGACCAGAATACAGGACTAAAAAGTGATTGACAGCTAACATAATCGACAAAGGACAACTGAAACACAAGGACTGTATATATTCATGTTGGGTAAACAAGATATCAAGACACACCTGGGAAACAATCTAGAACAAGGACCAAATAACTACAAGAACTACAGACATGGATGACATTACAGAACTTCAAATAAAGAGTACAAGACTGGGGAAACCCAAGACACGACAGACATTGTGCAATCTTTAGCATCAGTCAGATTTGTTTGTAACCATCTAATCTTCTCCCTACTTTTATAATGACAATATAAAAGCATGTATACATCAATTGTCTCTCTTCATCAGGAGCCGCGCTCCTATTTTCACCGTATGCAGGAAAACACTATGACATTCAATTCAATAATGGCAAGCAATAATCAAGGTATGTTTAAGCAAATTACTGGTGATGGTGGTGTATTTAACCATGCTAAATCATGGCCTTTGCCATTTATATCATTTCTTACTCTGGCATATCGTTGCCTTTCAAAGGTCTACGCGGCCTTTTCTCATTAGGCATATCGTTGCTTACGATGGCCTACGCGGCCTATCTCTGTCTGGCATATCGTTGCCTTCAAAAGCCTACGCGGCATTTTTCTACTAGGCATATTGTTGCCTTCAACGGCCTACGCGGCCTATCTCTATCTGGCATATCGCTGCCTTCGATGGCCTACGCGGCCTATTTCTCTGGCATATCGTTGCCTTCCAAAGGCCTACGCTGCTTTTTTCCCACTAGGCATATCGTTGCCTTCTGTGGCCTGTGCGGCCTATCTCTGTCTGGCATATCGTTGCCTTCTAAACCCTATGTGGCTTTTTCCCACTAGGCATATCGTTGCCTTCTACGGCCTATGCGGCCTATCTCTCCAGCCTATCTCTCTGGGGCATATCACTGCCTTCTATGGCCTAAGCGGCAATCCCATGGCCTCTTATGGCATCCTTCAATGTCAGTAGATAACAATTTCTCTTATCTGTTTCAGGAACCTCAAAGAAACACTGGCGGGTACCGATCATTGCGATCAATTTTTGGGGATTAGATTCTGGCCTGTCTCCATCTTCAGACAGGAACCGCAAGAATCCGTGACCCCCGGATTTGAACTATAATCGGGGCCTACGCCAAAGAACTATACTGTGTTACATTCTAACCTTGGTTGCTAACTACTGTTAAATAAACTCATATATCAAGTCTTAACCTATCTTCGAGTCTTTCTGGTAGAAATGATAGCTTTAGCGTAGCGTTGCGCAAGTTCTACCAGGAAACTCGAATGTTACGTCATTCATTTCACAAGGCGCAATCAATCACCCCTGATACTGAGAGTATATAAGCATCGTACTCACCTGTCTTTGTGTTCGCAGATACTGATGCCAGCATTTACAAACCCACCCTCCCTACCACCATCACCAGGTCAGTTCCGTCCATACTCAAGGGGGATTAGATTCTGGCCTGTCTCCATCTTCAGACAGGAACCGCAAGAATGCGTGACCCCCGGATTTGAACTATGGTCGGGGCCTACGCCAAAGAACTATACTGTGTTACATTCTAACCTTGGTTGCTAACTACTGTTAAATAAACTCATATATCAAGTCTTAACCTATCTTCGAGTCTTTCTGGTAGAACTCGTTTGACTAAGGCCAGAGGCCCCACTGCCGTCGTTAATACTAACGTACAGTGGCAAACGGTTCTGTATGACATACTATTTTTAAGGTCATGGGAAAAGGCCAAAATTGCAAGCCGGCCATATTTGGCAGTTAAGACTCAATCGAAAACCAATTCAAAGTTTCAGCATATTACTAAAGAGTATTAATGACATTTACCATGCTTTGGAGTGTTGACGAAAAAAAGGTTTTAATTTATTCATTAATTTATTTATTTATTAGGTTGTACAAGCTAGCTATTAGGAGATAAGTACCATTGTTAAAACAACTATGTGAAAGCCTTGTTAAAGAGAAAAGTTTTAAGTCTAGATTTAAAGTTATCTACTGTCTCTGATTTTCGGACGTCGGTTGGTAAATCATTCCAGAGCTTAGGGGCTAAGTAGGAAAAGGATCTGCCACCTTTAGACACTTTTGATATTTTAGGGATAATTAAGAGGCCAGAATTTTGTGACCGCAATGCACGTGATGGATTGTATTCTGATAATAATTCTCTAAGATATGAGGGTGCTAGGCCATTTAAGGCTTTGTAGGTGATTAGTAATATTTTAAATTGTATACGATATTTAACTGGTAGCCAGTGTAAAGATGCCAGAATTGGGCTTATGTGGTCATACTTCTTAGATCGAGTAAGAACTCTTGCAGAAGCGTTTTGAACTAGCTGAAGCTTGTTGACCTGTTTTGCATGGCATCCTCCGAGTAACGAGTTACAATAGTCTATTCTAGAGGTCATAAAAGCGTGGATAAGCTTCTCTGCATCTGATGCAGACAACATATGGCGTATTTTTGAGATATTTCTAAGGTGGAAGAATGCTGTGCGGCAGACATTGTAGATATGGCTGTCGAAGGATAAACTGCTGTCGAACATCACACCTAAATTCTTAACCGTGGAGGTTGGCACCACAGTGCAGCCATCTATGGGCAACTTGTAATCTGTCATATTATATTTGTAGCGATTCGGTTCGATAACAAGTATCTCTGTCTTATTGGAGTTTAGCATAAGAAAGTTATGTGACATCCAGTCACTTATATCGCTGATGCAGTCTGATAGCTTAGAAAAATTTTGTGTTTCGCTAGGATGCGAGGAGATGTAAAGCTGTGTGTCATCTGCATAGCAGTGAAACTGTATGTTATGATTCCTGATAATATCTCCCAGAGGTAACATATATAACGAGAACAGGATAGGACCTAAAACTGATCCCTGCGGTACGCCGTATTTAACCAGGGAGTGATGTGACTCCTCCTCATTTACATAAACAAAGTGATAGCGATTGGTTAGATACGATCTGAACCAAGCTAGCACCTGACCACTGATGCCAACATAGTTTTCTAGCCTATTAAGTAAGATTGTGTGATCTATTGTATCAAAGGCTGCACTAAGGTCTAATAATATAAGGAGTGATATTTCGCCACGATCGGATGTTAGGAGAAGGTCATTTGTAACTCTAAGCAGCGCTGTCTCTGTGCTATGGTGGGGCCTGAATCCTGATTGGACCTTTTCATATGTACTATTATTTGCTAAGAATGTGCGTAGCTGGCTTGCCACTACCTTTTCTAATATTTTTGAAAGAAAAGGGAGATTTGAGATTGGTCTAGAGTTATTTAGATCTCCCTGGTCAAGGTTTGGTTTTTTAATGAGCGGTCTAATAACTGCTAGTTTGAAAGCTGTGGGAACGTAGCCTAATTCTAGTGATGAGTTAAATACATTTAGTACTGGGTTAGACCCTACAGGGAATACCTCTTTGAGTAATTTTGTGGGAACATGGTCCAATATACAGGACGATGATTTGGATGACGCTGCTGATTTGGATAGCTCTTCTATTGTAGTAGGTTTAAATGACTCAAGATGTTCGTATGGTAGGCAAGCGTTAAGTGTATTGCTGGGTGGAGTGGTGGCTGCTTGGGTACCTACAATGTTTTTACTAATATTCATAATTTTCTTAGTAAAGAAGTTCATGAAGTCGTTACTATTATTTGGGAGTTTATTAGTGGGTTCTGTTTGTTCTTTATTTCTAGTCAGTTTCGCAACTGTGCTAAAGAGGAAGCGAGGGTTATTATGATTTTCTTTAATAAGATTGCTGAGATACGTAGATCTGGCGATTTTTATAGCCTGTCTGTAGTGTTTAACACTCTCTTTCCATGCTGCACGCCATACCTCTAACTTTGTGCTTCTATAATTTCTTTCCATTTTTCTAGCAGCCTTTTTAAGGGCAGCGGTATGATGGTCGTTCCATGGAGCAGGCGTTTTTTCTTTGATTCTCTTTTTTCGAATTGGAGCTACGGCATCCAATGTGTTAGAACAAATGAAGAGCTCTTTTCCAAAACGCTATAAATCCATTTCAATAGTTTTCAGAAAAAGTAAATTTTTTACCTAGACCCACAAATTTTGTGAATATTCAATTTATTCTGTTAAAATTGTTTTTTTTGCTCAGTCTGAACATGTTGAATAATGATTATTAAATCAAACAACAATATTGTTGATTACAAATTCAAAGTTAATTTTATATTTTTTCAAAACGCTATAAATCCATACATTTTTTCCATAAATTGATGTTTTTTTCTTTAAAAAACAAAAAACAAAAATAAGAGAACATGCAACATATACTCAGGGACTCTTCATAAATGAATAAGTAAATAATTCAGATTGTGATATACATTGGAGACAGTATGAAATAAACAGAATTACACATAACTAACTTGCTATTACTCCCTCCACCATTTCAGTTTTCTCCTTAGCAGGGCGTTAGGAACCTCTTTTGCTTAACATATTTCACATCTCTCTCTCTCTCTCTCTCTCTCTCTCTCTCTCTCTCTCTCTCTCTCTCTCTCTCTCTCTCTCTCTCTCTCTCGTCTACACACAGTTTGTAAACTCACACGCACACACAGCGAGCTCCCCTCGATCTGCTCTCAATGACATACCATGAAAAAACGCGTTCATAATGTCCAATCCAAAAAGCACAACTTTACAGATGTCCCTGCATTGTTCACTAGCCACATTTTGTACTTTTGCACTACACACAATCTACAATAGCAGCTTATCATGGTCAATGTATCAAACGCCAGTCTGTCTATCAGCAGCCTATCGAACTATTCAGTAGTTTTCATGTTACGTTAGCAGGCTTCTTCACAGGAAAAAAGTTTATTGCGAAGGAGAAATGTACAAAACGGTATTTAACGAGCCAGTTCTGAAACGAACGTTTTACATACCAAACACTTTGATGAAGATCGACTTGCAAACGGGTACCTTCTCCGGATGATGTATTAACATGACATTAATCCTCATTTTGATGAATGAATGAACATAAACAAACATCTGTTCAGAGCGCCGCCATTGAATTGCGTCGAACGCTCATCGAATTCTGATTGGTCGAGAGGATAAATCGCGTTTAGGCTAAAAATAGGCTCCGGCGCTATCGCGTTTTGGAAAAGAACGGCATATTGTACCTCCATTTTAACAACGAAATGTAGTGATTTGGCATGAAACGTTTATGGAGCAGTGAATAGGTTCAGTACACAGCCAAATGACATGACAAACTCATTTTTTTTAAAATGGCGTTTATCGCGTTTTGGAAAAGAGCTCTTCAAATACTGTTCAGGTTTTCTATTACAATATCTAGATATTCAGGGTTATCTGCTACATGTTTCATTTGGGACAGGTCTGGAAGAGTGCTAATAAAGCTATCTTTAGTGGTGGAAATTATTGTTCTGGCTAGTCGGTAGCGTATTGTGGATCGAGTGATCATATCTAGAAGTACCGTGTATGAGACAAGGCAATGGTCTGAAACTGCATCGCTCTGAGGTGATATCTCGATTTCATTAATATTGAGCCCGAGTGACAGAATTAAGTCTAATGTGTGCCTACACTGCAAAATCCCGGGAGTTAAATTAACACTGCTCAGTGTTTATATAGGTCCACTCCCCAGAGTGTTAAAAAAGTAACACAGAAGAGAGTTAAAAGCAGCAATCTGTGACTTTATCCTCTCTATCACCATCTCTGTTTGAAACCTAAAATTGCATTTTACATCTTACTTGTAGAGTTATTTTCTTATCTTAGGTTTAGATGTTGGCTGTTTCATTTAAAGTCACCATTATTGTGATCAGTGGTTGTTTTAATTGGACTCTTGAGTCTTAGTCTTAACTTTTCAGCTCTTTCTGGCTGTTATAATTGCATGTGTTTAAAACATGTTTTTTGTGGCCAAAGAGCAGACACTAGTGCATTTCTATGATTGTGATGGTTATTAGGATATGCTTTCAAATAACACTCTTAAAAAAATAATTTATTTAGTGATTTCTTACTAGAAGTATTTATTTCTGTCAATAATATTATACTGTAGTATGAAATCCATCTCATAGCAGTTTTTCATTCTGAACCATTTTGAAACACTGACACTTACAGATTAACTGCAATATAATGAAGACACTTAAACATCAAGAATCAGAGTATGAATCACAATGATGGTGACAATAAAATGAAAAGCTTCATGCTGCAATGCATGCTGGGTATTAACACATTACAAATCTCATCCAGAACTCCCAGAATGCACTGCGGCATGAATAAATAATGAACTTTTTTACCATATTCTTTGTCACCATTGTTGAGATTCATACTCCGATTCTTGATGTCTTTGTATCTACATTGTTCAGCGGTTAATGTTTTTGTGCACACTATCAAAATCCTTCAGAATGATAAACTGCTATGAGAGTTCCGGACCTTGAACTGTAGTGATTTATTATTAATAGAAAATGATGCTTCTGATGAGGGAGGAAAAACTATATTAAAAAATCTGTTCATTAAATGATTATGTTTGACATTTTATTTTAGTCATCAATACTCAATCACACTACAACATTTTCTTTGCTACAACAATGTGTTTCAAACACACTAAGATATAGCAGTTAGAAAAAACTAACAAGTTAACTGTCAAGAGTCAAGTCCAACTAAAACAACCACTGATCACAATAATGGTGACTTTAAATGAAACTGCCAACATCTAAACCTAAGTTAAGAAAATAACTCTACAAGTAAGATGTAAAATGCAATTTTAGGTTTCAAACAGAGATGGTGATAGAGAGAATAAAGTCACAGATTGCTGCTTTTAACTCTCTCCGGTGTTACTTTTTTAACTCTCTGGAGAGTGGACCTATATAAACACTGAGCAGTGTTAATTTAACTCCCGGGATTTTGCAGTGTACGAGTATGCGTGGGCCCTGTCACGTTTTGTCTAATATTGAGAGAATTTAGAATATCCATAAATGCTAATCCTAATGTATCTGTTGGGTTATCAACATGTATATTAAAGTCACCAACGATAAGAGCTTTATCTACAGTGACTACGAGGTCAGACAGGAAATTTGATATTTCTTTAAGAAAATCTACATGATGGCCCGGAGGTCTATAGATTGTAGCAAGGACAAAAGAGAGCTGTTTATGGTTACGATCAGTTATTTCCATATTTAATAGCATTATTTCAAATGAATTAAATTTTAGTTCGGATTTATGGTTTACTTTAAAAAAATGTTTGTATATTGTAGCTACACCACCCCCTCTCCCCTTTAAACGCGGTTCATGTTTATAATAGTAGTCTTGTGGGGTGGATTCGTTTAAACTAATGTAATCGTCTGCTTTAAGCCAGGTTTCTGTTAAAGAGAGTGCATCTAAGTTTTGGTCAGTAATTATTTCATTGACAATGGGTTCTTTATTGGTAAGCGATCTAATGTTAAGAAGGCCGAATTTTAACAATCGAGGTTCATCTGTAAACGTATTGTTTTCTAATTTTATGTTTGTAAGATTTGTACGAGACGAGGTAAACGGTGCTCTGTATTCGTTTGTTCGAGGAACGCACACAGTTGAAATGTGTTGATACTCTGGTAAGATAGACTCTAAGTTCTGGGATATATGTGATCTTGACATGTCAGAGCAACTAACAGATGGACGGGTAGGCCGATCTATCTGTTTCCTGACCTGGTCCCTGGGTAGTCAGACTGTATTAGAATTTTGAGTATTGGTCAGATTTCTAGAGAGTATAGCATTTCCTTCCGATGACGGATGAAGGCCATCTCTCTTTAGCAGGTCAGGTCTCCCCCTGAAGTGTTTCCAATTATCTATAAACCCTACGTTATGCTGAGGGCACCATTTAGACATCCAGTGGTGAAGAGACACTAATCTGCTATAAGTTTCATCACCCCGGTAGGCGGGGAGGGGACCAGAGCAAATTACATTATCTGACATTGTTTTTGCAATTTCACACACCTCTTTAATAGTATCTTTGGTGATCTCTGACTGGCGGAGTCTGGTGTCATTTGCGCCGGCATTGTCACGGCTGGAACACGAGGAAGACAGGAAAACCCAAACGCAGACTAAAAATACAGAATACTTTAATATAGACAAACACTCAGAACAGAAACACCCACGAGGGGGTAAAACATCACAGTAACAAACACGAGAACTAAACTGACTAACATAAACACTGGAAACACTAAACTACATAAACTCACACAGGAATACTAGGAACGGGAATACACACTAGAGACTTTGCAGGAAACATAGAAGATTCTGATGCGTTCCGTCTCGAATAAACTTGCTCCCAAATTTATTGGCCCGTTTTCTGTTACCAAAATCATTAATCCGGTAACAGTGCGTCTTAGCCTTCCTCCTGCGTACAGGAGGGTTCACCCCGTCTTTCACGTTTCCAAAATTAAACCGGTGATTTTTTCCCGTCTTAATCCGCCTGCCCCGGTTCCCCCTCCGCCTCGTATCGTTAATGGGGAGACCACATATTCGGTTAACCGTATTCTGGACTCCAGACGGAGGGGACGCGGATTTCAGTACTTGGTGGATTGGGAAGGTTACGGTCCGGAGGAGAGAAGGTGGGTTCCTGCTCGGGACATACTGGATCACCGCCTTATTGATGAATTCAATCAACAGGTAAAGCAGGCTGGGAACGCCGAGGGGCGTTCCTAGGGGAGGGGGTACTGTCACACGTCCTCCAGTGGGGTCATGGTTCCAGTGTTGCTTGTCACCCAGGGGTTAGTAGAACTAGGTTTCTAGTCAAGCAACGATTTTGGTGGCCTGGTATGGCTCGTGACGTCCACGACTTCGTCTTGGCTTGTTCAGTTTGTGCTGTTGGTAAGACTTCCAATCGTCCTCCAGATGGGTTACTTTTACCGCTGTCTGTCCCTTCGAGACCCTGGTCCCACATTTCGCTAGATTTTATTACCGCCCTCCCACCCTCTAAGGGTAATACGGTGATTTTGACCGTAGTGGACCGGTTCTCGAAGGCGACCCATTTCATTCCCTTGCCCAAATTACCTTCAGCCAAGGAAACAGCGGTAGCTGTCATTGACCACGTCTTCCGAATACATGGCCTCCCGACAGACGTGGTCTCTGACAGGGGTCCCCAGTTTGTGTCCAAATTTTGGCGAGAGTTCTGCAAATTGCTAGGGGCGACTGTTAGTCTTTCGTCCGGGTTTCATCCCCAGAGCAACGGTCAAACCGAGCGAGCCAATCAGGACGTCGAAAGGGTGTTGCGATGTCTGGTTTCCAAGAATCCTTCGTCCTGGTGTCAGCAACTCTCAATTGTGGAGTACGCACACAATTCTCTGCCGGTGTCATCTACGGGCATGTCTCCATTTAAGTGTAGTTTAGGGTACCAACCACCTAATTTTGTCAGTACTGAATCCGAGGTGTCGGTTCCCTCCGCAAACGCACTAGTCCAGAGGTGCCACCGCACCTGGACCAGAGCTCGCAGAGCTCTGCTCCAGGCAAGGTCACGCACCAAGGCCAAGGCCGATCGCCACCGGTCGAAGCCTCCCCGATACGTCGTCGGCCAAAGAGTGTGGCTTTCAACCCAGAATATTCCGATGCGTTCCGTCTCGAATAAACTTGCTCCCAAATTTATTGGCCCGTTTTCTGTTACCAAAATCATTAATCCAGTAACAGTGCGTCTTAGCCTTCCTCCTGCGTACAGGAGGGTTCACCCCGTCTTTCACGTTTCCAAAATTAAACCGGTGATTTTTTCCCGTCTTAATCCGCCTGCCCCGGTTCCCCCTCCACCTTGTATCGTTAATGGGGAGACCACATATTCGGTTAACCGTATTCTGGACTCCAGACGGAGGGGACGCGGATTTCAGTACTTGGTGGATTGGGAAGGTTACGGTCCGGAGGAGAGAAGGTGGGTTCCTGCTCGGGACATACTGGATCACCGCCTTATTGATGAATTCAATCAACAGGTAAAGCAGGCTGGGAACGCCGAGGGGCGTTCCTAGGGGAGGGGGTACTGTCACAGTAGGAAAATCCATTGTTTTCCTCCGTGTCATGTTTGTGTGTGTGTGTGTTGTTCACTTACCCCTGCCATGTGCTCGTTAGAGCAATCCCTTTCACCTGTGTGTTGATTGTCTCGCTCCAGCTGTTCATCATTACATCATCTCCATATATACTCACCTGACCTTCTGTTCCCTGCCAGATTCTATTGTTTGCTCAGTCTCCGTGTTGCTTGGTTGTTTCGTGTACTCTGGATTACGTGTTTCAGTTGGATGTGTATTGTCGTCGTCGTCTTCGTGTGGATGTTCCGTGTCAGCCTGGATTTCACCACTGCTCACCACTCCACCAACGTCGCACTCAAAGCACCAACTTCCACCGTAGTCATCGTCACCATTGCCTTCAACAACACCGGACTGGATTACTTCCGCATTAACTCTGAATACTCTCTCTTTGTTTACATTTAATAAACATTGTTATATTTTTCACCTGCGTTTGCTTCCGTCTCTTACAAGTCATTACAGGCATGAATAACAATTTTAGAAAACTTACGCTTAGCATTAGCCAGTACTTTAAGTTTGGATCTAATGTCTGACGATCTGGCTCCCGGTATACAGTCAACTATGGTGGCTGGTGCCTCAATGTTCACGTTCTTAAGTATCGAGTCTCCAATAACAAGTGCACCTTTAACAGATGTCTCAGCCGGTGTATTGTTTAGAATGTCGAATCTGTTAGAAATGACTAGGGGGGACTTCGATGGGCATCGAATATGACTACGCCGCCTGACAGTCACCCAGTTAGTCGGCCGTGTTAACTCAGTTGCCAGAACCGAGCTATGTGTACTACGCGTTACCGTAGGCGCACCCGAAACAGTGTTTGAAACATTAACATTAGCATTAGTGGTCTTACTGTCCTCAACGAGCGTTCGGATGTGCGCTTCTAGTTCTGCAACCTTCTCCGTCAGCCTTACTACCTCAATACACTTAACACATGTAAACCCCTCTGTGCTGACGGAAGAAGCTAAACTGTACATGTGGCAAGCAGTGCAGGTTACAATGACAAGCGGAGTCTTACCGTTTTCATTTTGGGCGATGGCGTCTCTGTTCGCCTGAACGCGGTCCGTGAAGCTGCATCGAGACCGGTGCTCGCTCGCTGGCTGCCTCGGTCGTGTCCGGGTGTCAGGAGCCAGGGTGATGTGAGGCACGCTGTACCGTCTGTTGCGAATGTCGGGCCACAACTCCTCCACAGCTTCCCGCTCTGGTGAGGAAAGGTCTGAAAAGCATACATCGGATGAGTCCGCCATTAGACCGAAAAGGAAGGCAGATTTACCGTAAACAAACAGTGAGGAAACGGTAAACAAACTTCAGCCGGCACGTTTGTTGATGCTAGCGGGCTATATGCTAACACTAAGTGTTTACCAGTGATAAATCGATTTAGTTATAAATACTGTTGAATAATTGTCACGCTAAAGTATTCCTAAGATGAACTAGTAAGTTATATTATATAGATAGTAACAAGATAGTAAGAAAATAGGATTTGGATGATGAACTCGACGGAGCTCCGATAACAGTGTTGCCACTGCTTTACTTTACAGTAGTATAAATAGGCCTATAAATAGGTCAAAGGTCAGATTACCTGTTTTGGCAATCTGCACCCCACCCCCCTTCCCAGATCCTGGACCGGGACCCCACACACAATTTACTGTATTCTACTGTAAAGAATATACTTTTGGTTTACATGTTTATAGTTTTGTTGTATGCTAATGTATACAACAGTAATATTTGGCCTAATTCAGAGATGGGCATAAATACATGGAAATGTATTTCAAATACAAATACAAAATACTGTGCCGAAAAATTTATTTAAATACAAATACAAAATACTGTGAGGAAAAATGTATTTAAATACAAATACAGTATTTTGTATTTTGAAAATACACAAAATACATCTGAAATTGGTGATTCAGTGCAAGTATCCCTATTAGGCTGAAATCTTTCTGGGTCTATTTCTGAATGCCAAAAAGCATTTAGATTTGTGCAACTGCTTAAAAAACTTTCATTTTATTTTACGTACCTCTTGATTTCCCCTCCATAATCATGACATGACACGTGTCATGAACATGAAGAAGATTTTATGCACATTAATGACAACTGCCATTAAGTGTCATTTACTCAATTATGTAATTTTTAATGCAAAGATGACATTGTTTGAGATATCTTTGACAACTTGACACATAAACCAATACAACACAACTTGTTCTAAATCATAAACAATAATTATCAAACTTAAGAAACTACCTATAGCTTTGTAGGTTAACATTACATTAAACTGTGATTTAAATGTCATTAAGTGTTGATACTTTATCAAATATTATTAATACTCGGTCAAATAAACATTATGAACTGAAGAATATTCATGATGCTGTTATAAAACTATTTAACAGAGTATTAACACTTAATTACATTTTAATGACAAATTATATTTGTATCACTGGTAAAAACGGGTCAGTTATGTTGTCTTGGTTAATGTCAAGTTGACTTGACAAGTTATAATGTATTTGTTAATGTCAAGTTGTCATTACAAAGGCATTTCAAACAATGTCATATTTGCAATAAAAATGACATAATTGAACAGATGACACTTAATGGCATTTGTCATAAACATCCATAAAATCTCCTTCATATTCATGACACGTGTCATGTCGTGATTGTGGATGTGTCGTGTCACCCTCATGAGCACCCATTCAAGTAAAGTGATGTTTTATAAAAACATCATAAAAACTTTTTCATGTGTCGTTGACCCACAACCTAAACAGTTTATTTGTGAAGAAATCCATGTATTTACTTCTTACGAGACAAGTGTTTGAAGTGTTGAAATTATTCGGCAAAGTACTTTCTCTAATCGCTGCTTTTTGATGGTTTTGAGAACAATTACTCATGAGTCGCCCTCTGTCATTTACAGAATTAGACAATGGAGAGCACGTCAAGCATAAAAATCTTGTAGGTTTACTGAGGAGCCTGCAGGTTCACGCCATAGAGTAGAGCCATGCGAATTGCAAAAGTGTAAACAAGGCTTCAACTGCGCAAAGCTAAAAAGAAATCAGCAACTGTGCGCTGATTCCACCACTTGCCGCGTCACGTGTGAAAGGGCCTTTAAAGGAAAACACAGTTTTTCAATATTTTACTATGTTCTTACCTCAACTTAGATGAATGAATACATACATGCCTATCTTTTTTCAATATGTGCACTTCATCTTTGCATAGCGTGTCATGAATGTGTTAGCATTTAGCCTAGTCCCATTTATTCCTTAGGATCCAAACAGGGAACAATTTATAAGCCACCAAACACTTCCATGTTTACCCCATTCAAAGACTTTTACACGAGTAATTACACGGGTAAGTATGGTGGCACAAAATAAAACGTGATTTTTAAGTGAATAAAAAATGAGAACTATATTGTATGGCGGAAGAGCACTTAGTTTGCAGCACTTTGACCTTTGGCGTAGTAACATCATGACTCCTGTGAAAATGTTACTGTGCGCCGAGGTCGAAATGCTGCAAACTAAGTGCTCTTCCTCCATGCACTGAAAAAAGATAGTTATGTATTAATTTGTCTAAGTTGAGGCAAGAACATAGTAAAATATTAAAAATGTTAGTTTTCCTTTAAGTCAAAAGTGTAGGCCTATTTGTCAGCGTTCCACACTCTGTATAGTATAGTAAACGAAAACTATCACAAAAACTGAAACTATTAGTGAAAAAACATTTTAGTTAACTGAAATAAAATAAAAACGAAGGTTTCTAAAAAAAAAAACTAAAACTAAACTATAACTAAAACGTGGACCTGCAAAACTAACTAAAACTAACTAAAATTTTGGAAAGCAAAACTTGCGTTTTCGTTTTTTAAATGTTATTGGATCAGCAGTTGAACACGGAGTCACTCATATTACCGGATCATAAGCAAATGTTCAGCAGATGTTGCTGAATCATTAATGACCAATAGGTGGCAGACAAATGTCTATTAGAACTCCTGACCTGCACAGCAGCGTCACGTGATGTGTATGAAGGCTAGTTTATTAAGACAACCTGTCTTCTGCTGGCAAACCATTACAATAACTGAAGAAGGTTTAATTATATCAATGTACTGTACACGGAAGCATTTAAATGTTAAACATGGCTGAAAACGCTGACGCGACCACTTGCTTGGCAGTGTTAGCTGACGCTTTTTGGTTGCTATGATAAAGAATGTCCGCTGAACTTATCTGAAATTTTATATGCTTTTGCGGATAATCAACAAATAATATTATATATATTAATATTAAGTCAACAAATAATTGTTAGTACAGGGATGTCTTCTGGTACAGAAATGGACACTCATAGACAGAACATTAAACTTTGCATTGATTTTCAGTTGTTGTGCACAGATATAAGTTTGTACAAGTAAGATGTGCTGATTCAATCTAAATTATCTGGGTTATTTTTAACCCAATGCTGGGAAAATATTGGACAAAACACACGTTAGGTTATAAATAAACATATGCTGGGTTGTTTTAACTCATGTTAGGGTTAACAACGACCCAGCATATGATTATTTATAACCAAACATGTATATTTATATATTTATATGATATATACCCAGCTTACAGTTTTTTACGATTGCTATGACAGATCTTTCAACACTTTTAACAAGCCCCCAAAACTCCCAACACAGTTAGCACTACATCCACCTATGTAAGCTATACTATTAACACATTTCTTGTTGCTTCAACACAAAATGCATACAATTAACACAAATTTAAAATGATTTAACTTCTTTTACAGACAAGCTCAAACAAGACCAAAACAGTAGATTTTGAATGTCAAATTTACAAATGCTTTAACACAGCATGTCAAAACAGATAACATCATGTGCTAAACCTGACTTATAGTCAAAGTAAACAGCTGTTCAAATGATGAATTGAAACATAAATATATCTCCTGTATTTTATTCCATTGGGATTGAAAAACAACTTATTGTACCAATGCATATAAATCACAGCTGATTCCCACCTAGGAAACACACTCAAGTTCTTTCAATTGCACGACTATATAGTATACAATAGTGTAAAGGAGGGCCTCTTTAGGTCGATCTTGTGTGGAAAAGGAACAATATGAGCAACACACACAAAAAAAGATATATGTCTGCACAAGTCAACGGAAGACCACCAGGACAGTTTTCCTCAAGTCCCACCTGGATGCAATAGATGGTGCATTCCCAGACATCACACCTGAACACTGTCAGGGATGGATAAGACATGGCAAAAGATTTGTAGATATCAGGTGTGATGTGAATGAGAACATGTGGCCAAATAGAAACGCAGATTGATTAGAGGATGAGATTTTCCTTTTACTTTATTTTACAGTGGCTTTTTCTGTTTGTATTTTTTTTTTACTTTTTACTGTAAAAGGAAGTAATATTGAATATGTTTGTTATCTTGCAGTAATGTCCTGTTGTAAATACTGTAAAGTCTTTACTGCAAAAATTATTTTTGTCATATACCGTACTCTAAGATGAATGATTCATTTTTGTCTTGAATTGCTGCACCAAAACAAACATAAACATGCATTTACTAAACCCAACTAAACAAAAATATAACCAAGTTTTCAAAAGAAACTGCAGTGCAAAACTCAGTCTATAATCAATACAATCTACTGTCTATTGTATATGGACTTACACATAAACTTATGCAGTTTTTGTTTTTCCATCTTATGTTTGTGTTTTTCATGACATTGTGTTATGATTGACTAAATGTTTCTGTTGGAAGAGAACATGTGTTGGTGATCTGGTATAACTAGTTGATTCTGAAACATGTTTACAGTGTTTTTGTAAACAGTGTGAGAGTTTAGTTTACAATGTGTGATTTTGAGTATAAAATTAATTGTTTTGCCAGTTGTGTGTTTTAGGTGTGCGGGTGCGTTAAGAGTTTAGAAAATTTGTTAAAAGTATTGAAAAAAGTGTCATAGCAATTGTAAAAAACTGTAAATAACCTAACAGAATTTAGAGTGTTGGTTGGTGTGGTATTTGTCCTGCCCTTTGATTGACAGGACTAAATTACAAAAACTTAATTAAAAAAATCTTATTATCTTATTTTCAACATTACCAGATTTGGCAAGGTGTATGTACACAACCATGATATTATGCTAAAGACTAAAACTATACTAAAACTAAATAAAAACTAAAAGTAATGATTTTTGAAAAATAGAAACGAAATCAAAACTATTTATGCACCACTTAAAGGCGGAGTCCACGATGTTTGAAAAACGCGTTGGAAAAGGAGACGGGCCGACTACCAAAACACACTTATAGCCAATAAAATCAAATCAAATGCCGGTTTGCGTATGTGTGGGGCGGGTCTATCAACAGAAGGTCCAGATTCTATTGGGGTAGGGGCGTGTTTGTTTAGGTGATTTCAAATATCAACATTGGCTTTCAAACATCATGGACTCCGCCTTTAAAAGAACTAAAACTAAACTGAAATAAAATAACACGTTACAAAACTAAATAAAAATAAAAACTAATATTTTTTTTGAAAACTATAATAACCCTGTTTTGAACAATGTGTTTTCTATTTTTTGGTGTAGTGTTTACTCACTGTTTGATAGTGTATATAATTTTGATCACTTTGTTTATGGATTGAGAGCAGAGTTTGATTTTGAACACAGGTAAAACTGTTTTGAGAGCAGTGTTTGATTTTGAACAAAGGTAAAACTGTTTTGGGGCGAAAGTTTCATTTTGCAAGAGAAGTCAGAGGTTTTGCAAATAGTGCTTGAAGATGAGGTTTTGTGTTTAATGTTTTCAGAAAATGGAGCAAGGTTTCAGAAATTGTGTTTTAGCAATTGAGAAAAACTGTAATACCCACCCTTTAAGCCCATCTGGACCAGGGGCTTTGTGAGGGCTAACCCTTTGCAGTATGAAGATCACTTTATCCTCCTGAATAATCATTGTGTCAGAGGTCAGTCCAGAGCAGACAGCATCACACTCACTTTGGAAATCATATTTGTCAAATCTGGAATAAAATATGTTCAGACTATTTGCAAGTTGGAGAGGATCATCACAATGAGAGGTCTGTCTCTGCTCCATACATCATTTTGTTCAGCCCTCTCAATGCATCTCTAGCACTACCAGTCTTCAATTTCTCCTCAACTCTGTCCTTATAATCCAATTGGGCTTTTTTGATTTGCCATCTAACTTCCTTGGTCATCTCCTTTGTTTATTGCAAGTCACCCTGTATGAAGGCTCTTCTCTTTAAATTTAGATGATGTTTAAGTTCTTTACTGACCCACGGTTTATTATTTGGATAGATTTTAATTTCTTTAGTTCCAATTACTGAATCCACACAGAAATTAATGTAGCTGGTTATAGTGTAATTTAATAATTCATAATCGTTCTGACAATCCTGGTCTCTTAAAAACAGATCCCATTCTGTTGCCTCAAGCCGCATTCAGACAGCCAGCGATGTTATCGCTGCTCATCGCCTGCCGCTGGTGGTTGATGTCGCTTGTGGGCGTTTCCACTTCTGGTTGCGTAGTAGTGTGACGTTACCCCATGTTGTAAACAACAAATCAGTGCTCATAGTGCTCCACTTACTTCACTCCCATTGGTAGTCGCTCGTGAAACTCGCTGCTAATTTGCATAAAGTTAAACTTTTCTCAACTTTTGTCGCACGACTCCGTTGCTAATCGCGCCTACTTTCTGTCGCCAACAATCACGTTCGCTCGTGTCGCCGGAAGTCGCCCAGTTTCCATTGAAATGAATGAGATCGCGTTGCTCTGCTACTGCTTGTCGTTGGCTGTCTGAATGGGGTGTCAAAACAGCCCCTCAGCATGTCCATCGAGCTGTCTGTCCGGACCTGACAGTGAAATACAGTAGGTGTAGCCCTTTTCAGTGATTAGCGGTAATTTGGAAGGAGATGAATGACATTGTGATCTGATATCCAGAGGTGGGGGGACCAGGAAGCGTAAGCACCTTCCACATTTCCATAACAAAATCTAGAGTTCTGTTCAGTCTTGCCGTACATGTAACATATTGTTCCAGATTTGGCAGGTGAACAGAGACAACACGTGTTAAAATCTCCCAGAAGGAAGACAGGGTCATCAACTTAGTGACGCAGGGCCTTGTTATAACTAGCCAGCTGTGCTGTCTGCCGCGAGTTTAAAGTCTGGACCCGACACATATACCAAAATACTGTTATCTGGCCAAATTCATGGGGCAAATAATGTGGCCTGAAACAGTAATTAGTTCATAATGAGTGGTACATTTAGTGTCACGTACCGTGATGTTATATGCCCAGCTGGAGTTTATAAACATGCACAGTCCACCTCCAATATGCTTTGCTGTCTGTGTTACGTCCCGGTCGTAGCGAACTAGAGAATATCCATCCAAATTGATTTTATTAACATCCTTGTTCAGCCATGTCTCTGTAAAACAGATCAGGTTGGCCCTGCTGAAGTCCCTGTCAGTCTTAATAAGTGCAGAAAGTTCATGCGTTTTGTTTGCTAAATCCGCCACTGAGTATTACACACTGGTGCAATAAATTCGAAAAACAATACATTCAAAACTGGTATGTTGCTTGTGGCTCTCCCGCTCAAAAACCTTTTCAGATGACTAAAAAAGCAGCCCAGTCTCCTGAAGATGCGTATAAATAGCACAAAGTGTAAAACTCGTGCAATACATACGCCAAATTCTACTTTGGCGTGCATATGATACGCCAGTCCTTCCCACTTACTTAAACGGTGCATCTTTTTTTGTCATTTTACTTATTGGTTTCTCAATTTTTTTGCTCTTTTTTTACCATTTTCGCGTGGGCTTAGGGTTAGAACAACTTTTAGTTATATAAAAATGACATCCTAACCCAAACCCCAACTCCAAGTGACCATGGCTTAAATATGGACAAAAACATGGAGAAACCTGTATATTAAATAACCTCATTAAGCAAATCTAAAATCTAACCCTAAACCCAAGCGAAAATGGTTTAAAAAACAGAAAAAATTGAGAAACCAATAAATAAAACGACAGAAAAGATGCACTGTTTAAATGAATGGGAAGGACTGGTGTATCATATGCAAGCCAAAGTGGAATTTGGCGTATGTATTGCACGAGTTTTACACTTCGTGCTATTTATACGCATCCTCAGGAGACTGGGTAGAAAAAAGACACAGTCAATGTATGCATTAGCACATTTTAAATCATTTATGTGCTACACAGCACCAGAGTCCTGCAACGGACCCGCGGGTACCCGCATAAAAGTGTCTCAAACGGGTGGATTGTGACATTCCTAAAATTCATTAACTCCGCGCGGGCGGGTAGTAGTGCAAATAAAAATATGTGCAAAATTTGTATGTCTAAGGATGTGCACACCAAACTTTTAAACACGGCTGTTTTTACAGCCCAGCGCTTATAGCTGTGATACTAAAGCTGTGAGCTGGTTGGTTGTTGTGATACTTGTCCCGCCCCTTCTCCACTGTGATTGGATGGCCGTGTGAGAACTGACATTGACGAGCGGAGCATTTCACCCAAACTTGAATCTCTTTCAACTCTTGACGCTCAGCGCCGAGCGCGGAAAAACCGCTGACCGGCGGTTTATTTGAAAAACAGTGAAGAAATTTATTTTAATCCTAATCTACATGAATATCAGTTTACCATTATATCTACATGATGAATATGTGAGTTTATGCAATGTGTGTCCGAGCGGGAGTAATTATGAGTTTATATGGACGCAAACTAATATTATGTCGGAGTGCACTGCTTGTTTAGCAAGTAAACATGCTGCACAGTGTTTTGTACATGAGTATGTAAGAGCTTTCTTTGAATTTTCAGCGCAATTGATGAAACAGGATCGCGCAACTTTCACACGCTTTCAAAACGAAACTACGGAGATCAGTCGCTTAGTTTTATCAACGAAAGGCTAAAAATAGCGCTGTTCACCGAATGTTCATTCCAGAAGTCAAAAAAGACGTAAAACTTGTGTTTAATACCTCAGATTAGATAAATGGGCGGAGAGAAGGCGGTCGCGTGTGGCTGTTCGAACGCATTCAACCACATGTGCGTTCCGCAACTCCAAAGCGATCCGATCGAAAGTGGTTTCGACCACCTCTGGATGTGGTTGAAAGTGGTCGAAAGTGGACGAGCTCAAAACGTTTTGAACACCGTTTACACCTGGCATTAACGTCGTCCACTTGTGATCCGATCGACGAAAACACATGTTAATGCCAAGTGTAAACAGCCTCAGAGTATAATGAATAGCCTAGAGTCAAATAGGTCAAGGGACGGAGACACTGGTCTGAGGAATGTCATGTGGTTCTTCAAATTACAAGCCTAAACAGCAACATATTGTTTTAAGCATGGAGGGAAACCTATATATTTACCAAGCCCTGGCTTAGAGGGCCAGACTGACTTTGGAGGATCCTCCCAGGACCACACTCTGGTTCTGGGGGGATTCACCAGGGCGGACTCAGCTTTTTATTTGACCAGAAAATAAAAGTCTATCTCTTGAAATCAAAACCTGCTAAGACGGAAGATTGTTTCATTTGAGGAAAAGGAAAACCACAACAACGGCCGCGGGGGTAAAAGCTTTGGTGTGCACGCCCTAATTACCATTACACGCGGAACATATGACACTTGACCCATCACGTCACCACCACTACAGTGTGCGACCTTTGTTGATTCTTCTCGTAGCCTAGTTGGAGCGAGCGTTGCAGGACTCTGACATAAAGTTTTGCTGTTGATAGCTGGAAGCTCACTCAAAAAAATTGTTTGTTCATTCAACATAATTGAATTAAGGAAAACTTTTCCACGAAATTAGTTTTGGCTTGTACAACAAGAATAAAATAAGTTAATTTAATCAAATAATTTTTTTGTTGCACCAACTTAATAAATATATTTTCATTGGTCATAAAAATATCTTGTTCAATAAGCTTAATTCAGTTAAGGAAAACCTTTCCACGCAATTAATTCTGGTCTGTTCAACAAACACAAAACAAGTTCATTCAAGCAAAAAAGTCTAGTTAAACCAATTGTCAGTTTCTATATAATACTAATTAGCATAAGCACATGTTAGCATGCTAATAACACATTGGATGAACATGTGAGAAGAGATTGATCTTCAAACAGGCATTAACACAGTTAAAGAAGTCCCTTCGTCACATCCATAACCTAACCACAAGCACCACTCTTCTGCACGATGGTAACCAAACAATTTGTAAAAATATAACAGAAACTCTTCTAAATCAATAAGATAAACCAACATTAAACACTATAAAGTCTTTCTCTTTACCTAAAAATGCATAAAATAACACTTAATTAAAAAAAATACTCTCCAAAGGCAGTTGCATGCAAAGCATGCTGGGAAATACAGATTCATGGCCCAGTAAGTAATAGCGACCAAAATCATTTATGTGGTACCAATATAAAATTATTAAGTTCAAGTATTTTTTTTTTAAATTTAAGCAGATTGAACATTATAAAAATAGGTTGAGACAAAAAAAAAATAAAAAAATGTGTTGTATTAACTTGTTTCATTTAAGTTAATTAGACAAGGTGCAAAAATATTTTTTTTGAGTGCTGAACGTCTTCTCTTAGAAAGCATTTCGAGACAAGACTTAGAAGCACAGCAGGGGTTGTGTAGGTAGGTTGTTCTTTTTCTTAGTTTATTTATTAATATGTCTATTTGTGTATAGTTATCAGGTTCCATTTGTGCCGATAGGCTACTTAAATGGCACAAAACAGAGCACACTTTAGACTTTAGAACAGAGTTTCATTAGCCTATTCATGACGCTGTTGTGATGTTGAGAGAGGTACGAGATAAAAAATAAAGCACTTTAATTGGATTGAATTTAGCGTGTGTAATTTTTGCGGGTACGGGTCGGGTAACGGGCCAAATATTAACGGGTCCGGGCGGGTGCAGATTTAATTTTGATATTATCACGGGTGACGGGTCAGATCTGGTGCTGAACTTTGCGGGTACGGAATTATTCCTCCTCAACATCCCGTCTTTCTTCTGGGTCAGGGCAGCGAATCTCGTCCACATCACAGACTATATTGGTCCTAGCCAAACAGCGAGGGTCAGATCCTCTTGCCTGATCCACCCCTGGCATTCATCTACTGATATGTCTATCTGTATGCAAGGCAATTTGATGCATTTCTTTATTCCAGTAGCAACAGTGTATGCACACTAAAGTTACTGTACAGAGCAGTCTTACTGTAAGTACATCTATCTGTTTTACTCCCTGGAGGTTCTGAAGATGGAGGCAACAGTGAAGCGACTCAAATTAGGCTTTACTCGTTGGTCAGCCTTCCTCATAATCATACCATGGACAAGGACATGGTCAGCTTGAGTGGCCCGCCTTTCATCTGAGACTGCTTGTCATCTTGCCCTTCGTCTCCCTCCTCCTCTTTCACCACGTCCTCCTCCTCTTTCTCCTCCGTCACCATGTCTTTTTTCTCCTCTTTCACCACGTCTTTCACCAAGTCCTCCTCCTGTTCATCCTCCTCCTTCATCATGTCCTCTCCCTTCTCCTTGACCACATCCTCCTCCTCTTCCTCCTCCTTTGCCACGTCTTCCTTCTTTCCCTTCTCCTCTGCCTCCTCCTCTCCCTCCTCATCTTCCTCCTCCTTCACCTCGACCTATTCCTTCATTTCTCTGTTGATCTATTGTTCCAAAGCTCAGCAAACTTTTTCAGGCTCTTTTATCTCTCTATTGAAAGATCTAATTGATATGTGTTCAATTTGGACTGAGTGTTTCCACCTTGGTAATTGTTTGCTAATTGAGCCTAAGCTGTGCTGACTTGAGTGAACAGTTTTGAATGCTAGTGCTTTCTATATGAGATGGTGTAAGCACTGAAAATGTAGGGATTTGTGTGTAGAGTTTTGAAGTAAAAGTTCACCAAATCTGACTCGTGTGTTAAAGCAGGGGAGTAGTGTTTATTGTTCAGCAAAATTATTGTGCTTCTTGAAAAATGGCGTTATGGTTTTGAAATTTTAGTTCAAAAGCCTGGTTATAGTGTTTAAGCAATTGAGAAAAACTGTAATAAGCTGAATGAGGGGTACCTGAGACTGGGGCTGATGATCGCAAACCTTCCACCGCCATGCAGAGAAAAACTGTTTGGTAGGGTTTAGAAATGAAGAGTATGGTGGAAGGTATAGTACTGTCAACTGTGGATGGTGTTGAAACCAGTTTTGGACCAAAGCAGAGCGGTGGAATTACACATTATCCCAGATGACAGTGTATTGTATCTGGTGCATTTCATACCTGCTGTGAAAATGTGGTGCAATCGGTCGAATTTTGGCATGTTGGAGGAGAACCCCATGCTGTGAAATGGCAGTGCAAAAGGTGATGTTACCCCCACGCTGCCCTGGGACATTGATTATAGCCCAGTGGCCAATGATATTTCTGCCTCTCCTTCTTGCTTTTGTGATTTTGAACCCCATCTCATCAATGTACATGAATTCATGCAGGACCTGCTGCATTTTTATAGTGCTTACACCTGATTGGTGTGTCTACAATTTAGCAATAATTGCTTGTGTTTAACAGATTGGCTCATAAGTGTGGTCATTTGACTGCTTTGGAATTGCAAGGAAGTGGCATCCTGATATACTTCTGTGTCTGATGTATACAAGTGTTTTTAGTGTTTTGCAAATCATGGTCTGTAATGTTTTGCAAATAGCGTGAAGCTTACAATGTGCTTACAGTTGTGCAAATCTAGCCTTGTGTTTTGCTCTTTGAGTGTAAGGCTTTGCTAATTATGGGAAAAGTTAAATTTTAGTGTGTAAGCAATCGTAAAAAACTGTAAGCATGAGTTCATGCTTATTAGTGCACCCTTATTGTAAAATGTTACCAAACAGCTCTGCTCATGTGACAATTTGCACTATCCATGAGACACTGCATATATAATTGAATATATGCAGACCCTAAATTTAATTGAGACCCTTTATTATTTTCACATTAGCAGTATATGGACTAAAACAACATTCGGTAGCATTTTTAGAGCTTCATTAATGTAAACCTTCTTAATGTAAACCTCCACCGACCACTATTGTGATCGGTGGGGTTAAATGTGCCATTGTTACTTCTATATCCCTATTCGGACAGGATTAGTTTTACAGGGGTAGATGGTGTAATGTAAATTTACAACAGGATATCTGTAATATTGATGGTCAATTCACACGAAATTAGAACTCTCAGTAAAACAATCAGAAGTGGGAGCGGTAACTAGATTACACAGCTGTCACCTCCCTCGTTGTCATGTGCACATTACCTTGCTTCCTGAAATCACATGTGCAAACACACAACATGTTGCAGACAAGAAAAACTCGAAATCTGACCAGAGAGAAAACACTGTGTTTAATTGGTTTGGGGAAAACCGCAGTTTCAGGAACAGTTCCGTGTCCCTGAGAAGGGATTTTTACCTTTTTTAAAGTCTGTATCATGGTATTCAGGAACTGACTTGCCACTGACTTGTTCCTCCACCTAGAACGCAAATGAATGCTTCTTTAAGCGATTAAAAAAAAGTGCAACATTACAGGAAATGACAACATTTATGTGTATATTTACAGCTGGTCTATTCACACAGGATTAGTATTCGCTGAGGTAATTTCTCAGTTTTACATAAGGTCTGTAATGATTACCGACATGGAGCATTTGGATGGGACTAAAATTACTCTGATAAAACTCTGATAAAAATTGATTTACCCCACCTCCCTATGTAAACCTAATCTACTTTAGCTGTGAAAAATGATTTAGAAAAGACTTTAGAAAGTAATCAGTGTAGCTTGCAGCCCCCTCTGCTGGTTAAAAATTATCATGATTGGTCTGGTCTAATACTACGTAGACTAAACGTTGATCTGGCTTTTTCAGTGTATTTGCTGGTTGTTTTGGACGTGCTGAAAACTGGGATTTCCGGGGATAGCTCCAGTCGGGGACAGAACACCCAAAAACAGGACTGTCCCTGGAAAACGAGGAAGTCTTGTCACCTTACTAATTATGATAATGTGCATAATCTGTGCAGGAAGGATGCGTCCAGGGCTTGCTCCGGCACAGCTTGAGACTTCCGGGGTTTAAAAATGGTTTTATGGGCCCTATCTCCTATCTAGTGCACTACATTTGGTGTACGGCATTTTGTCATGGTGCCCAAAACCTGAGTGAACGACATCATTCCCTACATTCGTTCACTACTTTTTACCCACAATGCACTCTGACTTTGAGGGTACAGGGCTGCATCCGAAACTGCCTACTTCCATATAGTAGGCGAAAAGCAGTAGGCAAGATCTTGGATTATTTGGCTTTTCAAAGCTCATCATAAAGTAGCTGTCATAGGCAACAGGTCAGCAAGCTTAAACCTGCTTGGGAGAAGTGGCGTATTTACCTTATGGGGGTCCTAAAAGCAAAGTCCAATAAATGGGGCCCCCCATGCCCCAACATTGCCTAAGGTCTTTCATTTGAATTGCACAACAGTAATATTGAGTAATATTGAGAATTTGAGAATTAAGTTAGACATATATGTTACCAAATGGACCTCTGTCCAAATATTCAAAAGTGCAATAAGCCCGCACCAGAGGTTACATTTAATGAAGAATTAAACGCTGTAATAATACACGGTTTCTTTTATTAGAAAGATTAAAACAAGCAATTATCTTGTTTGTGGTATTAGTGTTTGACTTATAAATAAACAAACATTACATGTATACACACTCAAATGGCTGCAACCAAAGTAACGGGCCTAGTCATTGATGGTTAGTCTTTAAATGAAATCTAGTCACTCTCAGCAGTGTTTTTATAATCACATCTATCAAATCACAAACCGCTTTCAGTGTTCACAAACAAATCCACACTGGTATTAATCACTACAACACACCACTAGCCAGACAAAGAAATAACAAAAAGAAAAATAAACAAACAAACAAAACCAAATTACATCAAAAACACAATACAAAAAAATACAAACAATTTAAACACTTTACATTTTATAATTACTGTGAAAAACAGTGGCCATTCCACCACAAGCTGGCAAGTAAGTGTCACGGACAGTGATGGTACTAACAGCGTTATAAATAAACGGCGTTACTAACAGCGTTATTTTTTTCAGTAACGAGTAATCAAATAAAAGACTGTTTCCCCCATTATAATGCTGTTACTGTTATTGACAATAAATGCTTCGCGTTACTATAATTAATCTCACTAAAGCGATTTTCACCAGAGTAGGTTCTCTCATCCAGACAGGCAATGTTTTTCTCTTGTGTGTGTGTATGTGTTGGGGGCTGAGAGACACATAACTGATGCTGATTGGTGTGTGTGTGTGTGTGTGTGTGTGTGTGTGTGTGTGTGTGTATGTGTGTGTGTGTGTTAGAAGGGGTGGGACAACCACATAACCAATGGTGATTGGTTTAATTTCAATCTTTAGCCAACCAGAGGCAGGCAGAGTTAACACACAAACACATGCACACAGTCTGGGAAGTGCAGTGCAGTGTTGCCAACTTTGTGACTTTGTCACTAGATTTAGCAACTTTCTAAACCCCTTTAGCGACTTTATTTCCAAAAAGAGTCTAGGACAAATCTAGCGATCTTTTCTGGCGTGGTTGGAGACTGACGCGAGAGCATGTATCACTCTCTCTTCACAACGAACAGCCCGGTCCTCGCGCTGCAGTCCGTCTGAGTCCCACACCCGCAATGACAGAGCGATGACAAGTACAACAAACTCAAAGGTAGCAGTCGCAAACACAAAGTATAATAAGCACTACTTTTCCATCGTTGAGGTGAAACGCAAGAATGTTTATGTAATGTGCAACTTATGCAGAGTATGAAAGTACATCTTCACGTCTGTAATTCTGATCTAATAAAGCACCCCACATCATCACATGCTGCCACCCCTTACGAAAATTAACCAGGGTTTTTTTGTGGTAAAAGTGCAGTAACCATGTTTTTTTGGCGTATTGATTGCTATCAGCAAAACCATGGTTTTACTACAGTAACCATGGTGAATTATGGTTATTTTGTGGTAACTATGGTTTTACTGCAGTAACCATGTTTTTTGGTTTTAACTGTAATAAACCCATGGTTACTTTTCGTAAGGGACAAAGTTAGTGGTTTCTCTAGTGTCTAATTCATTCATTTAACAAATTTTATATTGGGTGCATCCAAGTTATTTGAAATATTTGAACTTTTTTAAGTAACGCAATAGTTACTTTGCCTGGTAATTAGTTACTTTTATAATGATGTAACGCAGTTACTAACTCAGTTACTATTTTTGAGGAGTAACTAATAACTATAACTAATTGCTTTTTTAAAGTAACGTTGCCAACACTGGACTTAAGATGGCGGAACTTAAAATGGCAAGGAATAGTTCCGCTTGGATGAGTGTCCGTGAAACACCCCGCTACTTCCGGTAACTCCGGGCAACCAGATTTGGGGCTTTATTGTGTGCAGGTGCGCAAACGAACGTGGCGAGTTGCAATTGAGCGATTCTATGGAGAGGTGGAGTATAAATAGAGCATTGAAGGAGCAGGAAGAGGCGGTTGATATTCTGGTCAAGATTGGAGGCGAGACGGAGTGACTAGTGGGCTTGGAGAGGCGTAGTTTGAGGATTTTGCAGACTGGGCAGCATACACATGGAAGATTGAACCAACGGAAGAACCAAACGTTCTTGTCATGATATTTGTGTTCACATCCACTGCTTAACTTGCAAGATCGTGCACATCGGAGAAGTCTCTGTAATAGGTGCTAGAAGGAAAGAAGGAGGATGTTTTGACTGCCTTATGTGCACTGGACTTTTGGAGAAGAAAGGAAAGCATCGAGTGTCAACAAGCCACGGCCACAGTGTGTTGCGGCCCCACCTGTGGAAAGGAGTGGTGGGTGAGCCAAAGACAACTGAAGTGAAGAAGTGTGGATTACTAGTTGTGGGTTGGACGTCCCATCTAGCCATCCTTTGCGCCAGCCCTTTTCCCATTTGTTCAGGATCAACTCCCAGACCAATGTGGTGGTGTGACCCTAATTCACAGTGAGTGTGTGGAGTGCATTGGGTGAGTCTTCCTGTTTGATGTGTGTACACTTGAGAGGATTGTAGTGTGGTGCTGTGTCAATGTTGTTAGCACTCGCCCCCTAGGCCGAAGACGAGAACCTTGGATGAATGAGAGTGAGCTGGTGTTGGTGGACGACTGATACTACTATACATACCCGGACGGTGACTCGTAATTCATTCTCCCATCTGGTGGTGACAGGTAATCTGTAAGAAGAAAGGATTTGTTGTGAGTAGCGTGTGGAGTACTGATGGAGTAGGAATTCGGATCGGCTGCTGTGTGGAAAGGTGGATGTGCTGTATTGTGTACGATCATACACTGTTTGAGTGTTTACAGATGCCCGCCCCTGTCTAGATCTCTGGTCACGCTGTGGAAGAGAGGAGAGGGAAGCGATAGGCTGACTCGAACAGTACATCCCCGGTGTGGTGCTTCAATTCCTACTACCCACCCATTGTGATCTCATCTGTGGCCGTGCCAGGCCCCACGTGCAACAGCCCTGTCCTGTACCTCCACCTGCTCTATTGCGCCAAGTCAAGCAGTGATGTATCTTTTCTTACCTGTTCACTGAAGTAGCCTATTGCTAAAGAAACTCCATGTGTCTGTTTGCTGCCAGTCTGTAGGTTTGAGCCAAGGGCTCTGTGTCAATGTAGGACTGTGTCACTACGTGCTGGAAGTCCACGTCTGAGTGTTTTCTCCCGAAATCCGTCCTAGTGAGGAGGAGCAGAAGTCATGTGTGTACTTGCGTTCTCTCTTGTCATCGAAGCCCCCAGAGCCAAAGCTGTACCTCCGCTACCTTTGGGCTGGTGAGTCACGCCTGTTTAAAGCTACAGGGTATCCCCCCTTGCCTATTTACTGTACGCCCCAAAGCCAAGAGCCCAGTGCACTTACCCTCCATACTCACCTGCATGACCAAGGCTACGAGCCCAGTGTATTTGCTTTGCATATTCGCCATACGCCCCAAAGCCAAGAGCCCAGGGTACTTATCGTTCATACTTACCTGCATGCCCAAAACCAAGAGGCCAGCGTACTTACCATATACACCTACCTGTACGCCCCAAAAGTTCAGAGTCCAGTGTACTTACTTTGCCTATTCCCTGTACGCCCCAAAGCCAAGAGCCCAGTGTACATACCCTTCATACTCACCTGTACGTCCAAAGCCACGAGCCCAGTGTACTTACCCTTTATACTCACCTGTATGTCCAAAGCTACGAGCCCACTGGATTTGCCCTACATACTCACAGTACGCCCAAAAGTCAAGAGTTCAGTGTACCTGCCCTCTATGTTCACCGGTACGTCTAAAGCCAAGAGGCCAGCGTACTTACCCTATACACCTACCTGTACACCCCAAAAGTTCAGAGTCCAGTGTACTTACTTTGCCTATTCCCTGTACGCCCCAAAGACGAGAGCCCAGTGTACCTACCATTCATACTCACCTGTACGTCCAAAGCCACGAGCCCAGTGTACTTTCCCTTTATACTCACCTGTACGTCCAAAGCTACGAGGCCACTGGATTTACAGTACGCCCTAAAGTCAAGAGTTCAGTGTACCTGCCCTCTACGTTCACCGGTACGTCTAAAGCCACCAGCCAGTGTATCTGCCCTACATACTCACCGTATGCCCTAAAAGCTAAGAGTTCAGTGTACCTGCCCTCTACGTTCACCGGTACGTCCAAAGCTACGAGCCAGTGTATTTGCCCTACATACTCACTGTACGCCCTAAAGTTAAGAGCCCAGTTTACTTACCCTTCTCACATACCTGTACGTCCAAAACCAAGAGCCCAGTGCACTTCCCCTCTATCTTGGTCTGAGCCCAAAGTCAGGAGTCCAGTATACTTACCATACATATTTACCTGCACATCCAAGTCCAGAGTCCAGTGAACTGACCCATATACTTGCCTGCACGCTTGCAGCCAAGTGTCAACGCATTACCCTGTGGGATTCGTCTGGACGCCTTAAAACTGAGCGCCTAGCTTCTTGTACCTCCTGACATTACCTGAATACTAACCTGTGTACCTTCTAGGCCCTCTAGCTTGACCTCTGGGACACCTGTGGATTCTCTAGACATCTCAACTGGAAGGCCATGTGCAACATATCCGTCAAGGTTGCCAATTCAGGTACTTGCCCCCATACTTACCTCCGTACTTACCTGTGTTGACTCCCTCTGCCCAGGACGGAAGTGGAGAGGCACGGCTAAATCGTGCTGGAAATACCAGGGACCAGCATAGGAATATACACCGTCAAGTCACGTGTGGACGCCACTGAAATGGAAGACAGAGTGACCTACCTCCCCGTCCCCGTGAGAGTCCAAGGCGACTCTGGTGGTCAATGCTCTCTTTGGCTCCGAGAGCTATAGTTTTAGTTACCCCTTTCCCCATCATCTTTTAAATAATTTAATAAAGTTTGTTTTAAATTGCACTTACTCTCTCGTGTGTCTGGTCATTGGGGTATTTTGGGACCTTCTCGAGGTGGAAATTAGGGAGGGGCGAGACTCACGACATTGGTGGTCCGCTCCGGCCTGTGACATAAGTCAACTCTTAATTCTTGTCCATTACATTGGCAATGCAGCATCACAAACAGCCATTTGCAGAAGTTTAATATAGAGTCTTGTAAACTTTAATTATTTAATTATTTTCTCCTCTCTCTCCAAAACATAATCCGAGCCTCACATGCAGTGGATAAGTAGAGAGGAAAATGCACAATAGAGAGCTACCCCAACAGCACCGTATCACTGCTGCTTTACAGAGTCTATATCCAGACATCACACAACATAAAACATCCAGGACAAATCGGTGGCATAAAGTCTTACAAGGTTTCGTGATATAGTCAGGTAATTTTTTTATTCTTTTTTTGTGATTGTATAACGAATTCCTGTTTTCGTGTGATTATCACGTATTGGTTACTCAACTGCTTTTTCCTATTTTTAAAGCATTGTCACTTCGGTTTATGGTTATATTTGGTGCTTGCATTAGAATGTTACTTTATATATTAGTTTAAACTTTCTAAATTAATTTTTTATATGTCGCCTGGCGTTAGGGTAAGAGTTTGGGTAGGGTAGGGGTGTCCTTTCATGTAAATCTAAACCTAAACCGAAGCAACAATGGTAAGAAAATTGGTTTTTCACATCCCTTTCGAAAATCTTACACCGATCGCTTATAAAAGTCAGAGCACACCTCTCCTTAATAAAACAGTTGATTTGCGCCAACATTCATGGGTCTATGACAAACCGTGCAGGACGAGTTAAACTGAAAAAGATGACAATGAAGACAACAAGAAATAATATCCCTGATATTCACATTGTAGGACAGTATATAACACAATCTTGTCTACCCATGGATGATTTTTTTCCTTTCTGGAACTAACTGACACTGATTCAGATTTTCCATTGAACTGGAACAAACCAAATCTGAGCTCAGCAACGTGGATTGAATGTACCAATGGTTGATCATTGAGCAAACTATACACTTACACTAATAAGTCACACACATTTATTGTAGTTGTTTATTTCATTCATTGTTTGGATAATACATCGCTGCAAAAGATGCTTTCCAACAGCTGTTTTAGCATTCGTTGTTAACTTGTGGACTTTTTTTCCAAACGCCTCACACTGGTACATTCTTCCGCTGAGAGCTTGAATAATAGACACTCCAGCCCAGGTAGTCTTTGTAAACAAAAGTTTAATGCATTTCAGGAAGGATTGTTCCAGTGCACCATTAAACCCATTGTAAAGGTGGGAGGTGAAACACAAACACCGGAAAATTCTCGAGGCAGCCTCATATGTCGAAATTTCAGTCAAAACCGTTCTATTTCATCATAAACAATCTGAAAACAGGGCTTTAAGTGTAAAATACCCAACTTGTCCTTTAACTTATCTAACTGTACTGTACTGTAAATCAACTAAGACTAGTGTTTCTCCACACTTATGGAGCCTAGTGGTTAAAGAGTTGGGCTTGTAACCCGAGAGTTGCCGGTTTGAGTCTCACGGCCAGCAAAGCACCATACCCTAATTGCTCCATGGGTTAGCTGCCTTTTCCTCCGAGTGTGTGTTCATGTTCATGACGTGCGCTTTTACTACTCACTGTATGAGTTAAGTGCAGAGGTCATATCTTGAGTATGCGTTGCATACTTGACAAGCTTGTCATTTTCATTCTCATTTAAGATGAACTTGTGATCTTTAAAATGGTGGCACTTCCTGTTCAGCTTTAGTTTTACTGCTGTTCAATGAATCTATGAAACAAGGCTGACTCGTTTCTTAACCTCAAAATCGATACTAGACTGAACTAGTTGCAGATCAGATATGTGGCATTTCTTGAATTACCTGCTTTCATGACATATAGAAATCTCTCCACAGCTAACAGAAACATAAAAATTTAAACACAAATGCTAATATTTTTATTTCTAAATGTGACTCCAGAAATCAACATGCAGAGATTTTTTAGAATTGGTAGTATTGTAGTATTGTAGTTATAATGACAATTAATCATTTTAGTGTACACTCATAAAAAAATGAAATGCTGGGATTACATAAAAATTAACTGAAAAAAAAACTTGGACACCAGTTGCACATGACTGAATTAAGTTTTCTTAAAATTAAACTAACATGAATTAAAATTAATTTCATTTTAAGAAAACTTGATTCAATCATGTTGAACTGGTTAACATAATATAACTGCAAAAAATTATTTTCAAGAAAAAAAAATCTTAGTATTTTTGTCGTGTTTTCAGTAAAAATATAAAAAAATTCTTAAATTAAGATGCTTTTTCTTCATGAGCAAAATGACCCAAGAAAATAAGTCTAGTTTTTAGACCAAAAATATCAAATTTAAGTGATTTTGTACATAAAACAAGCAAAAAAAAAAAAATCTGCCAACGGAGTAAGCAAAAATCTTAAACACTAAATTTAAGAAAAATTAGCTTACCCCATTGGCATTTTTTTTTTTTTGCTTATTTTAGGCACAGAATCACTTAAATTTGATATTTTTACTGAAAACAAGAAAAAAATACTACAAATTTTTTTCTTGAAAATTATTTTTTGCAGTGTAGATCCAACAACTTTCAACAATTTTATTCAATCATGTGCAACCGGAGATTTTTTTTCAGTGTTGTTTCAACAGGTTCAACAGGTTGTTCCACAAAATTCATTTAAGTAATCTCAACAAACAATAATTTAGTACAACTACAAAATTTTAAATAATGCCATAAACTCCACCACCTTTAAACAGAATCACCCGTTTAATAACTTCATAACACAGAATCAATCAATCAATCAATCAATCAATCAATCAATCAATCAATCAATCAATCAATCAATCAATCAATCAATCAATCAATCATTCAATCAATCAATCAACCAATCAACCAATCAATCAATCAATCAATCAAACATATTGCAGATGCTCAAGATAACTTCATCACATAGACCAAGGATGGGGAAGCCTGGGTCCTGGAGGGCCACTGTCCTGCAGAGTTTCATTCCAACCGTAATCAAACTCACCTGAATTTCATTTCCAAGTAATCCTGAAGACTTTAATTTGAATTTTCAGGTGTGCTTGATTAGGGTTGGAAGTAAACTCTCCAGGACAGTGGCCCTCCAGGACCCACGGTTCCCCACCCCTGATATAGACCTTTTGGTTACACTTTATTTTAAGGCGTCACTGTTAAATTATAATTATATATTTAAGTACCAAGTAATAATCATCAACAACATGTACTTACTGTAGGGTTGGTTGTTAGGAATAGGGTTTAGTTTAGGGTTAGTTGCATGTAATTATGCATAATTAACAGTTATAACTATAATAATTACATGTCACATGTGTTACAAAGACACTGTAAAATAAAGTGTAACCGACCTTTTTATTACAGCTTATTAAACACATCACAAACATATTTGAAATGAAACGTTACTGTCACATACACAGTTACATTTCAAATCATTCCTTTGTTTGTTTGTTTGTTTTTGTTCTAAAAATATATGAGAACCAGTTAATTGACTCATACACTGCAAAAATATGTATGTCTTACATAGTATCATTGTCTTGCTTTCCAGTAAAAATATCTAAGAATTCTTAAATTGAGATACATTTAGCTGATAAGCAAAGTGGCTTAAGATTTTAAGTCTTGTTTACTGAATTAAATTGTGAAAATACAAGAGTATTTTTTACTTAAAACTTTACTTAAAAATTTTGTTGAAACTGATTATATAAAAATATTTAAGTGAACCAACTTTTTAAAATAAAAAAATTTAAGTAAGGGAAAAATAAAAAAATTCAGTTAACCAAAACTTAAAAGTTTATGTTTCATTTTATTTAAAATTTAAGCACACTACACTGCAAAAAATGATTTTTTAAAGGAAAAATGTTTTTAGTATTTTTGTCTTGTTTTCAGTAAACATATCTAAAAATTCTTAAATTAAGATGCTTTTTCTTGCACAAAACAATTTTTTTTTATGTGGGAGGAGTGACAGTTGACAAATCACAGACGATCATGTATCAGGGTGTTAATATATAAGCAGTGTTCAGTTACTCTTTGACAGATGAGAAGACTTTTGCTGAAGGTGAGTAAATTTGACTTTATGTCTTTTATAGTCATCACAGTAGACACTGATAGAGACACATTGATGCATGAATATTTATACAAATATGTTACTATTTAAATGAATATTAATGATTAATCAATTTAAATAATAATTTAACCAGCAGTGAAATAAATGTGATTTGATAAATCTATAAAATGAATCTTCTTAAATAAACCAAGGTTTTGACAGACAAGTGTATTCTAATGCCTGCAATCCAACGGCGTGGAAATCTGAGTTTAACTACAAACTTTTTTATTTAATACATTTAGACAGGACATAATTTGATGATATTAATATAAACACACTGTAATATCAATATACTATGATTTGGGACATAAAAATATAATTTAAGATACTATTTAGAATAATGCTTATAAAAAATTAAACTAACAGCACTGAAAAAAAATTATCTTTCTATCTGTTGAATTGATGATCATGAATGCACTGTAGAGCAACAAATATGCCAAAATTATCACAGAAAATATTACACCTTAAAAAATTCTGTAGAAATTGCAGTATTACTGGCAACAGTTTGTTCAAAGTTAAATGAACATGAAACATTTTGTGTTTATCTTCTACAGTAAGTTACTGGCAAGCAGCTGCATAATTACAGCAAATTTTTACAGTGCCTTTTATTAAGAATTTATGGCTTGAAAGAAATTACACGCAGCACACAAATGCAAAATTCATATTCTCAAAGGCATTTGTCCTGTCTTTGATAAACAATCTTTGTTTCTCCTAATCTTTTATGATCCTTTAGTTCTGAAAAAAGTGACAACTTGGCGACTGCAAAGAAAATGTCAGCAACAGGAACTGCACGATAGAGATCGACAACAAGAGCAAGAACTACGACCTCATCAACCCACAGTAAGAAGAAAAATTATGTCCGTGCATTTATGGATACATTTTCATTTGTTTTGTCTTTTAGATTATTTAAAACTTCCACTGAGAATAAACCAAGCTATTCTGATGCTTCCAAGTACCCTTAAAATAAGCAAATGTGTTATAAGAAAAATCCTGTTACCTTATAAAATAAAATTACAAAATGAAACTGAATGAAAGCTGTACTTCACTGTAACTTTATTAAAACATTATCCACTAACTGTAAACTTCTCTCAGATTCTACATGTACCGTGGGTACTGCAGCCAATATCCTCAGGAAACAATCTACTCCCAAAACAATGGGATCTGTGCATTCACGAAGACTCCAAACACTGCCTGCGGTTCCATAGGCGTCTTGACCTATGACCTCTTCCACAAGACGAACCAGAAAACCATTGATCGCATGGCTCTTCTGTTCTCCGTTCCCTACAACTACGCATCCTACTCTAACATCTATGCAGTCGGGATGTTCACGACAGATTGTAAATGCGATTATGACCTGTACTACAAGATGTATTACGAAACTGGCCCTTTTACCCGTGCAAAGGCAAAGAATGGTGGAATCACCTACAATGCACCAAGACTTAAATTAGAAGCAACTATGTCAAATGAATACCATGCTAACATACCAGTAACCATCACTGACCTAATGTATAAATAACAAAATAAACCGTTGTTAAGGCTAACAGTAACAAAATCATTTATTTTCATTTGCATCCCAGGTGTAGAATTCATGTGTAAAAAATCTAAATGTTATAAAAAAATCATGCAAGTGTGACTTCACTAACATTTATGATGTCATGACTGTAAAATCTAATAAAGAGGCAAAATAGATGAAGCAGATGTGTCTGGAATTACTTAATGCACAGACAGTTGAATTAAAACTGAGCTAAAAATGAAAAAAGTTTAGCCTTAAAAAAGAATTTATTTTCATGAATTCATATGTAAACAAATATAAATGGTACAAAAAGTATGCAGTTGTGACTGTAAAATATAATAGAGGCAAAATAGTTGAAATTTATGGAGGACCACAAGAGTAATGCAAAATGTAATAAAGAACTTGAATTGACAAAGAAATTGACTCCTGTATTGGATAAAGGATCTTTTACATTATTAATTACATAGTGGGAAGTGGTTTAAAGTGCATATCTCAGATTAATTTTTTACAAGATACATATATAATCTTGTATCGAAATACATTACATGATTATGATATTAATTCAATGCATTTAGCAAAACATTCATACCAAACTCACTCTTTATTTTCCTACAAAATAAATTGTTAAATTAAAACTTAAAGTCCGGTCCAAAATCACTGAACTGGATTTCGGTGGAAAATCTGTCACAAACACTGACAAAAATCTGTCAATTTAAGAACTGCATTTATTAAATTAACACAGTAAACATGTATACAATACAACATTACAGGTACAGTAAAATCATTTGGGACATTTATTTTGCAATAGGTCACACATGGTATAACTTAATAAACTATTAAAATTAATTTGGTTTTTATAACACAAAAACAGAAAGTCTTAAAACCTACTAACATAATAAACAAAAACACAACAGGAGTGTTCATGGATAAAAGAAGTGATACAGCATTGACATGAGGGAGAGACTAAATAATGACAGAAAATCTGTTCTTGCTACTATAAGGTAAAGTGTTATTTTAACTTCATGCCATCTTAAAAAGAAAGACGCCATACAAAAATAAGAGTTGAAAACATTTAGACGTTTCATGTTAACAACATTAAAATGAACTCTGCATTGACATTGTGTTCTTTCTTCATTAACTAGTAAGGCTTCACAGATGAATGTCTTTGAGTGTTTAAGATCGTGGATTAAAACACGCTGAAGTTTCTGATGACATTGGAAAAACTCATAACATGAATGTTGTTTATGTTGTTATGTACCATGTACTGTAAGCAGTGGCGGCTCGTGACTGCTCATCCAAAGGGTGCAAATTCAAAAGATGTGTTTGGAGTGTCATGTGTATTGCTTGTGTTTTTAAAATATGTGTTTGTTGCGTCATGTGAACCATGCATCATGTGTTTTGTTAAAATAAGTGCCTGCTGTACACGCGTCAAAACGGTTTGTGATAAAAGAGGTTCTCACATTCACAAAATACACACAAGACACTCCTTTAACGCTAAACTATCATTACGCATGAGATTATGAGAGTATCTGTCAAAAGCGAGAGTCTCTTTTATCATAAACCCTTGAGATGCCTCTGCAGCAGGCACTTATTTTGACGAGACAGGTGATGCACACACGATCACTAGAAGCGCAGAACACATATTTTGAAAAAAAAAAGGAATCACACACATGACGGGCTACATACATGTTGTGACGAACTTCTCATCGAGTGCTCTCAAAAATATAAGTCACTGCATGTAAGAGGTGGATTAACTACAGTGATTCAAGCTGTAGGATCACCGAAAGACTAAAAAATGTTAACGGCAAGATTGTGTATTTCTTGCCAATTATCACCCTTTTACTACTTATACCAACGATGGAAAAAGCACATATAGCAAAATATGTGGGGAAGCATCGATAAAATATGAATGTATTGTATTGCAACAGGTAGAGCTTAACCCTTTTATTCACCAGTGTTTTTTTTAAAGTTCCCTGTCAACATTTTTTTTTTGTTATTTCACAAAATGCCTTCCAGAAAATGTTCTTATAAATATATAAACTGACAATATATCAAATAAAAGAACAGACCTTCTGCTTTCAAACAAACAAATAAACAAAAATCTGAAAAAACTTTCATCCTATCTTCATTTGTTCTCTTTTATCACCTTTCAAATATGGGTAGGTTTCTTCAAAAACTCCATACTTCGAGCAAACAATGTTAATAATTACATTTTCGTTAAGGAGTTTAGTTAGAGATCAGATTCAGAACGATCATTAAAACATGAAAACAATGTCAATGAGTGATGTGTATTTTATATTTTTCTCTTCTTTTTTGTTTCTTATGTTTTATTTGTTGTTGTACTGTGAAGCCAAATACAATTTTCCACTACGTGAATAATCAAGTAAAGTAAACATACAGAGAGTTTTGTATGTTTTAAGATGATGCTTTTCACAGGAGTCAATCCATGGAACGACTATTTGATATTTGAAACAATTTTACACAATTCACTCAAATCCTTCTGTCCCACATAAATTGTTTATTACAATCATACAAATGACATTGTAAGGTGCCACCCACAAGCCCAACGACAGATACAAGTGGAGTGGGTGAAGGGGACTCGTGTTTGTTCCTTCCTCAGCGCTTCTAGAAGAATAATTCCATATCATGATTAAATTAATTTCTTTGATCTCTGTGTTTAAATTATAATCTGACTCCAATTTAATATACTAAGAATTTAGTGCATTATTCCAATTATCTGTTGATCATAATTTAGATGTTTGATTATTTATTAATTCCCATAGTCTTAGTTATTCGTTCATTAGGGACCCGGTATCGCACAGAGCATACGCCGGCCGTTTGCGTATATCTCACGGACACAAAATTGTCAGTCTGATCTTAGTCAGAGGTTACCGGGTAAACTAATATTTTTATGTCTGGCCGCTCCATGCTTGCTCCGATCATAAAAATAATTACTTTAGTTTAGCGCTCATGCAACTTGCTAAGGCAGGTGATAAACATAAATCTGAGAGTTTTAATGAATGTGCCCCATGCTCCATTCGACCATCAAAACCTCAGTGTGATAATATCCTGACACGATAATCTTGCGGTAATACCAGACTCCTTCTAATCTACTAGTCATAATAATTTCTGAAAGAATTAAAATAAATCAATACAATTTCTGAAGAATTCAGATGAATCAAATGTAACAATTTATTATACCAGGCAGGTTTCAGCTTCAAACATAAATTAAACAATATCATACAGAATTTGATTCAAGTCCAATTAATTAAAATGATCAACAGTTACAAAAGTTACAAAGTCATACCTGGCAATAGACACTCTGGCTACAGAGTACTTCCATCATGAATATAATATACCCAAAATGGTGTAAGAAGATTCTGTTAAAGATTTCTCCCATAATGTCTGAATACACACACACAAAGTGTGGGGAAGATTCTTGCTAAAGAATACTTCCCAGAGTCTCTTGCCAAGCCACCTTATATACACAGAATGAGACAAAGAATAATAAAATCTCAAAACAGGATTTGGTTGGTCGGTTCTCGTGACCTGAAGGAGCACCAAATGGGACTGTTAACCATCTGTAATCTAGATCTCCTCATGAGTTGACACCCATCACAGGAGTACAGATTATGTCTTGAGTTTTAAACTTTGATATACTTTCTCTTAGCATTATAGAAATTAGACCTTTTTAACCATCGCACCATGACCTTTAAAACAACACCAAACATGAAGATGAAACCTTTGTAGCATCACAACATATGATATATCCAATGTTACATGTGTTTAGTATATTTCCAGTAACCAAAACCTTAAAGGAGAAGAGAGAGGGGGTGAAATACAGATCAGTTCCTGTGTATCCGTGACCCCTGTGGAGAGAGACAACACGTCTCTCAAAAATAGACACAGAATGTGGTTTTTATTGTTTTATGGTCCAGCTCCAAAACCAAAACTTGTCCACCTGTCCTACGTCTCCTCCCCTGACCATTGGGAAACTGTCAGAGTACCCAAGGGGTCATTTTGGGTGGACTTCTTGGGTCTCCATACGTCCTTTGTAAATGTAACAGTCTTTTCAAGGTGAACACCTGTAATGTTAAACAATGCCTGCAGATATCAAAGCAGGAACTTAACTGTGCTGAACAGGTGTCTGTGATGGACAGAATCTCTGTGGTTCTCGTAGTTAGATAATCTCCCAAATGGATCTGGTTGAAATTTGTTGTACAAAGTCCATTGTGTCAGCCAAACGCATGTGCTCTGTTCATGGAACCTGTCTCCTCTCAACATTTAGAAGCATCTGTCTCTAATGGGGTCCTCCCCTGGATATTTTCCTGACCTTTTGAACAGTCCTCTGTTACCTATTGGCAGAAGGTATTTTTTTGATAGAAAAGTCAGACCTCCGTAGGTGAAGGAATTCCTCACATTGAGAATGCACCACTGTATGAGAGGGAATTAGAATATAATACACATGACCATGAAATGACTGAACACTGACGAACTTGACTTTCCTTGGAAAGAAATAGTTGTGAAGGATTACAATAACACATGACATTATTAGATGTTTCATGATATTGGTGCGAATGGTAAATAAGGTCTCCTTTCCTTTTTCAAAATAATTTGTCCCAAAAGGTGATCCCATTACCAAACTCTTCACTACTATGCATATTGAACATAGAGTGGAATTTTGATATAATCTGTGTATTTTAAAGGGAGAGTGGCAAAAGTTATTTTAACTAGCATATTTACCAGTGGTATACATCATTAAAGCATATAATAACAATACCATTCAAATATAATACAAATAAATGTAAATTATATGTATATAAAATACAGATATTTATACTAAAGTATATATAATATGATATATTTATAATTTTAATAATAATAGAATTATTCAAAACCTTGAAATGCAAGTTAACCATGTATATCTAAGAATTCAATTAAGTACTTAAAACATACCCAGACAACTTAAACTTAAATCAAATAATTTCTGAATTTCTTATTTATCCATTGTCAATAATTCTTTGCATGTTGTCAAATAATTCTGTACATATATGTTGGTTTAGTCACATTCAATGGTAAGGTGTCTGATTTATGTGATTGATCATTAGAAGTGCCAGCACTTCAAATATAACCATTTTGTAAAGTTTGAAATGTTTAGACATGTCTGCAGCCATGCTAGCCATTTCATTCTTCACTTACTTATTTTAATCTGAAAGTCTTATGTAATCAATTAATAGTTCGTATTTTACCTGTATTTGTACAATCAGAGACAAAACAATTGATGTGTGACTATAACCATACATATGTTCCATGCACACTGAAATGTTTCATGTAGTTCAAGAGAAAATTGACCCAATAGTTTATATTACCATGAAATTAAAATCATAAGTTGACCTTTAATTTTCTCTCCTATGTGTGAGATGCTAAATGGGTTTGCATGTATGACAAACTCTAGAGTTTGGATTGTAAGTCATTTATCATACATATTTGTGATGGTTTAAGCCTGGATAGTTTTAAAACTTATACCAGGTCGCAGTGTTATGTTGTTGCAATGGTGAAAATATGTGCATTACATGTTCATGCCTGGAAGTGGGTGGATTCTAACCTAAAGTAATCTGTGTTGCAAAATTTTAGTTCCGATGCTACATCGGGAGGTCATATAATGAATATAGTAGTTTATTACTGTGAGTTGTGTATGACCCCACAAAGCATTATCACACCCACCTCCTGCATTTTAGGTTTGTGCCTGTATTTGGGCTCAGACACGTCTCTAGTGTCAGGACTCTTAAGGAGTCATAGTAATCCACCTGAAAGGAAAAAAGTTAAGATAACAAACAAAGAAACATTAATTTCTAAAATTTTGGGCAATTTGCATTAAAACATGGCATCATCTTTAGTTTAAAATGATGTCAGTATCACACAGCTATCAATGACAGCAATGCATTAGGGTGTAAATTCTTCCTGGTAAGAAGATTTGTATCATTACTTTCTGCAAATTAATTTCAGAGGCCAGATTAAGTTGGGAATTTTCTGTTATATTTGACTATGTTGTTTCAGTCTGAGTGTGTATTAGGCATGGGCCGGTATAAGATTCTGGCGGTATGATAACCTTTAGCAAAAATACCATGGTTTCACGGTGTTGCGGTATTGCCATTGCAACACTAAAATGTGTTACTTTCAAATGCTGGGTAAAAATAAAGCCTTTAAATTATAATATGCTTTCAAAAAATATATAGTATTTTCGTAATGTATATTAAATGTAAACATCAAATCAATTACATGACTTAATGATTTAATGAATTTTGTATAAACACAGCTCATACCTTGGAGACGGTATCACAGAACATTTTAGTGGTTTTGAAACCTTGACTGTTTAAAACCTCGGTATACCTTGAAACCGGTTATCGGCCCATGCCTAGTGTGTATAACACCATAAACTGCACTTGCATTTAAACTGTGAGCATAAGAAGTCCCAGTTTTGCTGTGGAAATTTTTGGATTAACTTTTTAATCTTAAACTTAAATGGCTTTACTCTGAGTTGTTCTCAGTACCGTCAGCTCACATGTTTAACTGCTGTGATGTCTGTTTATGGTACACACTATTAAACTTTTCAATCTCTATGACCTGTAGGACTGTAATTTCTGATGATTTAACATTTCCCACAGTTTCAACCAACTATAAAAGTACATTGACTGATCAGATTCAGTTTAAATTGATGTTTCAAATTTATAAAAGAGTTGTTTGGTTTGCTATCTTGTGCCATGATATTATCAGTGTTCCTGCAAAGCAACAAAACCAAACAACAACAAACAAACAACAATAAACAACAACAAACAAACAACAATAAACATACACATACCCCCGTTTTGGCACGAGATAGTGGACCAAATAAATCTGAATCTAAATATTCCCCGGGCCTTTTTGTGGGTTTTAATCATGTAAGTTTGAAATGCATGTAATGCATCATTTTTCACCATATTAGGCCTGTCTGGCCATTATAATATAATATATATTATAATGTAATTATAATATAAATTACATTATATTAAAAATAATATTAATTAAAATAAATGTTATAACTGGTCTCAAGGGCTTCTAGAATGATGGTACTTTTGCAAAATTGAGAGCACATTTCTGTGAATTGACCCTGCAGTAGCAGCTGCATTAACAGGTTTACTAACAGCAACAACTCTTTGTTGTTTTTAGGATGCAATGCACCGCAGCACATACTGGGTACAGAGCTTAACTCATTGCTCAGCTGTGGTTTTTTTGTGACCCTCTGGAATTGGGCACAATTTTCTCATGTTTTAGCTGAGGTCTCTTTAAGTCTTATTTAGATGTTATTCTATTTGAATATGAAAAGTAATCAATGAATAGAGCGTAAGGCACAACTTTTGCTTTAGATTTTAAAGTCATAAACTTTTAGCCTAAAGACATACAGAAGTCCAAAAACACTTTTACTAGCTCCCACTGATTCACTTTAAACAGGAATTCTATATTCCTGCTGTGATTTCAGGACTCAGCTATAAGCTCTATTTGTATGACTTTCACAATCTTTAGACAATTAGACAACAAATTGCTCTTTAACAATTTCCACAATCTCATAGAGAAACAAAGACTCAGCTTCGACAATCTCTAGACAACTGGACTAAATTGTTTATTTGACAATTCCCATAATCTCATAAAGAAAGGACCAAGCCTAGAACTTTTAACACCGCTGTACTGTATATCATGTTGTTAATCATTGCCTTAAATCACTTTGATTGATTCACAGAAAATAATTATGTATTTTATGTGTTACAACCAAGCTAAAAATATTTCCCTTGAATCAAGGAGAAACAGCAGATCTTTTCTGAGAGTGTCTCAGTGGTGAAACTTTCTCAGTGAGATAAGATCACAGGTGTTTTATTGACCATTTTAGCAGTTTCATCATTATCTTGCTGTGCATCAGTCAAAGCTTTAGCTCAATTTACCTTATTTACACCATGAGAAATCCTGCATTAATTAAGGAATTGTAACAAAACTTCCTAGTTCCATTCTATCTACACTTATCCAGTTCTGAGTGTTCTTCACAAAATCACTCCTAATCAATCCATATCAATCGATTTGTTACAAATCTCTATCTCCCTACTTGCTTAATATCCAACATTTAGTTCCACTCTGCATGCACTGAACCTCTAACCCCAACAGTGCTGCCTTCAATCATTTATACACTTCCATCTCTCCTTCATTCTCCATAATTAGGGCCCGAGCACACCAGTGTGAGGACCCTATTGTTTTTGCTCGGTTTATTATTAGGGCCCGAGCACCGAGGAGCAGGCCAGAATGGCCTGCACCGAAAGGTGCGAAGCCCTATTGTTTTTGCTCGAATTTTTCACTTTTTTTTTTTTTATTAGGGCCCGAGCACCGAGGAGCAGGCCAGAATGGCCTGCACCGAAAGGTGCGAAGCCCTATTGTTTTTGCTCGGATTATTAGGGCCCGAGCACCGAGGAGCAGGCCAGAATGGCCTGCACCGTGGGTGCAAAGCCCTATTGTTTTTGCTTCGTTTATTATTATTATTATTATTATTATTATTATATTCCGAAATGAATCGCATTTTTGAAGGCCTAAACATACCCGAAAACTCATGAAAATTTGCACACGCGTCAGAAGTGGCGAAAATTTACATGTAGTATAGGCGTCAGAAGTGGGCGTGTAGAAATGGCTCGATAGCGCCACCTGCAAAATTTCAAGAGAACAGCCCCCCCACTACGAAAAACGTACAGATACGAAATTTGGTAGGATCATCTAGCACCCCAAGACCTACAAAAAAGTCTCTTGGAGCGAAGCTCTAAACCCCACAGGAAGTCGGCCATTTTGAATTTTTTCTGTCATTTTTTGACATTTCCAAGCGTCGTACTTTAACGAACTCCTCCTAGAGATTTAATCCGATCATTATCATATTTGGTCAGTCTCATCTAAAGGCCTTTGCGATGCTAAATTGCGGAGATCTTGACTTTTCGCTGGAGGGTGTGTCCGTGGCGGCCTGCCAAAGTTCGGCATTTTCGCCATGAAACAGGAAGTTGTTATAACTCAGGCATACAATGTCCAATCTGCCACACACTTCACATGTTAGATAAGAGTCTTGGCCTGAACACATTTTAATGCCAATATTCAACATCAGTCATAGCGCCACCTAGAGGTAGCAGGAAATGCCATGTTTTACTCTGTGATTTACTGCTCTTAGAGATTTAATCAAATCATCATCATATTTGGTCAGACTGATGTTAAGCCCTTTGCGGTGATAAATTGCGAAGATCTTGACTTTTCCTTGAAGGGCGTGTCCGTGGCAGCCTGGCAAAGTGTGATATTTCGCCATGAAACAGGAAGCTGTTGTAATTCAGGCATACATTATCCAATCTGCCCGCGACTTCACAAGTTTGATAAGGGTCCCGGCCTGAACACGTCAATATAACAATAATCAGGTACCGCCATAGCGCCACCTGCTGCACACAGGCGGTGTGGCACATCAGTTTCCCTTTGAATATCCACCTGTATTTATCCAATTTAAATCATACCCCCCTGGTTTACTGCTTTACTAATGCCATAGGGTAGCGGTGCACATGCGTGCGAGGGCCCTTCCATCGCTGCTTGCAGCTTTAATTATTTTTATTTTTTTAATTTTTTTTTTATTTTTTTCAACACTTTTGGACATTTTGGGGGCCTTAACATACTCGAAAACTCTTGAAATTTGGCACAGACATCAGAGTCGTCCGTGATCGCCGAAAGCCAAAGGCTGGAACACGGGCGTGGCACGGGGGCTCTGTAGCGCCCCCTGTAATGCAAAAACAAACAGGAGTGCACAGATCGGGCAAACATGTACGCACATTTACGAAAGTTGGTACACAAATAGATCTCATCGACCCGAACAACTTTCGCCCTCTAACATTTTAGCTCCGCCCAACAGGAAGTCCGCCATTTTGGATTGTTTAAAAAATGCATGCGGTGAACTTTTGAATACTCCTCCTAGGGGATTCAAGCAAATGACACCAAACGTGGTGATCATGATGTCAAGACATTGGACTTGCTAAATTGCGAAGGGATTTTTGATATCTCAAACGGTGTTGCCATGGCGAAGCGGCAAAGTCATGGCGAAATCAGAGAAACAGGAAGTGTCTAATATCTAAGGCAAAAAATGTCTTATAGTGATGACACGCGGGGTGTTTGTTCGTCTGAAGATTCCGATCGCATCGATGTGCCTATTGTAAGTCTCGTGTATAGCGCCACCACCAGGCGCCAGGAAGTGTTGCAGTCACAAAGGTTGATTTTTTTGACAGTTCCATGTGATGTTCTTTTAAATACTCGTCCTAGAATGTTTATGCGATTGACACCAAAAGTGGTCAACATGATGCCAAGACATAGTAGATGATAAATTGCGAAGGGATTTTTGATATCTCAAACGTTGTTCCCATGACAACGCGTCAAACTTTACTTTCATTTTAAAGGCATATTTAAGCCCTTCAGTTGCATGCAGTGAACTTTTCAATACTCCTCCTAGGATATTCATGCGATTGACACCAAACGTGGTCAACAAGATGCCGAGACATTGGAGATGATAAATAGTGAAGGGATTTTTGATATCTCAAACGCTGTTCCCATGGCAACGCGTCAAACTTTTTACTTTCATTTTAAAGGCTTATTTAAGCCTGACAGTCGCATGCAATGTTCTTTTTAATACTCCTTCTAGGGAAATAATGCAATTCACACCAGAAGTTGTCAACATGATGCTGAGACATTGTAGACGCTAAATTGCGAAGGAATTTTTGACATCTCTAACGCTGTTCCCATGGCAACGTGTCAAACTTTACTTTTATGTCAGGCATATTTAAGGCTCTTGGTGTGCTTAGATTAACTTTAAATTTGGCACACACATCAGATTTGTCGGCTGTTAAGTGTTGACAAAAACGTCAGATAAAGGCGTGTCTATTTAGTGGCTCACTAGCGCCCCCGTTTGTCTAAAATGTGGGGTTTCTTTTACCTACAGTACCTAAATGGGTCAGTAGCAGCATGATATTTACCCACTTGATGCACTTGCCCACCGTGCATCGTTTTCTCGGAGGCACCGTGTAGCGGTAAACAAACGTGCGAGGGCCCGCCATCGCTGCTTGCAGCTATATATATATATATATATATATATATTTTTTTTTTTTTTTTTCAACACTTTTGGGAATTTTGAGTGCCTTAACATACTCGAAAACTCTTGAAATTTGGCACAGATGTCAGAGTCGTCCGTCATCGCAGAAAACCAAAGGCTGGAACACGGGCGTGGCAGGGGGGCTCTGTAGCGCCCCCTGTAATGAAAAAAAAAACATTGGTGCACAGATCAGACAAACATGTACGCACATGTACGAAAGTTGGTACACGTATAGATCTCATCGACCCGAACAACTTTCGTACTCTAACATATTAGCTCCGCCCAACAGGAAGTCGGCCATTTTGGATTGTTTAAAAAATGCATGCGGTGAACTTTTAAATACTCCTCCTAGTGGATTAATGGGAATGACACCAAACGTAGTGATCATGATGTCGAGACATTGTACTTGCTAAATTGCGAAGGGATTTTTGATATCTCGAACGGTTTTGTCATGGCGAGGCGACAAATTCATGGCGAAATCAGAGAAACAGGAAGTGTCTAATATCTATGGCAAAAAATATCTTATTGTGATGCCATGCGGGGTGTTTGTTCGTCTGATGATTCCGCTCGCATTGATGCGCCTATTGTGACTCCCGGGTATAGCGCCACCCCCAGGCGGCAGGAAGTGTGTCAGTTACAAAGCTGGATTTTTTTGACAGTTCCATGCAATGTTCTTTTAAATACTCCTTCTAGGATTTTCATGCGATTGACACCAAAAGTAATCAACATGATGCCGAGACATTGTAGATGATAAATTGCGAAGGGATTTTTGATATCTCAAACGCTGTTTCCATGGCAACCTGTCAAACTTTACTTTCATTTTTACACATATTTAAGGCTGAAAGTTACATGCTGTGAATCTTTAAATACTCCTCGTATGGGATTCATGCGATTGACACCAGAAATGGTCAACATGATGCCGAGAAATTGTAGATGATAAATTGCGAAGGAATTTTTGACATCTCGAACGTTGTTCCCATGGCAACGCGTCAAACTTTACTTTAATTTCAGGCATGTTTAAGGCTCTTGGCGTGCTTAGTTGAACTTTAAATTTGGCACACACATCAGAGTTTTCGTCTGTTAAGTGTTGACAAAAAGGTCAGATAAAGGCGTGTCTATTTAGTGTCTAACTAGCGCCCCCATTTGTATAAAATGTGGGGTTTCTTTTACCTACAGTCCCCAAATGGGTCAGTAACAACATTAAATAGCCCACTGATATTTACCCACTTGAGGCCCTTGCCCACCGTGCATCGTTTTCTCGGACGCACCGTGTAGCGGAAAAAAAAACGTGCGAGGGCCCGCCATCGCTGCTTGCAGCTATATTTAGGGCCCGAGCACCGAGGAGCAGGCCAGAATGGCCTGCACCGAAAGGTGCGAAGCCCTATTGTTTTCCTTAGGATTATTATTAGGGCCCGAGCACCGAGGAGCAGGCCAGAATGGCCTGCACCGTGGGTGCAAAGCCCTATTGTTTTTGCTTCGTTTATTATTATTATTATTATTATTATTATTATTATTATTATTATTATTTTCCGAAATGAATCGCATTTTCGAAGGCCTAAACATGCTCAAAAACTCATGAAATTTTGCACACGCGTCAGAAGTGGTGAAAATTTACATGTGGTATAGGCGTCAGAAGTGGGCGTGTAGAAATGGCTCGATAGCGCCACCTGCAAAATTTCAAGAGAACAGCCCCCCCGCTACGAAAAACGTACAGATACGAATTTTGGTAGGATCATCTATCACCCCAAGACCTACAAAAAAGTCTCTTGGAACTAAGCTCTAAACCCCACAGGAAGTCAGCCATTTTGAATTTTCTCTGTCATTTTTTTACATTTCCAAGCGTCGTACTTTAACGAACTCCTCCTAGAGATTTAATCTGATCATCATCATATTTGGTCAATCTCATCTAAAGGCCTTTGCGATGTTAAATTGCGGAGATCTTGACTTTTCGTTGGAGGGTGTGTCCGTGGCGGCCTGACAAAGTTAGGCATTTTCGCGATGAAACAGGAAGTTGTTATAACTCAGGCATACAATGTCCAATCTGCCCCACGCTTCACATGTTTGATAAGAGTCTCGACCTGAACACATTTTAATGCCAATATTCAGCTTCAGTCATAGCGCCACCTAGAGGTAGCAGGAAATGCCATGTTTTACGCTGTGATTTACTGCTCTTAGAGATTTAATCAAATCATCATCATATTTGGTCAGACTGATGTTAAGCCCTTTGCCGTGATAAATTGCGAAGATCTTGACTTTTCGTTGAAGGGCGTGTCCGTGGCGGCCTGGCAAAGTGTGATGTTTTGACATGAAACAGGAAGCTATTGTAATTCAGGCATACATTATCCGATCTGCTCCAGACTTCACACGTTTGATAAGGGTCCCGGCCTGAACACGTCAATATAACAATAATCAGGTACAGTTATAGCGCCACCTGCTGCACACAGGCGGTGTGGCACATTTTTTGTCCTTTGAATATCAACCTATATTTACCCACTTTAATTCATATCCCCCTGGTTCACTGCTTAACTAATGCCATAGGGTGGCGGTGCACATCCGTGCGAGGGCCCTTCCATCGCTGCTTGCAGCTTTAATTATTATTATTATTTTTTTTTTTTCAACACTTGACCTAATTTGGGTCCCTTAACATACTCGAAAACTCTTGAAACTTGGCACACATGTCAGAGTCCCGTACCACTAGGCTCATGCAAAGGCTGGAACACGGGCGTGGCACGGGGGCTCTGTAGCGCCCCCTGTAATGCAAAAACAAACAGGAGTGCGCAGATCGGGCAAACATGTACGCACATTTACGAAAGTTGGTACACATATAGATCTCATCGACCCGAACAACTTTCGCCCTCTAACATTTTAGCTCCGCCCAACAGGAAGTCCGCCATTTTGGATTGTTTAAAAAATGCATGCGGTGAACTTTTGAATACTCCTTCTAGGGGATTCATGCAAATGACACCAAACGTGGTGATCATGATGTCAAGACATTGGACTTGCTAAATTGCGAAGGGATTTTTGATATCTCGAACGGTGTTGCCATGGCGAAGCGGCAAAGTCATGGCGAAATCAGAGAAACAGGAAGTGTCTAATATCTATGGCAAAAAATATCTTAATGTGATGCCATGCGGGGTGTTTGTTCGTCTGAAGATTCCGATCGCATCGATGTGCCTATTGTGACTCCCGGGTATAGCGCCAACACCAGGCGGCAGGAAGTGTGTCAGTTACAAAGCTGGATTTTTTTGACAGTTCCATGCAATGTTCTTTTAAATACTCCTTCTAGAAAAATCATGCAATTGACACCAAAAGTGGTCAACATGATGCCGAGGCATAGTAGATGATAAATTGCGAAGGGATTTTTGATATCTTGAACGCTGTTCCCATGGCAATGTGTCAAACTTTACTTTCATTTTAAAGGCATATTTAAGCCTTACAGTTTCATGCAGTGAACTTTTAAATACTCCTTCTAGGATATTCATGCGATTGACACCAAAAGTGGTCAACATGATGCTGAGACATTGTAGATGCTAAATTGCGAAGGATTTTTTGACATCTCGAACGCTGTTCCCATGGCAACACGTCAAACTTTACTTTTATTTCAGGCATATTTAAGGCTCTTGGCGTGCTTAGATTAAATTTAAATTTGGCACACACATCACAGTTGTCGGCTGTTAAGTGTTGACAAAAACGTCAGATAAAGGCGTGTCTATTTAGTGTCTCACTAGCGCCCCCATTTGTCTAAAATGTGGGGTTTCTTTTACCTACAGTACCTAAATGGGTCAGTAGCAACATGAAATAGTCCACTGATATTAACCCACTTGATGCACATGCCCACCGTGCATCGTTTTCTCGGAGGCACCGTGTAGCGGTAAAAAACGTGCGAGGGCCCGCCATCGCTGCTTGCAGCTATATTTAGGGCCCGAGCACACAAGTGTGAGGACCCTATTGTTTTTGCTCCGTTTATTATTATTAGGGCCCGAGCACACCAGTGTGAGGACCCTATTGTTTTTGCTCCGTTTATTATTATTATTATTTTTCTTCTTCTTCTTCTTCTTCTTCTTCTTCTTCTTCTTCTTCTCCGAAATGGATCGCATTTTTGAGGGCCTAAATATACCCGAAAACTCATGAAAATTTGCACACGCGTCAGAAGTGGCGAAAATTTACATGTAGTATAGGCGTCAGAAGTGGGCGTGTAAAAATGGCTCGATAGCGCCACCTGCAAAATTTCAAGAGAACAGCCCCCCCACTACGAAAAACGTACAGATACGAAATTTGGTAGGATCATCTATCACTCCAAGACCTACAAAAAAGTCTCTTGGAGCGAACCTCTAAACCCCACAGGAAGTCGGCCATTTTGAATTTTCTTTGTCATTTTTGGACATTTCCAAGCGTCGTACTTTAACGAACTCCTCCTAGAGATTTACTCTGATCATCATCATATTTGGTCAGTATCATCTAAAGGCCTTTGTGATGCTAAATTGCGGAGCTTTTGACTTTTCGTTGGAGGGCGTGTCCTTGGCGGCCTGGGAAAGTTTGATGTTTCGCCATGAAACAGGAAGCTGATGTAAATCAGGCATACATTGTCCGATCTGCCCCTGACTTCACACGTTTGATAAGGGTCCAGGCCTGAACACATCAACATGGCATAATTCAGTAACACTCATAGCGCCACCTGGAGGCAGCAGGAAATACCATGTTTTACGCTGTGTCTTACTGCTCTTAGAAATTTAAACATATCAACATCATATTTCACCAGTGTAATCTCAAGACCTTGTGTGATGATAAAAATCAACGACCTTGACTTTTCATTAAAGGGCGTGTCCGTGGCAGCCTCGCAAAGTATCGCTAAATGAATCGCATTTTTGACAGGCTAAACAAGCTCAAAAAGTCAAATTGTTGCACACACGTCAGAAGTGGTGAAAATTTACATGTGGTATAGGCGCCAGAAGTGGGCGTGTAGAAATGGCTCAATAGCGCCACCTGCAAAATTTCAAGAGAACAGCCCCGCCGCTACGAAAAACCTACAGATACGTAATTTGGTAGGGTCATCTATCACCCCAAGACCTACCAAAAAGTCTCTTGGAGCGAAGCTCTAAACCCCACAGGAAGTCGTCCATTTTGAATTTTTGCTGTAATTTATGTGCAAATTTTGTCATTTCCAGGCTTCGTACTTTAACGAACTCCTCCTAGAGATTTTAATAGATCGTCATCATATTTGGTCAATCTCATCTAAAGGCCTTTGCGATGTTAAATTGCGGAGCTTTTGACTTTTCGTTGGAGGGTGTGTCCGTGGCGACCTGCCAAATATCAGCGTTTTCGCCATGAAACAGGACGTTTTTATAACTCAGGCATACAATGTCCAATCTGCCCCACACTTCACATGTTTGATAAGAGTCTTGACCTGAACACATTTCAATGCCAATATTCAGCTTCAGTCCTAGCGCCACCTAAAGGTAGCAGGAAATGCCTTGTTTTACACTGTGATTTACTGTTCTCAGAGATTTAATCAAATCATTATCATATCAGGTGAGACTGATCTTAAGCCCTTTGCGATGAAAAATTGTGAAGATCTTGACTTTTCGTTGAAGGGCGTGTCCGTGGCGGCCTGGCAAAGAGTGATGTTTCGCCATGAAACAGGAATCTGTTGCAATTCAGGCATACATTATCCGATCTGCCCTATACTTCACACTTTTGATAAGGGTCCCGGCCTGAACACATTAATATAACAACAATCAGTTACAGTCACAGCGCCACCTGCTGCACACAGGCGGTGTGGCACATCAGTTTCCCTTTGAATATCCACCTATATTTGCCCACTATAATTAAGATCCCCCTGGTTAACTGCTTTACTAATAGCATAGGGTAGCGGTGCACATGCGTGCGAGGGCCCTTCCATCGCTGCTTGCAGCTTTAATTAGGGCCCGAGCACACCGGGGTGCGAGGACCCTATTGTTTTTGCTCGGTTTATTATTATTATTATTATTATTATTATTATTATTATTATTATTATTTATTCTTCTTCTTCTCCAAAGTGAATCGCATTTTTGAGGGGCGAAACATGCTCGAAAACTCATGAAATTTTGCACACATGTCAGAAGTGGCGAAAATTTACATGTGGTATAGGCGCCAGAAGTGGGCGTGTAGAAATGGCTCGATAGCGCCACCTGCAAAATTTCAAGAGAACAGCCCCCCCGCTACGAAAAACGTACAGATACGAAATTTGGTAGGATCATCTATCACCCCAAGACCTACAAAAAAGTCTCTTGGAGCGAAGCTCTAAACCCCACAGGAAGTCGGCCATTTTGAAATTTTGCCTTGATTTTTGTGCAAATTTGGTCATTTCCAGCCTTCATACTTTAACGAACTCCTCCTACAGATTTAATCCGATCATCGTCATATTTGGTCAATCTCATCTAAAGGCCTTTGCGATGTTAAATTGCGGAGATCTTGACTTTTCGTCAGAGGGTGTGTCCGTGGCGGCCTGACAAATTTCGGCATTTTCGCCATGAAACAGGAAGTGGCTCTAACTCAGGCATACAATGTCCAATCTGCCCCACGCTTCACATGTTTGATAAGGGTCTTGTCCTGAACACATTTCAATGCCAATATTCAACTTCACTCATAGCGCCACCTAGAGGTAGGAGGAAATACCATGTTTTATGCTCTGATTTACTGCTCTTAGAGATTTAATCAAATCATCATCATATTTGGTCTGACTGATGTTAAGCCCTTTTCCTTGATAAATTGCGAAGATCTTGACTTTTCGTTGAAGGGCGTGTCCATGGCGGCCTGGCAAAGTGTGATGTTTCGCCATGAAACAGGAAGTTGTTATAACTCAGGCATACAATGTCCGATCTGCCCCTGACTTCACACGTTTGATAAGGGTCCAGGCCTGAACACATCAACATGGCATAATTCAGTAACACTCATAGCGCCACCTAGAGGCAGCAGGAAATACCATTTTTTACGCTGTGATTTACTGCTCTTAGATATTTAACCATATCAACATCATATTTCACCAGTGTAATCTCAAGACCTTGTGTGATGATAAAAAGCAACGACCTTAACTTTTCATTAAAGGGCGTGTCCGTGGCGGCCTCGCAAAGTATCGGTAAATGAATCGCATTTTTGACAGGCTAAACAAGCCCAAAAAGTCATAAAACGTTGCACACATGTCAGAAGTGGCGAAAATTTACATGTGGCATAGGCGCCAGAAGTGGGCGTGTAGAAATGGCTCGATAGCGCCACCTGCAAAATTTCAAGCGAACAGCCCCCCCGCTACGAAAAATGTACAGATATGAAATTTGGTAGGATCATCTATCACCCCAAGACCTACAAAAAAGTATCTTGGAGCGAAGCTCTAAACCCCACAGGAAGTCGGCCATTTTGAATTTTTGCCTTGATTTTTGTGCAAATTTGGTCATTTCCAGGCTTCATACTGCAACAAACTCCTCCTACAGATTTAATCCTATCATCGTCATATTTGGTCGGTCTTATCTAAAGGCCTTTGCGATGCTAAATTGCAGAGATCTTGACTTTTCGTTGGAGGGTGTGTCCGTGGCGGGCTGCCAAATTTCTGCGTTTTCGCCATGAAACAGGAAGTGGCTCTAACTCAGGTATACAATGTCCAATCTGCCCCACGCTTCACATGTTTGATTAGGGTCTTGGCCTGAACACATTTCAATGCCAATATTCAGCTTCAGTCATAGCGCCACCTAGATGTAGCAGGAAATACCATGTTTTACGCTATGATTTACTGCTCTTAGAGATTTAATCAAATCATCATCATATTTGGTTAGATTGATGTTAAGCCCTCTGCGGTGATAAATTGTGAATATCTTGACTTTTCGTTGAAGGGCGTGTCCGTGGCGGCCTGGCAAAGTGTGATGTTTTGCCATGAAACAGGAAGCTGTTGTAATTCAGACATACATTGTTCGATCTGCCCCAGACTTCACATGTTTGATAAGGTTCTTGGCCTGAACACATTTCAATGCCAATATTCAGCTTCAGTCATAGCACCACCTGCTGCACACAGGCGGTGTGGCACATCAGTTTCCCTTTGAATTTCCACCTGTATTTACCCACTTTAATTCATACCCCCCTGGTTCACTGCTTTACTAATGCCATATGGTAGCAGTGCACATGCGTGCGAGGGCCCTTCCATCGCTGCTTGCAGCTTTAATTAGGGCCCGAGCACACAAGTGTGAGGACCCTATTGTTTTTGCTCCGTTTATTATTATTATTATTATTTATTCTTCTTCTTCTCCAAAGTGAATCGCATTTTTGAGGGGCGAAACATGCTCGAAAACTCATGAAATTTTGCACACATGTCAGGAGTGGCGAAAATTTACATGTGGCATAGGCGCCAGAAGTGGGCGTGTAGAAATGGCTCGATAGCGCCACCTGCAAAATTTCAAGAGAACAGCCCCCCCACTACGAAAAACGTGCAGATACGAAATTTGGTAGGATCATCTATCACCCCAAGACCTACAAAAAAGTCTCTTGGAGCGAAGCTCTAAACCCAACAGGAAGTCCGCCATTTTTAATTTTTGCCTTGATTTTTGTGCAAATTTGGTCATTTCCAGGCTTCATACTTTAACGAACTCCTCCTACAGATTTAATCCGATCATCATCATATTTGGTCAATCTCATCTAAAGGCCTTTGCGATGTTAAATTGCGGAGCTTTTGACTTTTCGTTGGAGGGTGTGTCCGTGGCGGCCTGACAAATTTCTGCATTTTCGCCATGAAACAGGAAGTGGCTCTAACTCAGGCATACAATGTCCAATCTGCCCCACGCTTCATACGTTTGATAAGGGTCTTGGCCTGAACACATTTCAATGCCAATATTCAACTTCACTCATAGCGCCACCTAGAGGTAGGAGGAAATGCCATGTTTTACGCTGTGATTTACTGCTCTTAGAGATTTAATCAAATCATCATCATATTTGGTCTGACTGATGTTAAGCCTGTTGCAGTGATAAATTGCAAAGATCTTGACTTTTCGTTGAAGGGCGTGTCCGTGGCGGCCTGGCAAAGTGTGATGTTTCACCATGAAACAGGAAGCTGTTGTAATTCAGACATACATAGTCCGATCTGCCCCCAACTTCACACGTTTCATAAGGGTCCCGGCCTGAACACATCAACATGGCATAATTCAGTATCAGTCATAGCGCCACCTAGAGGCAGCAGGAAATACCATGTTTGATGCTGTGACTTTTTGCTCTTAGAGATTTAGCCATATCAACATCATATTTCATCAGTCTAATCTCAAGACCTTGTGTGATGATAAATAGCAACGACCTTGACTTTTCGTTAAAGGGCGTGTCTGTTGCGGCCTCGCAAAGTATCGCTAAATGAATCCCATTTTTGACAGCCTAAACGAGCTCAAAAAGTCATGAAACGTTGCACACGTGTCAAAAGTGGCGAATATTTTCATGTGATATAGGCTTCAGAACTTGGGGTGTTAAAATGGCTCTATAGCGCCACCTACAAAAATTCAATAGAGCAGCCCCCCCGCTACGTTAATCGCACAGATACGAAATGCGGTAGGATCATGTATCACCCCAAGACCTACAAAAAAGTCTCTTGGAGCAAAGCTCTAAACCCCACAGGAAGTCAGCCATTTTGAATTTTCTCTGTAATTTGAGTGCAAATTTTGCCATTTCTGGCCTTCGTATTTTAACAAACTCCTCCTATAAATTTAATCAGATAATCATCATATTTGGTGAGTGTCATCTAAAGGGCTTTGCAATGCTAAATTGCGGAGATCTTGACATTTCAATGGAGGGTGTGTATGTGGCGGCTTGCCAAATTTCTGTGTTTCTCAATGAAACAGGAAGTTGTTCTAACTCAGGTTTAAAATGTCCAATCTGACCCACGCTTCACAAGTTTGATAATTGTCCTGTCCTGAACACATCAACATGGCAATATTCAGTAAAAGTTATAGCGCCACCTGCTGGAAGCAGGAAATGACATGTTTTACACTGTGATTTACTGCTCATTAAAATGTATTCAGATCATCATCATATTTGGTCAGTCTGAACTTAGGGACTTCACAATGATAAATTGTGAAGATCTTGACATTTCGTTAAAGGGGCGTGTCCGTTGTGGCCTGTCCAAGTTTGATTTTTCGCCATGAGAACGCTGTTGTTACTCAGACATGCACTGTCTGACCTGTCACAGACATCATACGTTTGACAAGGGTCCTGGCCTCAACACATCAATGTTACAACGATCAATTACAATCATAGCGCCACCTGCTGCATAAAGAAGTAGTGGCACTTCAAAGTTCCTTTGAATATCCACCTATATTTATCCACAGAAATTTCAATCCCCCTGGTTTATTGCTTTACTACGCCCATAGAGTTGCAGGGCACCTGAGTGCGCGGGCCCTTCCATCCCGGCTGGAAGTTTTAATTACGGCCCTAGCACCGAGGAGCAGGCCAGAATGGCCTGCACCGTGGGTGCAAAGCCCTATTGTTTTTGCTTCGTTTATTATTATTATTATTATTATTATTATATTCCGAAATGAATCGCATTTTTGAAGGCCTAAACATACCCGAAAACTCATGAAAATTTGCACACGCGTCAGAAGTGGCGAAAATTTACATGTAGTATAGGCGTCAGAAGTGGGCGTGTAGAAATGGCTCGATAGCGCCACCTGCAAAATTTCAAGAGAACAGCCCCCCCACTACGAAAAACATACAGATACGAAATTTGGTAGGAACATCAAGCACCCCAAGACCTAGAAAAAAGTCTCTTGGAGCGAAGCTCTAAACCCCACAGGAAGTCGGCCATTTTGAATTTTCTCTGTCATTTTTTGACATTTCCAAGCGTCGCACTTTAACGAACTCCTCCTAGCGATTTAATCCGATCATTATCATATTTGGTCAGTCTCATCTAAAGGCTTTTGCGATGCTAAATTGCGGAGATCTTGACTTTTCGTTGGAGGGTGTGTCCGTGGCGGCCGGACAAAGTTCGACATTTTCGCCATGAAACAGGAAGTTGTTATAACTCAGGCATACAATGTCCGATCTGACCCACGCTTCACATGTTTGATAAGAGTCTTGACCTGAACACATTTTAATGCCAATATTCAGCTTCAGTCATAGCGCCACCTAGAGGTAGCAGGAAATGCCATGTTTTACGCTGTGATTTACTGCTCTTAGAGATTTAATCAAATCATCATCATATTTGGTCAGACTGATGTTAAGCCCTTTGCCGTGATAAATTACGAAGATCTTGACTTTTCGTTGAAGGGCGTGTCTGTGGCAGCCTGGCAAAGTGTGATATTTCACCATGAAACAGGAAGCTGTTGTAATTCAGGCATACATTATCCGATCTGCCCCCGACTTCACAAGTTTGTTAAGGGTCCTGGCCTGAACACGTCAATATAACAATAATCAGGTACAGTCATAGCGCCACCTGCTGCACACAGGCGGTGTGGCACATTTTTTGTCCTTTGAATATCCACCTGTATTTACCCACTTTAATTCATATCCCCCTGGTTCACTGCTTAACTAATGCCATAGGGTGGCGGTGCACATGCGTGCGAGGGCCCTTCCATCGCTGCTTGCAGCTTTAATTATTATTTATTCTTCTTCTTCTCCAAAGTGAATCGCATTTTTGAGGGGTGAAACATGCTCAAAAACTCATGAAATTTTGCACACATGTCAGGAGTGGCGAAAATTTACATGTGGCATAGGCGCCAGAAGTGGGCGTGTAGAAATGGCTCGATAGCGCCACCTGCAAAATTTCAAGAGAACAGCCCCCCCACTACGAAAAACGTACAGATACGAAATTTGGTAGGATCATCTATCACCCCAAGACCTACAAAAAAGTCTCTTGGAGCGAAGCTCTAAACCTAACAGGAAGTCCGCCATTTTGAATTTTTGCCTTGATTTTTGTGCAAATTTGGTCATTTCCAGCCTTCATACTTTAACGAACTCCTCCTACAGATTTAATCCGATCATCGTCATATTTGGTCAATCTCATCTAAAGGCCTTTGCGATGTTAAATTGCAGAGATCTTGACTTTTCGTCAGAGGGTGTGTCCGTGGCGGCCTGACAAATTTCGGCATTTTCGCCATGAAACAGGAAGTGGCTCTAACTCAGGCATACAATGTCCAATCTGCCCCACGCTTCATACGTTTGATAAGGGTCTTGGCCTGAACACATTTCAATGCCAATGTTCAACTTCACTCATAGCGCCACCTAGAGGTAGGAGGAAATACCATGTTTTATGCTCTGATTTACTGCTCTTAGAGATTTAATCAAATCATCATCATATTTGGTCTGACTGATGTTAAGCCCTTTTCCTTGATAAATTGCGAAGATCTTGACTTTTCGTTGAAGGGCGTGTCCGTGGCGGCCTGGCAAAGTGTGATGTTTCGCCATGAAACAGGAAGTTGTTATAACTCAGGCATACAATGTCCGATCTGCCCCTGACTTCACACGTTTGATAAGGGTCCAGGCCTGAACACATCAACATGGCATAATTCAGTAACACTCATAGCGCCACCTAGAGGCAGCAGGAAATACCATGTTTTACGCTGTGATTTACTGCTCTTAGATATTTAACCATATCAACATCATATTTCACCAGTGTAATCTCAAGACCTTGTGTGATGATTAAAAGCAACGACCTTGACTTTTCATTAAAGGGCGTGTCCGTTGCGGCCTCGCAAAGTATCGGTAAATGAATCGCATTTTTGACAGGCTAAACAAGCCCAAAAAGTCATAAAACGTTGCACACATGTCAGAAGTGGCGAAAATTTACATGTGGCATAGGCGCCAGAAGTGGGCGTGTAGAAATGGCTCGATAGCGCCACCTGCAAAATTTCAAGCGAACAGCCCCCCGCTACGAAAAATGTACAGATACGAAATTTGGTAGGATCATCTATCACCCCAAGACCTACAAAAAAGTCTCTTGGAGCGAAGCTTTAAACCCCACAGGAAGTCGGCCATTTTGAATTTTTGCCTTGATTTTTGTGCAAATTTGGTCATTTCCAGCCTTCATACTTTAACGAACTCCTCCTACAGATTTAATCCGATCATCGTCATATTTGGTCAATCTCATCTAAAGGCCTTTGCGATGTTAAATTGCGGAGATCTTGACTTTTCGTCAGAGGGTGTGTCCGTGGCGGGCTGCCAAATTTCGGCGTTTTCGCCATGAAACAGGAAGTGGCTCTAACTCAGGTATACAATGTCCAATCTGCCCCACGCTTCACATGTCTGATTAGGGTCTTGGCCTGAACACATTTCAATGCCAATATTCAGCTTCAGTCATAGCGCCACCTAGAGGTAGCAGGAAATACCATGTTTTACGCTATGATTTACTGCTCTTAGAGATTTAATCAAATCATCATCATATTTGGTTAGATTGATGTAAAGCCCTCTGCGGTGATAAATTGTGAATATCTTGACTTTTCGTTGAAGGGCGTGTCCGTGGCAGCCTGGCAAAGTGTGATGTTTCGCCATGAAACAGGAAGCTGTTGTAATTCAGACATACATTGTTCAATCTGCCCCAGACTTCACATGTTTGATAAGGTTCTTGGCCTGAACACATTTCAATGCCAATATTCAGCTTCAGTCATAGCACCACCTGCTGCACACAGGCGGTGTGGCACATCAGTTTCCCTTTGAATATCCACCTGTATTTACCCACTTTAATTCATATCCCCCTGGTTCACTGCTTTACTAATGCCATAGGGTAGCGGTGCACATGCGTGCGAGGGCCCTTCCATCGCTGCTTGCAGCTTTAATTATTATTATTATTCCGTTTCTTCTCCAAAGTGAATTGCAATTTTTAGGGCCTAAACATACTCGAAAACTCATGAAATTCTGCACACACGTAAGAAGTGGCGAAAATTTACATTTGGCATAGGCGCCAGAAGTAGGCGTGTAGAAATGGCTCAATAGCGCCACCTGCAAAATTTCAAAAGAACAGCCCCCCCACTACGAAAAACGTACCGATACGAAATTTGGTAGGATCATGTATCACCCCAAGACCTACAAAAAAGTCTCTTGGAGCGAAGCTCTAAACCCCACAGGAAGTCGGCCATTTTGATTTTTCACTGTGATTTCTGTGCAAATTTGGTCATTTCCAGCCTTCGTACTTTAACGAACTCCTCCTAGAGATTTTATCAGATCGTCATCATATTTGGTCAATCTCATCTAAAGGCCTTTGCGATGTTAAATTGCGGAGCTATTGACTTTTTGTTGGAGGGTGTGTCCGTGGCGGCCTGACAAAGTTCAGCGTTTTCGCCATGAAACAGGAAGTTGTTATAACTAAGGCATACAATGTTCAATCTGCCCCACACTTCACATGTTTGATAAGGGTCTCGGCCTGAACACATTTCAATGCCAATATTCAGCTTCAGTCATAGCGCCACCTAGAGGTAGCAGGAAATGCCATGTTTTACGCTGTGATTTACTGCTCTTAGAGATTTAATAAAATCATCATCATATTTGGTCAGACTGATCTTAAGCCCTTTGCGATGATAAATTGCGAAGATCTTAACTTTTCGTTGAAGGGCGTGTCTGTGGCAGCCTGGCAAAGTGTGATGTTTCACCATGAAACAGGAAGCTGTTGTAATTCAGGCATACATTGTTTGATCTGCTCCAGACTTCACACGTTTGATAAGGGTCCCGGCCTGAACACGTCAATATAACAATAATCAGGTACCGTCATAGCGCCGCCTGCTGCACACAGGCGGTGTGGAACATCAGTTTCCCTTTGCATATCCACCTGTATTTACCCACTTTAATTCATACCCCCCTGGTTTACTGCTTTACTAATGCCATAGGGTGGCGGTGCACATGTGTGCGAGGGCCCTTCCATCGCTGCTTGCAGCTTTAATTATTATTATTAGGGCCCGAGCACACCGGGGTGCGAGGACCCTATTGTTTTTGCTCGGTTTATTATTATTATTATTATTATTATTATTATTATTATTATTATTAGGGCCCGAGCACACAAGTGTGAGGACCCTATTGTTTTTGCTCCGTTTATTATTATTATTATTATTATTTATTCTTCTTCTTCTCCAAAGTGAATCGCATTTTTGAGGGGCGAAACATGCTCGAAAACTCATGAAATTTTGCACACATGTCAGGAGTGGCGAAAATTTACATGTGGCATAGGCGCCAGAAGTGGGCGTGTAGAAATGGCTCGATAGCGCCACCTGCAAAATTTCAAGAGAACAGCCCCCCCACTACGAAAAACGTACAGATACGAAATTTGGTAGGATCATCTATCACCCCAAGACCTACAAAAAAGTCTCTTGGAGCGAAGCTCTAAACCCAACAGGAAGTCCGCCATTTTGAATTTTTGCCTTGATTTTTGTGCAAATTTGGTCATTTCCAGCCTTCATACTTTAACGAACTCCTCCTACAGATTTAATCCGATCATCGTCATATTTGGTCAATCTCATCTAAAGGCCTTTGCGATGTTAAATTGCGGAGATCTTGACTTTTCGTCAGAGGGTGTGTCCGAGGCGGCCTGACAAATTTCGGCATTTTCGCCATGAAACAGGAAGTGGCTCTAACTCAGGCATACAATGTCCAATCTGCCCCACGCTTCATACGTTTGATAAGGGTCTTGGCCTGAACACATTTCAATGCCAATATTCAACTTCACTCATAGCGCCACCTAGAGATAGGAGGAAATACCATGTTTTATGCTCTGATTTACTGCTCTTAGAGATTTAATCAAATCATCATCATATTTGGTCTGACTGATGTTAAGCCATTTTCCTTGATAAATTGCGGAGCTTTTGACTTTTCGTTGGAGGGCGTGTCTGTGGCGGCCTGGCAAAATGTGATGTTTCGCCATGAAACAGGAAGCTGATGTAATTCAGGCATACATTATCCGATCTGCCCCTGACTTCACAACTTTGATAAGGGTCCAGGCCTGAACACATCAACATGGCATAACTCAGTAACACTTATAGCGCCACCGAGAGGCAGCCGGAAATACCATGTTTTACGCTGTGACTTACTTCTCTTATATATTTAACCATATCAACATCATATTTCACCAGTGTAATCTCAAGACCTTGTGTGATGATAAAAAGCAACGACCTTGACGTTTCATTAAAGGGCGTGTCCGTGGCGGCCTCGCAAAGGATCGCTAAATTAATCGCATTTTTGACAGCCTAAACAAGCTCAAGAAGTCATAAAACGTTGCACACACGTCAGAAGTGGCGAAAATGTACATGTGTCATAGGCGCCAGAAGTGGGCATGTAGAAATGGCTCGATAGCGCCACCTGCAAAATTTCAAGAGAACAGCCCCGCCGCTACGAAAAACCTACAGATACTAAATTTGGTAGGGTCATCTATCACCCCAAGACCTACAAAAAAGTCTCTTGGAGCGAAGCTCTAAACCCCACAGGAAGTCGGCCATTTTTAATTTTTGCTGTGATTTCTGTGTAAATTTTGTCATTTCCAGGCTTTGTACTTTAACGAACTCCTCCTAGAGATTTTATCAGACCGTCATCATATTTGGTTAATCTCATCTAAAGGCCTTTGCGATGTTAAATTGCGGAGCTTTTGACTTTTTGTTGGAGGGTGTGTCCGTGGAGGCCTGACAAAGTTTAGCATTTTCGCCATGAAACAGGAAGTTGTTATAACTCAGTCATACAATGTCCAATCTGCCCCACACTTCACATGTTTGATAAGAGTCTTGGCCTGAACACATTTCAATGCCAATATTCAGCTTCAGTCATAGCGCCAGCTAGAGGTTGCAGGAAATGCCTTGTTTTTCGCTGTGATTTACTGTTCTCAGAGATTTAATCAAATCATTATCATATCTGGTCAGACTGATCTTAAGCCCTTTGCGATGATAAATTGCGAAGATCTTAACTTTTTGTTGAAGGGCGTGTCCGTGGCGGCCTCGCAAAGAGTAATGTTTCGCCATGAAACAGGAATCTGTTGCAATTCAGGCATACATTGTCCGATCTGCCCCCAACTTCACACTTTTGATAAGGGTCCTGGCCTGAAAACATTAATATAACAATAATCAGGTACAGTCATAGCGCCACCTGCTGCCCACAGCCGGTGTGGCACATAAATTTTCCTTTGAATACCCACCTATATTTACCCTTTTTAATTCAAATCCCCTTGGTTCACTGCTTTACTAATGCTATAGGGTAGCGGTGCACATTCGTGCGAGGGCCCTTCCATCGCTGCTTGCAGCTTTAATTAGGGCCCGAGCACACCAGGGTGTGAGGACCCTATTGTTTTTGCTCCGTTTATTATTATTAGGGCCCGAGCACACAAGTGTGAGGACCCTATTGTTTTTGCTCCGTTTATTATTATTATTATTATTATTATTATTTATTCTTCTTCTTCTCCAAAGTGAATCGCATTTTTGAGGGGCGAAACATGCTCGAAAACTCATGAAATTTTGCACACATGTCAGGAGTGGCGAAAATTTACATGTGGCATAGGCGCCAGAAGTGGGCGTGTAGAAATGGCTCGATAGCGCCACCTGCAAAATTTCAAGAGAACAGCCCCCCCACTACGAAAAACGTACAGATACGAAATTTGGTATGATCATCCATCACCCCAAGACCTACAAAAAAGTCTCTTGGAGCGAAGCTCTAAACCCAACAGGAAGTCGGCCATTATGAATTTTTGCCTTGATTTTTGTGCAAATTTGGTCATTTCCAGCCTTCATACTTTAACGAACTCCTCCTACAGATTTAATCCGATCATCTTCATATTTGGTCAATCTCATCTAAAGGCCTTTGCGATGTTAAATTGCGGAGATCTTGACTTTTCGTCAGAGGGTGTGTCCGTGGCGGCCTGACAAATTTCGGCATTTTCGCCATGAAACAGGAAGTGGCTCTAACTCAGGCATACAATGTCCAATCTGGCCCACGCTTCATACGTTTGATAAGGGTCTTGGCCTGAACACATTTCAATGCCAATTTTCAACTTCACTCATAGCGCCACCTAGAGGTAGCAGGAAATGCCATGTTTTACGCTGTGATTTACTGCTCATATAGATTTGATCAAATCATCATCATATTTGGTCAGACTGATGTTAAGCCCTTTGCAGTGATAAATTGCGAATATCTTGACTTTTCGTTGAAGGGCGTGTCCGTGGCGGTCTGGCAAAGTGTGATATTTCGCCATGATACAGGAAGCTGTTGTAATTCAGGCATACATTATCCGATCTGCCCCCTACTTCACATGTTTGATAAGGGTCCCGGCCTAAACACGTCAATATAACAATAATCAGGTACAGTCATAGCGCCACCTGCTGCACACAGCCGTTGTGGCGCATCAGTTTCCCTTTGAATGTCCACCTATATTTACCCACTTTAATTCATATCCCCCTGGTTCACTGCTTTACTAATGCCATAGGGTGGCGGTGCACATGCGTGCGAGGGCCCTACCATCGCTGCTTGCAGCTTTAATTATTATTATTATTATTTATTCTTCTTCTTCTCCAAAGTGAATCGCATTTTTGAGGGGCTAAACATACGCGAAAACTCATGAAAATTTGCACACGCGTCATAAGTGCCGAAAATTTACATGTGCTATAGGCGTCAGAAGTGAACGTGTAGAAATGGCTCGATAGCGCCACCTGCAAAATTTCAAGAGATCAGCCCCCCCGCTACGAAAAACTTACAGATACGAAATTTGGTAGGATCATCTATCACCCCAAGACCTACAAAAAAGTCTCTTGGAGCGAAGCTCTAAACCCCACAGGAAGTCGGCCATTTTGAATTTTCACTGTGATTTCTGAGCAAATTTTGGCATTTCCGGGCTTCGTACTTTAACGAACTCCTCCTACAGATTTAATCCGATCATCATCATATTTGGTCAGTCTTATCTAAAGGCCTTTGTGATGCTAAATTGCGGAGATCTTGACTTTTCGTTGGAGGGTGTGTCCGTGGGGGCCTGCCAAATTTTGGTGTTTTCGCCATGAAACAGGAAGTGGCTCTAACTCAGGTATACAATGTCCAATCTGCCCCACGCTTCACACATTTGATAAGAGTCTTGACCTGAACACATTTCAATGCCAATATTCAGCTTCAGTTATAGTGCCACCTAGAGGTAGCAGGAAATACCATGTTTTACGCTATGATTTACTGCTCTTAGAGATTTAATCAAATCATCATCATATTTGGTCAGATTGATGTTAAGCCCTTTGCGATGATAAATTGTGAAGATCTTGACTTTTCATTGAAGGGCGTGTCCGTGGCGGCCTGGCAAAGTGTGATGTTTCACCATGAAACAGGAAGCTGTTGTAATTCAGACATACATTGTTCGATTTGCCCCAGACTTCACACGTTTGATAAGGGTCCTGGCCTGAACACATAAACATGGCATAATTCAGTAACAGTCATAGCGCCACCTAGTGGCAGCAGGAAATATCATGTTTTACGCTGTGACTTACTGCTCTTAGATATTTAAACATGTCAACATCATATTTCACCAGCGTAATCTCAAGACCTTGTGTGATGATAAAAAGCAACGACCTTGACTTTTCATTAAAGGGCGTATCCGTGGCGGCCTCGCAAAGTATTGCTAAATGAATCGCATTTTGACAGGCTAAACAAGCTCAAAAAGTCATAAAACGTTGCACACATGTCAGAAGTGGCGAAAATGTACATGTGGCATAGGCGCCAGAAGTGGGCGTGTAGAAATGGCTCAATAGCGCCACCTGCAAAATTTCAAGAGAACAGCCCCGCCGCTATGAAAAACCTACAGATACGAAATTTGGTAGGGTCATCTATCACCCCGAGACCTAGAAAAAAGTCTCTTGGAGCGAAGCTCTAACCCCCACAGGAAGTCGTCCATTTTGCTTTTTCGCTGTGATTTCTGTGCAAATTTTGTCATTTCCAGCATTCGTACTTTAATGAAGTCCTCCTAGAGATTTTATCAGATCGTCATCATATTTGGTCAATCTGATCTAAAGGCCTTTGCGATGTTAAATTGCGGAGCTTTTGACTTTTCGTTGGAGGGTGTGTCCGTGGCGACCTGACAAAGTTCAGCGTTTTCGCCATGAAACAGGAAGTTGTTATAACTAAGGCATACAATGTCCAATCTGCCACACACTTCACACGTTTGATTAGAATCTTGACCTGAACACATTTCAATGCCAATATTCAGCTTCAGTCATAGCGCCACCTAGAGGCAGCAGGAAATGCCATGTTTTACACTGTGATTTACTGCTCTTAGGGTGGGTTGCACCAACAAGGATTAAATTAAGCAGAGTTTAGAGCTAATCTAGGGTTTGTTGATCCCAGTTTAATTTTAATTTGAGTTGTGTTGCACCACTTAAATTTAAACACAGATTAACAAATCTTAGATTAAATCTTTAAACTGTATTAAATCCTTCATCTGCGATTTATTTTGTCCGCCATGTTGAATTTTCCGGTGTAATTAAACAGCAACAATGTTGACGTTGTCATTCAAAAAGGAAATAAACAGTTTATGCAAGCAAAGGTAATGTAATTGTTGTATTATAAATCACCTACATACACCGGTAGGCTAATCTAAAGGTCTGATTCAAATAAAAACATTTGACAATCTTTTAAAAACAATTAACAGACCAGGAAATATTGTGACAGGAAATATCGCAAAGCTCAGATATTGTGCTATAATGAACAAGATGTGTCGACGCATTTGTCATGAAGCGCCACCGTGTGTCCATACATTCACTGTCCTTCGTCTGACTGGAGCGCGCGTGACAGAGGAGAAGCACATACGAGCATCGGTAGCTGTCACCGCTCACCGGTGCTGTTAATAATCTTTTTGAGCCGCCAAACTCACTTTGTTGAGATGTTATAATAAACGCATCTTTAAATAGCGCCACCACGCTCGCGGTATGTGTTTCTAATAATTTAGCCAGACATTTAATTGTAAAAATAACATATTTAAACCTCCTCATATGCAAGTTTAAAGTTAATCCCTCACTGAGATTTAAAACGGAGTTTAAAGTAATGGAGCAACAGGATTAAAGATAATCTAGATTTACTGTAAGATTTAAACCTGGATCAAAATGACAGTTTAAATTTAAACCTGCTTATTTTTAAACAGGTTTAAAGTTTGGTGCAACGGAATTATTAAATAAGCTTTGATTTAAACCAGATTTAGGCCTAATCCTTGTTGGTGCAACCCACCCTTAAAGATTTAATAAAATCATCATCATATTTGGTCAGACTGATATTAAGCCCTTTGCGATGATAAATTGGGAAGATCTTGACTTTTCGTTGAAGGGCGTGTCCGTGGCAGCCTGGCAAAGTGTGATGTTTCACCATAAAACAGGAAGCTGTTGTAATTCAGGCATACATTGTTTGATCTGCTCCAGACTTCACACATTTAATAAGGGTCCCGGCATGAACACGTCAATATAACAATAATCAGGTACCGTCATAGCGCCACCTGCTGCACACAGGCGGTGTGGCACATCAGTTTCCCTTTGAATATCCACCTGTATTTACCCACTTTAATTCATACCCCCCTGGTTTACTGCTTTACTAATGCCATAGGGTAGCGGTGCACATGTGTGCGAGGGCCCTTCCATCGCTGCTTGCAGCTTTAATTAGGGCCCGAGCACCGAGGAGCAGGCCAGAATGGCCTGCACCGAAAGGTGCGAAGCCCTATTGATTTTGCTCGGATTATAGCCCTATTGATTTTGCTCGGATTATTATTTTTATTATTTTTTTTTTTTTTTTTTTTTTTTTTTTATAATTTTTTTCAACACTTTTGGGAATTTTGAGTGCCTTAACATACTCGAAAACTCTTGAAATTTGGCACAGACGTCAGAGTTGTCCGTCATCGCAGAAAACCAAAGGCTGGAACACGGGCGTGGCAGGGGGGCTCTGTAGCGCCCCCTGTAATGAGAAAAAAAACATTGGTGCACAGATCGGACAAACATGTACGCACATGTACGAAAGTTGGTAGGCATATAGATCTCATCGTCCCGAACAACTTTCGTACTCTAACATATTAGCTCCGCCCAACAGGAAGTCGGCCATTTTGGATTGTTTAAAAAATACATGCGGTGAACTTTTAAATACTCCTCCTAGTGGATTAATGGGATTGACACCAAACGTGGTGATCATGAAGCTGAGACATTGTACTTGCTAAATTGCGAAGGGATTTTTGATATCTCTAACGGTTTTGTCATGGCGAGGCGACAAATTCATGGCGAAATCAGAGAAACAGGAAGTGTCTAATATCTAAGGCAAAAAATGTCTTATTGTGATGACACGCGGGGTGTTTGTTCGTCTGAAGATTCCGATCGCATCGATGTGCCTATTGTAAATCTCGGGTATAGCGCCACCACCAGGCGCCAGGAAGTGTTGCAGTCACAAAGGTTGATTTTTTTTACATTTCCATGTGATGTTCTTTTAAATACTCCTCCTAGGATTTTCATGCGATTGACACCAAAAGTGGTCAACATGATGCGAAGACATTGTAGATGATAAATTGCGAAGGGATTTTTGATATCTCGAACGTTGTTCCCATGGCAACGCGTCAAACTTTACTTTCATTTTAAAGGCATATTTAAGCCCTTCAGTTGCATCCAGTGAACTTTTCAATACTCCTTCAAGAATATTCATGCGATTGACACCAAACATGATGACCATGATGCCGAGACATTGTAGATGATACATTGCGAAGGGAATTTTGATATCTCAAACGGTGTTCCCATGGCAACGTGTCAAACTTTGCTTTCATTTTCCGGCATATTTAAGGCTTACAGTTACATGCAGTGAACTTTTCAATTCTCCTTCTAGGACATTCATGCGATTGACACCAAACCTGGTCAACATGATGCTGAGACATTGGAGATGATAAATTGCGAAGGAATTTTAGACATCTCGAACGCTGTCCCCATGGCAACGGATCAAAGTTTACTATTATTTAAGCCTCTTGGCATGCTTAGATTAACTTCAAATTTGGCACACACATCAGAGTTGTCAACTGTTAAGTGTTGACAAACAGGTCAGACATAGGCGTGTCTCTTAAGTCGCTCACTAGCGCCCCCGTTTGTCCAAAATGTGGGGTTTCTTTTACCTACAGTCCCCAAATGGGTCAGTAACAACATAAATAGTCCACCGATATTTACCCATTTGATGCACTTGCCCACCGTGCATCGTTTTCTCGGAGGCACCGTGTAGCGGTAAAAATACGTGCGAGGGCCCGCCATCGCTGCTTGCAGCTATATTTATTATTCATTCTTCTTCTTCTCCAAAGTGAATCGCATTTTTGAGGGGCGAAACATGCTCGAAAACTCATGAAATTTTGCACACATGTCAGAAGTGGCGAAAATTTACATGTGGTATAGGCGCCAAAAGTGGGCGTGTAGAAATGGCTCGATAGCGCCACCTGCAAAATTTCAAGAGAACAGCCCCCCCGCTACGAAAAACGTACAGATACGAAATTTGGTAGGATCATCTATCACCCCAAGACCTACAAAAAAGTCTCTTGGAGCGAAGCTCTAAACCCAACAGGAAGTCCGCCATTTTGAATTTTTGCCTTGATTTTTGTGCAAATTTGGTCATTTCCAGGCTTCATACTTTAACGAACTCCTCCTACAGATTTAATCCGATCATCGTCATATTTGGTCAATCTCATCTAAAGGCCTTTGCGATGTTAAATTGCGGAGATCTTGACTTTTCGTCAGAGGGAGTGTCCGTGGCGGCCTGACAAATTTCTGCATTTTCGCCATGGAACAGGAAGTGGCTCTAACTCAGGTATACAATGTCCAATCTGCCCCACGCTTCACACGTTTAATAAGGGTCTTGGCCTGAACACATTTCAATGCCAATATTCAACTTCACTCATAGCGCCACCTAGAGGTAGGAGGAAATACCATGTTTTACGCTGTGATTTACTGCTCTTAGAGATTTAATCAAATCATCATCATATTTGGTCAGACTGATGTTAAGCCCTTTGCGGTGATAAATTGCAAAGATCTTGACTTTTCGTTGAAGGGCGTGTCCGTGGCAGCCTGGCAAAGTGTGATGTTTCACCATGAAACAGGAAGCTGTTGTAATTCAGACATACATAGTCCGATCTGCCCCCAACTTCACACGTTTCATAAGGGTCCCGGCCTGAACACATCAACATGGCATAATTCAGTATCAGTCATAGCGCCACCTAGAGGCAGCAGGAAATACCACCTTTTATGCTGTGACTTACTGCTCTTAGAGATTTAACCATATCAACATCATATTTCATCAGTCTAATCTCAAGACCTTGTGTGATGATAAATAGCAACGACCTTGACTTTTCGTTAAAGGGCGTGTCCGTTGCGGCCTCGCAAAGTATCGCTAAATGAATCCCATTTTTGACAGCCTAAACGAGCTCAAAAAGTCATGAAAAGTTGCACACGTGTCAAAAGTGGCGAATATTTTCATGGGATATAGGCCTCAGAACTTGGGGTGTTAAAATGGCTCTATAGCGCCACCTAAAAAATTCAATAGAGCAGCCCCCCCGCTACGTTAATCGCACAGATACGAAATGCGGTAGGATCATGTATCACCCCAAGACCTAGAAAAAAGTCTCTTGGAGCAAAGCTCTAAACCCCACAGGAAGTCAGCCATTTTGAATTTTCTCTGTAATTTGAGTGCAAATTTTGCCATTTCTGACCTTCGTATTTTAACAAACTCCTCCTATAAATTTAATCAGATAATCATCATATTTGGTGAGTGTCATCTAAAGGGCTTTGCAATGCTAAATTGCGGAGATCTTGACATTTCAATGGAGGGTGTGTATGTGGCGGCTTGCCAAATTTCTGTGTTTCTCAATGAAACAGGAAGTTGTTCTAACTCAGGTTTAAAATGTCCAATCTGACCCACGCTTCACAAGTTTGATAATTGTCCTGTCCTGAACACATCAACATGGCAATATTCCATAAAAGTTATAGCGCCACCTGCTGGAAGCAGGAAATGGCATGTTTAACACTGTGATTTACTGCTCATTGAAATGTATTCAGATCATCATCATATTTGGTCAGTCTGAACTTAAGGACTTCACAATGATAAATTGTGAAGATCTTGACATTTCGTCAAAGGGGCGTGTCCGTGGTGGCCAGTCAAAGTTTGATGTTTCGCCATGAGAAAGCTGTTGTAACTCAGACATGCAATGTCCGACCTGTCACAGACATCATACGTTTGACAAGGGTCCTGGCCTCAACACATCAATGTTACAACAATCAATTACAATCATAGCGCCACCTGCTGCATAAAGGAGTAGTGGCACTTCAAAGGTCCTTTGAATATCCACCTATATTTATCCACGGAAATTTCAATCCCCCTGGTTTATTGCTTTACTAAGGCCATAGAGTGGCGGTGCACATGAGTGCGAGGGCCCTTCCATCACTGCTTGCAGTTTTAATTATTATTATTATTATTATTATTCCGTTTCTTCTCCAAAGTGAATCGCATTTTTGAGGGCCTAAACATACTCGAAAACTCATGAAATTCTGCACACACGTCAGAAGTGGCGAAAATTTACATGTGGCATAGGCGCCAGAAGTGGGCGTGTAGAAATGGCTCAGTAGCGCCACCTGCAAAATTTCAAAAGAACAGCCCCCCCACTACGAAAAACGTACAGATACGAAATTTGGTAGGATCATGTATCACCCCAAGACCTACAAAAAAGTCTCTTGGAGCGAAGCTCTAAACCCCACAGGAAGTCGGCCATTTTGATTTTTCGCTGTGATTTCTGTGCAAATTTTGTCATTTCCAGCCTTCGTACTTTAACGAACTCCTCCTAGAGATTTTATCAGATCGTCATCATATTTGGTCAATCTGATCTAAAGGCCTTTGCGATGTTAAATTGCGGAGCTTTTGACTTTTCGTTGGAGGGTGTGTCCGTGGTGGCCTGACAAAATTCAGCGTTTTCGCCATGAAACAGGAAGTTGTTATAACTAAGGCATACAATGTCCAATCTGCCCCACACTTCACATGTTTGATAAGAGTCTCGGCCTGAACACATTTCAATGCCAATATTCAGCTTCAGTCCTAGCGCCACCTAGAGGTAGCAGGAAATGCCATGTTTTACGCTGTGATTTACTACTCTTAGAGATTTAATCAAATCATCATCATATTTGGTCAGACTGATGTTAAGCCCTTTGCCGTGATAAATTGCGAAGATCTTGACTTTTCGTTGAAGTGCGTGTCCGTGGCGGCCTGGCAAAGTGAGATGTTTTGACATGAAACAGGAAGCTGTTGTAATTCAGGCATACATTATCCGATCTGCTTCAGACTTCACACGTTTGATAAGGGTCCCGGCCTGAACACGTCAATATAACAATAATCAGGTACCATCATAGCGCCACCTGCTGCACACAGGCGGTGTGGCACATCAGTTTCCCTTTGAATATCCACCTGTATTTACCCACTTTAATTTATACCCCCCTGGTTTACTGCTTTACTAATGCCATAGGGTAGTGGTGCATATGCGTGCGAGGGCCCTTCCATCGCTGCTTGCAGCTTTAATTACAATTATCTCCTTAACTCATCATGTATAGTATGTAAACTGTATAGTTTACTGCATTCACTGATCCTATAAAGATTAATACAAACATTTGCTCTTGTCATATCAATCATGTAAACCCGAAAATCACTTCTCAAATGCAAACACCTTAACGTACACTGTAGTTTAAACAACATCCCTTTAATTAAGTTAATTCTTGCTCTGAAGGAGTTTGTTCCTTTAAATGTTGCACATGTTCTGTGAACAACATAAAATCTCATATAGGGAGTTTAAAGGTAGTTATTACTGTATTAATTCAATGTTAACCCTTATTTGAGAACCAGAATAAAATTTGGAAGATGTTAATCCATTTTAAGTTTATCTTTCGTTGCTTTAACAAACAAAAGATCTTTAATTTGCTAACAAAGGGAATTTATTCTCATTTACACTGCTGTTGTCATGCTGTGTATTTCCATTAACAGAGTTATTATCGCCTGTTTTGCGCAGGTTTGTTTACATACATGGACGCATTGACTTGGGCACGGAGTTTTGTCATCCGACTGGATTTTTATTATTCACGGATATTCTAATACTTTATGGTTTTCCGATATAATTGCGAGATCGTTCCACGAAGCAAATAGATAATCGCCACGGCGATGTTTCCACTTTTAGACTCAAATTTACGACTTTACGTAATGTACCACGATAACATTTAGTCATTAGTCCATGTAATATTCACTCCTACTGAGTGTAAACACAGGAGATGATGTTTGATTCGAAGCGCGAGGAAATATATTATTTCCTTATCCGCAATGTTATTATTTCTCTGACAGCTGTGTTGTTATTTCAATTTTCATGCCTAACCGGATTTCTCCGGACTTTCAATGGGAGTTTAACGTCCCATTCTACAACATACGGGTGCGTTTATGCTCACCCTCAACATTTCTAATAGGCAATTAAAATCAACTTACCAACACAGCTGCAGACAGAAAAGTAGACGTTTAAACCTCCTATTTTGCGATGAATGGAGTACTCTGTTATGGTTAAAATGTCGCGCTGGAAAGCTTCCTGGAGTACCACGTCACTTGTTCGGGTGTACTACGTCATCACGTCCCGTGGTATACGTCATCACGTCGGGGTCACCAAGCTGTAAGGTGCCACCCACAAGCCCAACGACAGATACAAGTGGAGTGGGTGAAGGGGACTCGTGTTTGTTCCTTCCTCAGCGCTTCTAGAAGAATAATTCCATATCATGATTAAATTAATTTCTTTGATCTCTGTGTTTAAATTATAATCTGACTCCAATTTAATATACTAAGAATTTAGTGCATTATTCCAATTATCTGTTGATCATAATTTAGATGTTTGATTATTTATTAATTCCCATAGTCCCAGCCAACATTGACATGTGGGCCCCACGTGGGTCCCATCTGGGCAGCATGGGTTACATGTGGGCATGGGCTTCACATGGGCAATATATGTGGGTCCCATGTGGGTTTCCTATGTGGGCCCCATATGGGTTTGCCCATGTGGGATAATAATGTGGGCCCCTCATGGCACCTATGTGGGCAAAACATTTTTATGCTTGAAATACATCTTTATACATTTACAATCTTAAAATAATAACTTTTGGTTGATTGTCACTTTTAAACAAATAGCAAATAATATAACAGATATGATTTGATCAGTATAAAACATTTTAAATAAAAATGCATTATTTTTTACATTTAATTAACATTGATATGTGGGCCCCACATGGGTCCCATATGGGCAACATGGGTTTCATGTGGCCATGGGCTTAACATGGGCAATATATATGGGTCCCATGTGGGTTGACTATGTGGGTCCCATGTGGGTTTCCCTATGTGGGCCCCATATAGGTTTGCCCATGTGGGATAATAATGTGGGGCCCTCATGGCACCTATGTGGGCAAAACATTTTATGCTTAAAATATATTTTATATACATTTAAACTCTTAAAATTATTACTTTTGGTTTATAGTCACTTTTATACAAAGAGCAAATAATATCACAGATAGGATATCATCAGTATAAAACATTTTAAATAAAAATGCATTATTGTTAACATTTATTTGTGATATTTGTAATGTTTACCTGCCAATTATTAATTTTAATTTGCACAGCTGAGCATGAGTGAAAATAAGAAATGTCAGAAAGTTCATCAGTTTCATAAGTGTGTTAATTAAAGAAATGTTTCAAACATTCTGAAAGGAGTCTGATTAGTGGAGTCAGGTGTTTCATATAAGGAGACCTCATTACGATCTGCTCACTGCAACGACACATTACGCTTGACAAAGTAGTCCTGCTTTTTATCACATAATATAATATCATATTTTAAATAATCTTTGCTAAAATAGGTAGACTTTTAAAATTACAACTATAAAGATGATAAACATTTAAACTACAAGAATTTCCGCTCAGGCGCAAGGATACGGTTTCTATCGGAGCAGCAGGAGTCTCTCACAACTGTTACACTTGTAATTTATCCTGAGTTGTGTTTTTAGAAAATGTAATACTACGGTACAAGTTCACGGACTGCACAGGGATGAATCAAAGCAAACGTGCAAGGACATT